>NC_086454.1:298207654-298511404 GCF_028390025.1 Pseudophryne corroboree | reverse complement strand
TAATGGCGCCAAGTTTAAATCAGTAAGTGCGCCTTTTAGGACGTTCGGTTTAGAGTCACTCACAAGCAGTCCACTCCTGATAGCAAAAATTATGCTTCCGAAATCTCTTGATATCAATTCCGCACCATGTCCCCCAAACTAGGAGACCATGATGTGCCATACATTAAATCAAGTAAAAACATACATCAGTCTGGAGGGGGGGAGATTGTACTCACCGCTGTCCTGATGTAGTGTCGTCAGGAGCCGCACTCAGCGGAATCTTGCCCGACCGATCGGCCCCGACACGCACCGCACGCAGCGGTGTCCGGCCATTTTTTATACTCACCGCTGCCTTGCTGCCGGAATCTTCTGCTGGATGGAGTGGTCCCGACACGCGCCGCACGCAGCGGTGTCCGCCAACTCAGGAGAGCTCAGTGTCTCCCTCAGCCGGGGCCCATCCCGAGCCGCACGCAGCTGCGATGGGACCCCGCCGGCAGCTCCCGCGGTGCAGACTGGCAGTGGCAGAGCTGCCAGTCCGTGCGTGTGTGTGAAGAAAAATAAAATAATAAAGAAAAAAGAAAAAATTTCTTCAGCTAAACCCAAGTGAACCAGCTCACCTCGGGCACTAACTAAGACTGGCTTGGAGGGGAGATAGTAGGGGAGGAGCTAGCCACAGTGTGAGAATTTTAAAGTGCCAGCTCCCAATTACTGCCTACTATTTCCCCATTGTAACTACGCTCCAGTGGCCCCTAGTGGATGAAGGAGAAATCATAGAATTTGGGGGTCATTTTGATCCCATAGTTTTATTAACCTCAATAACCATAATTTCCACTCATTTCCAGTCTATTCTGAACACCTCACAATATTATTTTTAGTCCTAAAATTTGCACCGAGGTCGCTGGATGGCTAAGCTAAGCGACACAAGTGGCCGACACAAACACCTGGCCCATCTAGGAGTGGCACTGCAGTGTCAGGCAGGATGGCACTTCAAAAAAATTGTCCCCAAACAGCACATGATGCAAAGAAAAAAAGAGGCGCACAAAGGTCGCTGTGTGACTAAGCTAAGCGACACAAGTGGCCGACACAAACACCTGGCCCATCTAGGAGTGGCACTGCAGTGTCAGGCAGGATGGCACTTCAAAAAAATAGTCCCCAAACAGCACATGATGCAAAGAAAAAAAGAGGCGCACCAAGGTCGCTGTGTGACTAAGCTAAGCGACACAAGTGGCCGACACAAACACCTGGCCCATCTAGGAGTGGCACTGCAGTGTCAGGCAGGATGGCACTTCAAAAAAATTGTCCCCAAACAGCACATGATGCAAAGAAAAAAAGAGGCGCACCACAGGTATAGAATGTAGATGCCGGATAGTATACTTAATGACGACACAGAGGTAAGTACAGCAGTGGCCTTCCGTACTGCTATTATATATAGTATACTGGTGATCACTGTGTCAGCAAACTGCAAAACTAAAATGCACCACAGGTATAGAATGTAGATGGATAGTATACTTAATGAATGACGACACAGAGGTAGGTACAGCAGTGGCCTTCCGTACCGTACTGCTATATATAGTATACTGGTGGTCACTGTGTCAGCAAACTGCAAAACTAAAATGCACCACAGGTATAGAATGTAGATGGATAGTATACTTAATGAATGACGACACAGAGGTAGGTACAGCAGTGGCCTTCCGTACTGCTATATATAGTATACTGGTGGTCACTGTGTCAGCAAACTGCAAAACTAAAATGCACCACAGGTATAGAATGTAGATGGATAGTATACTTAATGACGACACAGAGGTAGGTACAGCAGTGGCCTACTGTACCGTAATGCTATATATTATATACTGGTGGTCACTGGTCAGCAAAACTCGGCACTGTACTCCTCCTATATAATATTATACTGGTGGTCCCCAGTCCCCACAATAAAGCAGCACACTGAGCACAGATATGGAGTGTTTTTCAGGCAGACAATGTATACTGGTGGTCACTGTCAGCAAAACTCTGCACTGTACTCCTGCTATATAATACAGCTGCTCCCCAGTCCCCACAATTAAGCAGTGTGAGCACAGATATATGCAGCACACTGTGAGCACAGATATGGAGCGTTTTTTTCAGGCAGAGAACGGATAACTGGTGGTCACTGATCAACAAAACTCTGCACTGTACTCCTCCTATATACAGCTGCTCCCCAGCCCTCCCCACAATTAAGCAATAGTGCACAGCACAATCAAGTTCAACAATAACGGAGAGGATGCCAGCCACGTCCTCTCCCTAACATTTCCAATGCACGAGTGAAAATGGCGGCGACGCGCGGCTGCTTATATAGAATCCGAATCTCGCGAGAATCCGACAGCGGGATGATGACGTTCGGGCGCGCTCGGGTTACCCGAGCCATACGGGAGAATCCGGGTATGGCTCGGACCCGTGGAAAAAGGGTGAAGTTCGGGGGGGTTCGGTTTTCACTACTATGTACAGACACAACCATTACAACTTTATTATAGGTATAGATATCTTATTTACACATATTATTGCTGCCCAATCTGCTATGAAATGCAATACAGCATGAAGGCGCAATCTTATTCATACAGTATACTATGGCCTAAATGTATTAAGCTTTAACAAGAGAAAAATAGGATTTTAATTACCTACCGGTTAATCCTTTTCTTGTAGTCCGTAGAGGATGCTGGGGTCCACATTAGTAGCATGGGGTATAGACGGTCCCTTGGGAGCCATGGGCACTTTAAGAGTTTAATAGTGTGGGCTGGCTCCTCCCTCTATGCCCCTCCTACCAGACTCAGTCTCGAAACTGTGCCCGAGGAGACGGACATACTTCGATAGAAGGAAATACAGAGCTGGTGAGATTCACACCAGCTCACACATAACAACAGAAAACCAAGCCAACCAGTTTGAAACAAGTCAGCAATGGCTGAGCAACAGTACTTAACCAAGTAACAATGCAGTACTTAACCAAGTAACAATACAGTACTTAACTAAGGGGGTAATTCCAAGTTGATCGCAGCAGGAATTTTGTTAGCAGTTGGGCAAAACCATGTGCACTGCAGGGGGGGCAGATATAACATGTGCAGAGAAAGTTAGATTTGGGTGTGGTGTGTTCAATCTGCAATCTAAATTGCAGTGTAAAAATAAAGCAGCCAGTATTTACCCTGCACAGAAACAGAATAACCCACCCAAATCTAACTCTCTCTACACATGTTATATCTGCCTCCCCTGCAGTGCACATGGCTTTGCCCAACTGCTAACAAAATTCCTGCTGCGATCAACTTGGAATTACCCCTAAGTAACAAATGCAGGAAAACGAAGCGCTGGGCGGGCGCCCATCATCTTCTACAGACTACGAGAAAAGGATTTACCGGTAGGTAATTAAAATCCTATTTTCTCTTACATCCTAGAGGATGCTGGGGTCCATATTAGTACCATGGGGATGTACCAAAGCTCCCAATACGGGAGGGAGAGCGCGGAGGCTCCTGCAGAACCGAGTGACCGAATGTTAGGTCCTCAGATGCCAAAGTATCGAACTTTTAGAACTTAGCAAACGTGTTCGATCCTGACCAAGTAGCCGCTCGGCAAAGCTGTAAAGCCGGGACACCCCGGGCAGCCGCCCAGGAAGAAGAGCCCACTTTACGAGTAGAGAAGGCCTTAACAGATTTTGGACACGGCAAGCCTGCCGTAGAATAAGCATGCTGGATAGTAAACCTGATCAAGCGAGAAAACAACTGCTTAGAAGCAGGACACCCAACCTTGTTGGGATCATAAAGTACAAACAGAGCGTCCGACTTTCTGTGATGAGAAGTTCTCTGCACATAAATCTTCAAAGCCCTTACAACATCCAAGGATTTTGAAGTAATGGAGCAGTCAGTAGCCACTGGCACCACAATAGGTTGGTTGATATGAAAAGCCGACACAACCATTGGAAGAAATTGCTGACGCGTCCTGAGCTCAGCTCTATCTTCATGGAAAATGAACGAAGTAGGGGCTCTTGCAGGACAATGCCCCCAATTCTGACACACGTCTAGCAGATGCCAATGCCAATAGTGTGACTGCCTTCCAAGTAAGAAATCTGACATCAATCTCCTGTAAAGGTTCAAACAGATCTGACTGCAGGAACTGTAGCACCACATTAATATCCCAAGGTGCCGTAGGAGGCACAAAGGGAGGTTGGATGTGCAGAACCCCTTAAAAGAAAGTCTGAACCTCAGGGAGGGAAGCCAATTGTTTCTGGAAGAAAATGGACAAGGCCGAAATCTGGACTTTTATGGAGCCCAAACGCAGGCCCACATCCACACCTGCTTGCAGAAAGGGGAGAAACCGCCCTAGTTGAAACTCCACCGTGGAAAACTTCTTGGATTCACACTAAGACACGTACTTTTTCCAAACTCAATGGTAATGTTTAGACGTTACTCCTTTCCTGGCCTGTATCAGGGAATAACCTTGTTCTGAATGCCCTTCTGAGCTAAGATCTGGCGTTCAACCTCCATGCCGTAAAAACTAGCCGCGGTGAGTCTTGATAAGCAAACGGCCCCTGCTGCAGAAGGTCCTTGCGAAGAGGAAGAGGCCTCGGATCTTCCAGCAGTAACTCCAGAAGATCCGCGTACCAAGTCCTTCTTGGCCAGTAGGGAGCAATGAGGATCGCCTGAACTCTTGTTCTCTTAATTAGCTTGAGAATCCTTGGGATCAGTGGAAGTGGAGGGAACACATACACTGACTTGAACACCCACGGAGTTACCAGGGTGTCTACCGCCACTGCTCGTGGGTCTCTCGATCTGGAACAGTACCTCCGAAGCGTCTTGTTGAGGTGGGAGGCCATCACGTCTATTTGAGGTACACCCCAAAGACTTGTCACCTCCGCGAACACCTCCGGGTGGAGGCCTACTCTCCCGGATGGAGATCGTGTCTGCTTAGGAAGTCCGCTTCCCAGTTGTCCACTCCGGGAATGAAGATTGCTGGCAGCGCCACTGCATGCTTTTCCGCCCAGAGGATGATTCTGGTTACCTCTGACATTGCAGCTCTGCTCTTCGTTCCGCCTTGTCGGTTTATGTAGGCCGCTGTCATTACATTGTCCGACTGAACCTGAATGGCTTGATCTTTTAGAAGATGCGCCGCTTGTAGAAGACCGTTGTACACGGCCCTTAGTTCCAGAATGTTTAGCGGAAGGATGGATTCCAGACTTGGCCACCTTCCTTGGAAGTTTTCCCCTTGGGTGACTGCACCCCAACCTCTGAGACTTGCATCCGTGGTTAGGAAGATCCAATTTTGAATCCCGAACCAGCGGCCCTCTAGAAGGTGAGAAGATTGCAGCCACCAGAGGAGCGAAATTCTGGCTTTCGGTGACAGACGTATCCTCTGGTGCATGTGAAGATGAGATCTCGACCATTTGTCCAGGAGATACAGTTGGAAAAACTGCATGAAATCTTCCGTACTGTAGAGCCTCGTAGGAGGCAACCATCTTCCACAGAAGGCGAATGCACCGATGAACCGATACCCGGGCTGGCTTCAGGACATCCCGGACCATTGATTGGATCACCAACGCTTTCTCCGCCGGCAGAAACACCCTCTGTACTTCCGTGTCGAGGATCATCCCCAGGAAGGACAGTCTCCTTGTCGGCTCCAAATGCGAATTTGGAAGATTCAGGATCCATCCATGATCCTGGAGTAGTTGAGTTGAGAGAGCAATGTTCTGTAACAGCTTCTCCCTGGAAGATGCTTTTATCAGCAGATCCTCTAGATAAGGAATAATGTTCACACCCTGCTTGCGGAGAAGCATCATCTCCGCCATGACCTTGATGAACACCCTTGGTGCCATGGAGAGGCCAAACGGCAGTGTCTGGAACTGAAAGTGACAGTCCAGCAGCGCAAATTTTAGATAAGCCTGGTGAGGCGGCCAGATCGGAATGTGAAGGTACGCATCCTTGATATCTAGGGATACCAGAAATTCCCCCTCCTCCAGACCTGAGATCACCGCTCCCAGAGACTCCATCTTGAATTTGAATTCCCTCAAATAAGGGTTCAATGACTTTAGGTTCAATATTGGCCTGACTGAACCATCCGGTTTCGGTACCACAAACAGGTTTAAGTAATAACCCTTGTTCGTTAGGTGAGGTGGAACTGGAACAATGTCATTGGACTTCAGCAATTTTTTAATGGCTTCCTGTAGGGTAGCACTTTCTGTCAGCAAAGCTGGTAAGCCTGATTTGAAGAATCTGTGAGGTGGGAGTTAATGAAACTCCAGTTTGTACCCCTGGGTAACAATATCTAGTACCCAGGGGTCTAGGCCTGATGACGCCCAGACATGACTGAAATTTCTGAGTCTTGCTCCCACCTGTCCAATCTCCAGGCTGGGAGGTCCACCGTCATGTCAAGAATTTTGAGGAAGCAGAACCAGGTTTCTGTTCCTGGGAACCTGTTGGAGCAGGTTTTCTGGATTTACCCCTACCTCCTCTAAAGAAAGTGGAAGGGGATTTGGACTTTTTAACTTTCGTGGTCCGAAAGGACTGCATAGTAGACGTAGGATAAGATTTCCTAGTCGGCAGTGTTGCTGAAGGAAGGAAGGTTGACTTGCCCTCAGCTGCCATGGAGAACCAAGCATCTAATGCTTCCCCAAACAGAGCCTGACCTGTGAAGGGCAGGTTCTCCACACTTTTCTTGGATTCCGCATCCGCAGACCATTGGCGCAGCCAGAGTCCCCTGCGTGCCGAGACAGCCATGGAAGAAGCCCTCGCATTAAGATGGCCAAGGTCCTTCATGGCCTCCACCATGAAACCTGCAGAATCCTGTATGTGACGTAAAAACAATTCAATGTCACTTCTATTCATAGAATCCAATTCCTCTAGTAATGTGCCTGACCACTTTACTATGGCTTTAGAAATCTACGCACAGGCAATAGTGGGTCTTAAAGCTACGCCAGTAGCTGTGTATAGTGATTTGAGCGTAGTCTCAATCTTGCGTTCAGCCGGCTCTTTTAAAACGGTGGACCCAGGGACAGGTAAAACCACCTTCTTTGACAACCTAGATACAGAAGCGTCTACTACAGGAGGGGTTTCCCACTTTTTCCTGACCTCCTCAGGAAAAGGAAAAGCAATGAGAACCCTCTTTGAGATCTGGAATTTTTTCTCCGGGTTTACCCAGGATTTTTCAAACAATGCGTTTAGGTCCTTAGATGCAGGGAATGTAAGGGAGGATTTCTTATTGTCAATAAATTAAGTTTCCTCTACTTGCTCAGGTACCTTATCAGTAATTTGTAAAAAGTCCCTAATAGCCTCAATCATGAGTTGCACCCCCTTAGCAAGGGATGCATCTCCCCCCTGCATATCCCCATCACCGTACCCCTGTATCAGAGTCGGTATCCGTGTCAGCTTGCATTATCTGGGCAAGAGCACGCTTTTTAGGGTATACAATTGGGGTCTTTGATGAAGTAGTGGGAGCTGAATACGACAAAACCTCAACAGACTTTTTCAAAACCTGTGTTTCAGTCTCATTTTGAGCTATTCGAGATGAAATCTGGGATAACATTCCCCTAATAGAATCCCCCTATGGGGGATCGGATTCAGAAGGCTGAGACAGTATATTACAGTCCTGAGTACATGGAATAGACTCTTCAGGAGAAGATACACACTCTGCAGCACAAGATACAGAGTTCCTAGACATGTTTATGTGAGCTATACAAACACACACACAGTCACACACACACACAGGAAAATGCAGACACAGTTTCCCCCAGAGTACCTTCAGAGAGAAACAGAGTATATGGAGCCAGCCACACAGTGCCCCAGTAGGCAGTTAATACACTAAACTGCCGGCGCTGACTGAATAACCTTAATAGATTAAACAGTGATTTTTACACTCTCCCCCCCCAGTCTATAACACCCTGGTACCGCAGAGGTACGCTGGAGTTATGTGGGGGGCAGTGCTCCCTGTCAGCGTCTCTTCAGTGTGATCTGCAGGGAGAAAATGGCGCTGGTGAGTGCTGGATCCGCTCTGAGGAGAAGCCCCGCCCCCTGTAATGGTGCATCTTCCCGCTTTCACAGATTATACTGGCCTGAGGTGATTTAGCTGCTAACAGTGGGATTAGCCCCTGTTAGCATATGTGACCGGTGTAGGGTATTTGCGCTGGCCCAGGGCGCCCCTCACAGCACTGCACATCAAGTACCGCTGAGCCTGTCAGAGCTGCGCTCTCACCCTTGTGCCGCCATTCCCGCCGGCGACCCGCTTACCATGTCACCGGCGTCATACTCACCACTCTTCTATCTTCTGTCTCTGTTAGGGGGTGGCGGCCATGCTTTGGGAGTGAGCGGTCGCCTCGTGGGCTTGCGATCAGAACCCTCAGGAGCTCAGTGTCCTGTCAGCGGAGATAGAGAACCATTAACTTCCAGAGTTGGTTACTACTCCCCCCCCTAAGTCTCACAAAGCAAGGAGGCTTTTGCCAGCAGCCTTCTTGTACCTAACACTCTTAGAAAACAATAAAACTAGAAAAACTCCTAGGAGATCCCCTGGCTGTGACCGGCTCCACCGGGCACATTTTCTAAACTGAGTCTGGTAGGAGGGGCATAGAGGGAGGAGCCATCCCACACTATTAAACTCTTAAAGTGCCCATGGCTCCCAAGGGACCCGTCTATACCTAGGGTTGCCACCTCATCCCTTTAATCCTGGAGACCTGTGATTTACACAGGTTTTGTGGCTGATTAAAACCAGGTGGAATGCAGGCTTTAATTTAATCAGCCACAGAACCTGTATTATTCATAGGTCTCCAGTATTAAAGGGATGAGGTGGTAACCCTATATATACCCCATGGTACTAATGTGGACCCCAGCATCCTCTAGGACGTAAGAGAAAAGTGGATACGGATAAAGAGTGATAAATGACCAGCCAATCAGCTCCTGTCATTTTTTCAAACACAGCCTGTCACATGGCAATTAGGAAGCTGATTGGCTGGTCATTTATCACTCTTCATCAGTCTCCACTTTATCACTTTTTAAGGCTTAATACATTTGGACCTTAGAGGGACATGTACTAAGCAGTATTAAAAGTGTAGAAGTGAGCCAGTAAAGAAGTGAGCTGCTCTGTATACTTTTATAGAACGCAAATGATAAATGTTACGTCAATGCTGATTGCAGCAGCGGATCTTGCCACGGGCAAGCAGGACTTTTGCCCGGGGCGCCGCCCTCCGGAGGGCGCCGCACCAGGGCAAGATCCGCTGATGCTGTGCCCCCCGTTGCCGCTGTGAAGGGAAACTAGACTAGTTTCCCTTCGTGGAGAGGTCCTTTACTGTGCGGTGCGCGATGACGTCATCGCGCAACGCACATCATTTCAGTCTGTACAGGGGGCGTAAATGAACACGCCCCCTGTATGAAGCCACGCCCCCTATTGCCGCCCGAGGCGCACAGAGCCCCAGAACCGGCCCTGGCTGATTGGTTGCCATTGGCAACTTCTCCACTGGCTCACTTCTCCACTTTCATCACTGCTTAGTATATGTTCCCCTATGCTTTGCCAGTGTAAAGTCTACTATGGATTTCTTTTTTTTTTTCTTTCTTTTTTTTTTTACCATTTCAAATAAAAATAAGATTTTAAACCTTCCGGTAAATCTTTTTTTCGTAGTCCGTAGAGGATGCTGGGGACTCCGTAAGGACCATGGGGATAGACGGGCTCCGCAGGAGACATGGGCACTTTAAGAAAGACTTTAGGTGTGGGTGTGCACTGGCTCCTCCCTCTATGCCCCTCCTCTAGACCTCAGTTAGCGAAACTGTGCCCAGAGGAGATGTACAGTACGAGGAAAGGATTTTTGTTAATCCAAGGGCAAGATTCATACCAGTGTATCATACTTGTGTATCAAGTAAACAGTTAACAGTATGAAAAAATAACGTAGCATCAGTCCAACCTGATGGAACTATAACATAACCCTTATGTAAGCAAAACTATATACAAGTCTCGCAGAAGTAGTCCGCACTTGGGACGGGCGCCCAGCATCCTCTACGGACTACGAGAAAAAGATTTACCGGTAGGTTTAAAATCTTATTTTCTCCAACGTCCTAGAGGATGCTGGGGACTCGGTAAGGACCATGGGGATTATACCAAAGCTCCCAAACGGGCGGGAGAGTGCGGATGACTCTGCAGCACCGATTGTGCAAACAGGAGGTCCTCCTCAGCCAGGGTATCAAACTTATAGAACTTTGCAAAGGTGTTTGACCCCGACCAAGTAGCAGCTCGGCACAGCTGTAGTGCCGAGACCCCTCGGGCAGCCGCCCAAGACGAGCCCACCTTCCTAGTGGAATGGGCCTTAACCGATTTCGGTAACGGCAATCCTGCCGTAGAATGCGCCTGCTGAATCGTGTTACAGATCCAGCGAGCAATAGTCTGCTTTGAAGCAGGGCCGCCAACTTTGTTGGCTGCATACAGGACAAACAGTGCTTCTGTTTTTCTGATCCTAGCCGTTCTGGCCACGTAAATTTTCAAAGCCCTGACCACATCCAGGGACTCTGAATCCTCCAAGTCACGTGTAGCCACAGGCACGACAATAGGTTGGTTCATATGAAAGGATGAGACCACCTTAGGTAGGAATTGAGGACGGGTCCGCAATTCCGCTCTATCCATATGGAAAACCAGATAGGGGCTTTTATGTGATAAAGCCGCCAATTCCAAAATTCGCCTAGCCGAAGCCAAGGCTAACAACATGACCACCTTCCAAGTGAGATATTTCAACTCCACTGTTTTAAGTGGTTCAAACCAATGTGACTTAAGGAAACTTAACACCACGTTAAGGTCCCAAGGCGCCACCAGAGGTACAAAAGGAGGCTGAATATGCAGTACTCCCTTCACAAAAGTCTGTACTTCAGGTAAAAGAGGCCAATTCCTTTTGAAAGAAAATGGATAAGGCCGAAATCTGAACTTTAATGGAGCCTAATTTTAGGCCCAAATTCACTCCAGTTTGTAGGAAGTGAAGAAAACGGCCTAGATGGAATTCTTCCGTAGGAACATTCCTGGCCTCACACCAAGAAACATATTTACGCCATATTCGGTGATAATGTTTAGATGTCACGTCCTTCCTAGCCTTTATCAGCGTAGGAATGACCTCATCCGGAATTCCTTTTTCCGCTAGGATCCGGCGTTCAACCGCCATGCCGTCAAACGCAGCCGCGGTAAGTCTTGGAACAGACATGGCCCCTGTTGTAACAGGTCCTGTCGTAGAGGAAGAGGCCACGGATCTTCTGTGAGCATTTCCAGCAGATCCGGATACCAGGTCCTTTTTAGCCAATCTGGAACAATGAGAATTGTTCTCACTCCTCTTTTTCTTATTATTCTCAATACCTTGGGTAGGAGAGGAAGAGGAGGAAACACATAAACCGACTGGAACACCCACGGTGTCACCAGGGCGTCTACTGCTACCGCCTGAGGATCTTTTGATCTGGCGCAATACCTCTGTAGCTTTTTGTTGAGACGGGATGCCATCATGTCTATCTGGGGCAGTCCCCACTGACTTGCAATCTGTGCGAAGACTTCCCGATGAAGTCCCCACTCCCCTGGATGCA
Source organism: Pseudophryne corroboree (assembly GCF_028390025.1). Lineage (NCBI taxonomy): Eukaryota > Metazoa > Chordata > Amphibia > Anura > Myobatrachidae > Pseudophryne > Pseudophryne corroboree. The sequence continues at coordinate 298,499,882 of NC_086454.1, read as the reverse complement.
GGTCGTGTCTGCTGAGGAAGTCTGCATCCCAGTTGTCCACTCCCGGAATGAACACAGCTGACAGTGCGCTTACATGATTTTCCGCCCAGCGAAGAATCTTGGTGGCTTCCGCCATTGCCACCCTGCTCCTTGTGCCGCCTTGGCGGTTTACATGAGCCACTGCGGTGATGTTGTCTGACTGGATCAGAACTGGTTGGTTGCGAAGTAAGTTCTCCGCCTGACGTAGGGCGTTGTATATGGCCCTCAGTTCCAGGATGTTGATGTGAAGACAAGTCTCTTGACTTGTCCAGAGTCCTTGGAAGTTTCTTCCCCTTGTCACTGCTCCCCACCCTCTGAGGCTCGCGTCCGTGGTCACCAGGATCCAATCCTGAATGCCGAACCTGCGTCCTTCCAAAAGGGGAGCACTTTGCAGCCACCACAGGAAAGATACCCTAGATGTGATCCGGACCACTTGTCCAATAGGTCCCATTGGAAAGTCCTTGAATGGAACCTGCCGAAGGGAATGGCCTCGTATGTTGCCACCATTTTTCCTAGGACTTGAGTGCAATGATGCACAGACACTTGTTTTGGCTTCAATAGGTTCTTGACTAGAATCATGAGTTCCTGAGCCTTTTCTATCGGGAGAAAAACCTTTTTCTGGTCTGTGTCCAGAACCATGCCCAAGAAGCTCAGACGAGCCGTAGGAACCAGCTGCGACTTCGGGATATTGAGAATCCAGCCGTGTTGCTGTAACACCTTCACTGAAAGTGACACACTGTTCAGTAACTTCTCTCGTGATCTTGCTTTTATGAGGAGATCGTCCAAGTACGGGATAATTGTGACACCCTGCTTGCGCCGGAGCACCATCATTTCCGCCATTACCTTTGTGAAAATCCTCGGGGCCGTGGAAAGCCCAAACGGCAACGTCTGAAATTGGTAATGACAATCCTGTACCGCAAATCTCAGGTACGCCTGATGAGGTGGATATATGGGGACATGCAGGTATGCATCCTTTATGTCCAGGGATACCATAAAATCCCCCCCTTCCAGGCTGGCGATGACCGCTCTGAGCAATTCCATTTTGAACTTGAACCGTTTTAAGTATAGGTTCAGGGATTTTAAATTCAATATGGGTCTGACCGAACCGTCCGGTTTCGGAACTACAAACAGGGTGGAGTAGTATCCCCTTCCCTCTCTGAAGTAGGGGAACTTCGACCACCACTTGTTGAAGACACAATTTGTAAATAGCATTTAACACTATCTCCCTTTCCAGGGGAGAAGTCGGTAGAGCCGATTTGAAAAACCGGCGAGGAGGCACCTCTTCGAATTCCAGCCTGTATCCCTGAGAAACAATTTCTATTGCCCAGGGATCCACCTGTGAGTGAACCCAGATGTGGCTGAAAAGTCGAAGACGTGCCCCCACTGGGGCGGACTCCCCCAGCGGAGCCCCAGCGTCATGCGGTGGATTTTGCAGAGGCCGGGGAGGACTTCTGTTCCTGGGAACTAGCTGTGCTGTGCAGCTTTTTACCTCTGCCCTTACCTCTGGCAAGAAATGACGATCCACGTACTCTTTTGCTTTTATTTGAACGAAAGGACTGCATTTGATAATGTGGCGCTTTCTTAGGTTGTGTGGGAACATAAGGCAAAAAATTCGATTTACCTGCCGTAGCTGTGGAGACCAGGTCCGAGAGACCTTCCCCAAACAAACAATTCCTCCCCCTTGTAAGGTAAAACCTCCATATGTCTTTTTGAGTCGGCATCACCTGTCCACTGCCGGGTCCAGAGGACTCGTCTAGCAGAGATTGACATAGCGTTTATTCTGGAACCCAGTAAACGAATGTCTCTTTGAGCATCCCTCATATATAAGACAGCATCCTTTATATGGCCTAGGGTCAATAAAATGGTATCCTTATCTAGGGTTTCAATCTCCGCCGATAAGGAATCTGTCCATGCTGCAACCGCGCAACAAACCCAGGTTGACGCAATTGCCGGTCTGAGTAATGTACCAGAATGTGTGTAAATGGATTTCAAGGTAATCTCCTGCTTGCGGTCTGCAGGATCCTTGAGGGTAGCCGTATCTTGTGAAGGCAGCGCTATCTTTTTTGACAAGCGTGTCAACGCTTTGTCCACCTTAGGGGATGATTCCCACCATACCCTGTCCGTTGGCGGGAAAGGATACGCCATAAGAATCCTTTTGGGAATCTGCAGTTTTTTTGTCTGGAGATTCCCAAGCTTTTTCACATAATTCGTTCAACTCATGTGAGGAGGGAAAAGTTACCTCGGGCTTTTTTCCCTTATACATGTGTACCCTCGTGTCAGGGACAGGGGGTTCCTCTGTGATATGCAACACTTCTTTTATTGCAATAATCATATATCGAATACATTTAGCCACTTTCGGCTGTAACTTTACATCATCGTAGTCGACACTGAAGTCCGAATCAGTGTCGGTATCAGTGTCTGCTATTTGGGATAGTGGACGCTTCTAAGACCCTGAAGGTCCCGGCGACATAGGGACAGACACGGGTTCACTCCCTGACTGTTCCTTAGCCTCAGCTATGTCTAATCTCTTGTGCAATAAGTTCACACTTCCACATATCCACCCAGTCAGGTGTCGGCACCGCCGACGGAGACCTCACATTCATACGCTCCCCCTCCTCTCTAGGTGAGCCTTCTACCTCAGACATGTCGACACACACGTACCGACACACCACACACACAGGGTACCTCTTATCTGAAGACAGTTTCCCCACCAGGCCCTTTGGAGAGACAGAGAGAGAGTATGCCAGCACACTCCCCAGCGCTGTATGACCCAGGACAAACACACAATAATATTATGTTTACCCAGATAGCGCTGTTTACATATACAATATTCGCCAATCTTGTGCCCCCCCTCCTCTTTAAAACCCTCTGTCTACCGTGGTATAAGCAGGGGAGAGTCCGGGGAGCTTCCTCTCAGCGGTGCTGTGGAGAAAAAACGGCGCTGTGAGTGCTGAGGGAGAAGCCCCGCCCCCTCGGCGGCGGGCTTCTGTCCCGCTGAAAATCTCAAAATTTGGCGGGGGCTCTTATATATGTACAGTGCCCAGCTGTACATATACTTATTTTTGCCAAAAGAGGTCTATATGCTGCCCAGGGCGCCCCCCCTGCGCCCTGCACCCTTACAGTGACTGCCGTGTGTGAGGTGTATGGGAGCAATGGCGCACAGCTGCAGTGCTGTGCGTTACCTCAGTGAAGATCATGAAGTCTTCTGCCGCCTCTGAAGTCTTCTTTTCTTCTCATACTCACCCGGCTTCTATCTTCCGGCTCTGCGAGGGGGACGGCGGCGTGGCTCTGGGACGGACGGAGAGGGTGAGACCTGCGTACCAATACCTCTGGAGCTAATGGTGTCCAGTAGCCTAAGAAGCAAAGCCTTGAAACTCACAGAAGTAGGTCTGCTTCTCTCCCCTCAGTCCCTCGATGCAGGGAGTCTGTTGCCAGCAGGCTCCCTGAAAATAAAAAACCTAACAAATATACTTTCTGTCAGGAAGCTCAGGAGAGCTCCCTGAAGTGCACCCATCTCCTCTGGGCACAGTATCAAACTGAGGTCTAGAGGAGGGGCATAGAGGGAGGAGCCAGTGCACACCCAGACCTAAAGTCTTTCTTAAAGTGCCCATGTCTCCTGCGGAGCCCGTCTATCCCCATGGTCCTTACGGAGTCCCCAGCATCCTCTAGGACGTTAGAGAAATGAGACATTAAAAGGTTTTCTATGGAAAATGCACTTTTCATGTCGCATGTAATGCATTTGATGGTCCTTCAGATAAAGAAAATGAAAAGCAACACAGCTTGTGGCATATGGGACAATGTGGAGACCATACCAGACATATCTTAGAACTGAATAGTACCTAGAGCCCCACTTAAGAAACTAATGCTGGACATACACTATACAATTATATGTCAGATAATCTACCAGATCTGGTTGGTTGGAATGAAAATCTGTTAATGGATGAGAGCAAATGACAATTAAGCATTTGCTACCAAACACAGGAAAATGGACAAAACCTGTCCGTAATTTAACCACTTTTTATGAACGACAGTTTTTATCCATTTCCCAGTGTTTGGGAGCAAATGGTCAATTGTCATTTGCTCTCATCCATTACCGGATTTTCATTCCAACGAGCTAGATCTGGCAGATTATCTTCCAGATAATTGTATAGTGTATGCCCATTTTAAGATTACTGCTGTTTTTCACTGTATCAATAGATGTTGAGAATGATACAGTCTCCGTTGCCAGCACTGGGGACCCAGCGCAGCCTTTCCAGCTTCAGTGAAGCCTTCCAGGGCACTGCCAGGCCCCCAACGGGTGAAACTGTCTTGCACATGTGCAGACTGTCCGTCGCACATGACACAGAAGCCCGTCGCTAGCCGCGATAGGCTGCCAGCTGCAGAGGGGACAACACTGGACCTTGCCAGCAAGGTAAGCAATGCGGAATACCAAAGGTATATTCGTTAGTATCACCGTAATACTAGAATTAAGGCCCATACACATTAGACGATGTCGCTGTGTGAGCGACGTCATCTAGTGTTTCCCATGCCGGGCCGGCCGGTCGGCAGCCGCCTGTACACTCTGAGCGATATGACCGCTCGTATCGCACAGTGACGTCACGCCTCCGCCGGACGTGCATGCAGCTCCTGACGACAGTCCAGATCGAGCATGCATGCACTGCCGACAGCGACGATCATTGCCGACCCGCGGTGCCGTGCATCGGTCGTCTCTGGCGGCATACACACTTGCCAATAAAATGAGCGACATCGCTCAGGGAGGGGGAAAATGAGCGACGTCGCTCATTTTATCGGCAAGTGTGTATGGGCCTTAAGGGGCTGATTTATTAACTAGTTTTATCATACTGAATGAGTTTTAGAACTCGAGTATGATATATGGTGCTCCAGCCAGTCAGCTTCTACTGGCAAATTTGAAAAATGACAGTTGGGAGCTGACTGCATGCGATATATGGTGCTCCAGCCAATGAGTTTTAAAACTTGTTGTGTATGATAAATTCGGTGATAACCCAGCCCCTATATACAGTATGCTGCTGGTATTAAGACTGTTTCTTAAATGGGGCCCCTAGTCTTTAATCAAGACATTTGTCAGAGTATAACTTGGTGGCAGGAAGGTACAGGGGTGCAGGCTTTGGTACTTACATAGGGGGCATAACTGAGTGTATGGTGGTATGGCCACACCCTATTGTGAATATGTAGTGCCGCTGAATAGCGTGTTGCAACACCAACTTGGGGGCATGACTGCACATGTCATATATATCCGCCTTTCCCTCAGCGCCCCTGAAGACACGAGGCTTCACATAAAACAAGGAAGAACAAGGCACTTTGAAAAGACAGGGTGGCAGGAGGTTTAATTTACAAAATGGAAACAGTGTTTCCGGAACGAGCATATTTGTGTGACATAGAGCCATAGCCAGATCATCAATTACACAACCTTGGCTCCTGTTTTTCGCCCATTCGGCACTGGTGGGTACAGATTACCGTAATATCTTTTTTTTTTTTTTTTTATTAAGTGGGGGAGGAGGTCCAAACCAGTATGTTGCTGCAAGAAGCCTTAACTGCAGAGTTTTCGTACAAGTACTCACTGATTCTCTGCGTCCTTTACATCAGTCACCAAGTACGTAGTTGCGAAAGATCCGCTGTCCAGCTTCCGGTGCACCTTATACCGTTTCATTAGAAGTGATCCGGGAGAAAAACCACTTGGGTACATTATTGGTGACCTGCGTTTGTCCACAGGCATATCCATCTGTGAAGCATAATGCATGAATAATTGTGGTGGCTTAAAAGGGAGAACATGTATTATTATTATATGTATTATTAACACAGTTTATTTTATTCTCAGTATAACACATGGGCGTAGGTTATTTTTCTCTGACACACCAATGCTAAAACATTGTACAAAAGAAAACTAGAGTCGTTAATAAATATTCATCTTATTTTTCCCCATGGCATGTATAGGTCAGTGTCACAGGAACACTGTAGAGCACCGATATCAGAAAAGGAAACTGCACCATTGTAACGTGGTGACGCGTTTACCATATGTCCCAATATTCGCCCTGGTGTAATCAAGACAACAGTATGCATGCTACTGCAAACTACACAATACATACCTCCGAACTTTGTCCATAGCTTAAGAGGGACACACGCGCGACGCCTGCGCTCACTCCTGAAAAGGGGGCGTGGCATACAAAAAGGGGCGCTGCTTTTTGGGAAGGCCCGCGATTGCGAGCCACACCCCGTTTTCATCACTGAGGGGGCATGCCCAGCGCTCCGTGAGCCGATGGCATGCCCCCTCTCCTCCTGTCTCCACTGAATAGACGCTGTGTGCATGCGTATAGAGCAGCGAGTGCAGAAGCCTCCCAACTGCCCCCACCACCACCACCGCGGGACACTGCGGCCCGCGGGTGGGACAGTGGGACAGTCCCAAAAACACGGGACTGTCCCGTGAAAATCGGGACATTTGGGAGGTATGCACAATAACTGGTCATAACTAGAGATGAGCGGGTTCGGTTTCTCTGAATCCGAACCCGCACGAACTTCATGTTTTTTTTCACGGGTCCGAGCGACTCGGATCTTCCCGCCTTGCTCGGTTAACCCGAGCGCGCCCGAACGTCATCATGACGCTGTCGGATTCTCGCGAGACTCGGATTCTATATAAGGAGCCGCGCGTCGCCGCCATTTTCACACGTGCATTGAGATTGATAGGGAGAGGACGTGGCTGGCGTCCTCTCCATTTAGATTAGAAGAGAGAGAGAGAGAGATTGACCTGATTTACTGGAGCTTAGGAGTACTGTAGAACTGTAGAGAGTGCAGAGTTTACTAGTGACTGACCACAGTGACCACAAGACAGTGCAGTTTTATTTAATATATCCGTTCTCTGCCTGAAAAAAACGATACACAGTGACTCAGTCACATACCATATCTGTGTGCACTGCTCAGCCCAGTGTGCTGCATCATCTATGTATATATCTGACTGTGCTCAGCTCACACATCTTATAATTGTGGGGGAGACTGGGGAGCACTGCAGTGCCAGTTATAGGTTATAGCAGGAGCCAGGAGTACATATTATTATTAAAATTAAACAGTGCACACTTTTGCTGCAGGAGTGCCACTGCCAGTGTGACTGACCAGTGACCTGACCACACTGACCACCAGTATAGTTAGTAGTATAGTATACTATATTGTGATTGCCTGAAAAAGTTAAACACTCGTCGTGTGACTTCACTTGTGTGGTGTTTTTTTTTTTATTCTATAAAAAACTCATTCTGCTGACAGACAGTGTCCAGCAGGTCCGTCATTATATAATATATACCTGTCCGGCTGCAGTAGTGATATATATATATATATTTTTTATATCATTATTTATCATCCAGTCGCAGCAGACACAGTACGGTAGTTCACGGCTGTAGCTACCTCTGTGTCGGTACTCGGCAGTCCGTCCATAATTGTATACCACCTACCCGTGGTTTTTTTTTCTTTCTTCTTTATACATACATACTACTACTACTACATCTCTTTATCAACCAGTCTATATTAGCAGCAGACACAGTACAGTACGGTAGTCCACGGCTGTAGCTACCTCTGTGTCGGCACTCGGCAGTCCGTCCATAATTGTATACCACCTACCCGTGGTTTTTTTTTCTTTCTTCTTTATACATACATACATACTACATCTCTTTATCAACCAGTCTATATTAGCAGCAGACACAGTACAGTACGGTAGTCCACGGCTGTAGCTACCTCTGTGTCGGCACTCGGCAGTCCATCCATAATTGTATACTAGTATCCATCCATCTCCATTGTTTACCTGAGGTGCCTTTTAGTTGTGCCTATTAAAATATGGAGAACAAAAATGTTGAGGTTCCAAAATTAGGGAAAGATCAAGATCCACTTCCACCTCGTGCTGAAGCTGCTGCCACTAGTCATGGCCGAGACGATGAAATGCCAGCAACGTCGTCTGCCAAGGCCGATGCCCAATGTCATAGTACAGAGCATGTCAAATCCAAAACACCAAATATCAGTAAAAAAAGGACTCCAAAACCTAAAATAAAATTGTCGGAGGAGAAGCGTAAACTTGCCAATATGCCATTTACCACACGGAGTGGCAAGGAACGGCTGAGGCCCTGGCCTATGTTCATGGCTAGTGGTTCAGCTTCACATGAGGATGGAGGCACTCAGCCTCTCGCTAGAAAAATGAAAAGACTCAAGCTGGCAAAAGCAGTAGCACCGCAAAGAACTGTGCGTTCTTCGAAATCCCAAATCCACAAGGAGAGTCCAACTGTGTCGGTTGCGATGCCTGACCTTCCCAACACTGGACGTGAAGAGCATGCGCCTTCCACCATTTGCACGCCCCCTGCAAGTGCTGGAAGGAGCACCCGCAGTCCAGTTCCTGATAGTCAGATTGAAGATGTCAGTGTTGAAGTACACCAGGATGAGGAGGATATGGGTGTTGCTGGCGCTGGGGAGGAAATTGACCAGGAGGATTCTGATGGTGAGGTGGTTTGTTTAAGTCAGGCACCCGGGGAGACACCTGTTGTCCGTGGGAGGAATAGGGCCGTTGACATGCCTGGTGAAAATACCCAAAAAATCAGCTCTTCGGTGTGGAAGTATTTCACCAGAAATGCGGACAACAGGTGTCAAGCCGTGTGTTCCCTTTGTCAAGCTGTAATAAGTAGGGGTAAGGACGTTAACCACCTCGGAACATCCTCCCTTATACGTCACCTGCAGCGCATTCATAATAAGTCAGTGACAAGTTCAAAAACTTGGGCCGACAGCGGAAGCAGTCCACTGACCAGTAAATCCCTTCCTCTTGTAACCAAGCTCACGCAAACCACCCCACCAACTCCCTCAGTGTCAATTTCCTCCTTCCCCAGGAATGCCAATAGTCCTGCAGGCCATGTCACTGGCAATTCTGACGAGTCCTCTCCTGCCTGGGATTCCTCCGATGCATCCTTGCGTGTAACGCCTACTGCTGCTGGCGCTGCTGTTGTTGCTGCTGGGAGTCGATGGTCATCCCAGAGGGGAAGTCGTAAGCCCACTTGTACTACTTCCAGTAAGCAATTGACTGTCCAACAGTCCTTTGCGAGGAAGATGAAATATCACAGCAGTCATCCTGTTGCAAAGCGGATAACTGAGTCCTTGACAACTATGTTGGTGTTAGACGTGCGTCCGGTATCCGCCGTTAGTTCACAGGGAACTAGACAATTTATTGAGGCAGTGTGCCCCCGTTACCAAATACCATCTAGGTTCCACTTCTGTAGGCAGGCGATACCGAGAATGTACACGGACGTCAGAAAAAGACTCACCAGTGTCCTAAAAAATGCAGTTGTACCCAATGTCCACTTAACCACGGACATGTGGACAAGTGGAGCAGGGCAGGGTCAGGACTATATGACTGTGACAGCCCACTGGGTAGATGTATGGACTCCCGCCGCAAGAACAGCAGCGGCGGCACCAGTAGCAGCATCTCGCAAACGCCAACTCTTTCCTAGGCAGGCTACGCTTTGTATCACCGCTTTCCAGAATACGCACACAGCTGAAAACCTCTTACGGCAACCGAGGAAGATCATCGCAGAATGGCTTACCCCAATTGGACTCTCCTGTGGATTTGTGGCATCGGACAACGCCAGCAATATTGTGTGTGCATTAAATATGGGCAAATTCCAGCACGTCCCATGTTTTGCACATACCTTGAATTTGGTGGTGCAGAATTTTTTAAAAAACGACAGGGGCGTGCAAGAGATGCTGTCGGTGGCCAGAAGAATTGCGGGACACTTTCGGCATACAGGCACCACGTACAGAAGACTGGAGCACCACCAAAAACTACTGAACCTGCCCTGCCATCATCTGAAGCAAGAAGTGGTAACGAGGTGGAATTCAACCCTCTATATGCTTCAGAGGTTGGAGGAGCAGCAAAAGGCCATTCAAGCCTATACAATTGAGCACGATATAGGAGGTGGAATGCACCTGTCTCAAGTGCAGTGGAGAATGATTTCAACGTTGTGCAAGGTTCTGATGCCCTTTGAACTTGCCACACGTGAAGTCAGTTCAGACACTGCCAGCCTGAGTCAGGTCATTCCCCTCATCAGGCTTTTGCAGAAGAAGCTGGAGGCATTGAAGAAGGAGCTAAAAGGGAGCGATACCGCTAGGCATGTGGGACTTGTGGATGCAGCCCTTAATTCGCTTAACAAGGATTCACGGGTGGTCAATCTGTTGAAATCAGAGCACTACATTTTGGCCACCGTGCTCGATCCTAGATTTAAAACCTACCTTGGATCTCTCTTTCCGGCAGACACAAGTCTGCTGGGGTGCAAAGACCTGCTGGTGACAAAATTGTCAAGTCAAGCGGAACGCGACCTGTCAACATCTCCTCCTTCACATTCTCCCGCAACTGGGGGTGCGAGGAAAAGGCTCAGAATTCCGAGCCCACCCGCTGGCGGTGATGCAGGGCAGTCTGGAGCGACTGCTGATGCTGACATCTGGTCCGGACTGAAGGACCTGACAACGATTACGGACATGTCGTCTACTGTCACTGCATATGATTCTCTCAACATTGAAAGAATGGTGGAGGATTATATGAGTGACCGCATCCAAGTAGGCACGTCACACAGTCCGTACTTATACTGGCAGGAAAAAGAGGCAATTTGGAGGCCCTTGCACAAACTGGCTTTATTCTACCTAAGTTGCCCTCCCACAAGTGTGTACTCCGAAAGAGTGTTTAGTGCCGCCGCTCACCTTGTCAGCAATCGGCGTACGAGGTTACATCCAGAAAATGTGGAGAAGATGATGTTCATTAAAATGAATTATAATCAATTCCTCCGCGGAGACATTGACCAGCAGCAATTGCCTCCACAAAGTACACAGGGAGCTGAGATGGTGGATTCCATTGGGACGAATTGATAATCTGTGAGGAGGGGGATGTACACGGTGATATATCGGAGGATGATGATGAGGTGGACATCTTGCCTCTGTAGAGCCAGTTTGTGCAAGGAGAGATTAATTGCTTCTTTTTTGGTGGGGGTCCAAACCAACCCGTCATATCAGTCACAGTCGTGTGGCAGACCCTGTCACTGAAATGATGGGTTGGTTAAAGTGTGCATGTCCTGTTTATACAACATAAGGGTGGGTGGGAGGGCCCAAGGACAATTCCATCTTGCACCTCTTTTTTCTTTTATTTTTCTTTGCGTCATGTGCTGTTTGGGGAGGGTTTTTTGGAAGGGACATCCTGCGTGACACTGCAGTGCCACTCCTAGATGGGCCAGGTGTTTGTGTCGGGCACTTGGGTCGCTGAGCTTAGTCACACAGCTACCTCATTGCACCTCTTTTTTTCTTTGCGTCATGTGCTGTTTGGGGAGTGTTTTTTGGAAGGGCCATCCTGCGTGACACTGCAGTGCCACTCCTAGATGGGCCAGGTGTTTGTGTCGGCCACTAGGGTCGCTTAGCTTAGTCATCCAGCGACCTCGGTGCAAATTTTAGGACTAAAAATAATATTGTGAGGTGTGAGGTATTCAGAATAGACTGAAAATGAGTGGAAATTATGGTTTTTGAGGTTAATAATAATATGGGATCAAAATGACCCCCAAATTCTATGATTTAAGCTGTTTTTTAGGGTTTTTTGAAAAAAACACCCGAATCCAAAACACACCCGAATCCGACAAAAAAAATTCGGTGAGGTTTTGCCAAAACGCGGTCGAACCCAAAACACGGCCGCGGAACCGAACCCAAAACCAAAACACAAAACCCGAAAAATTTCAGGCGCTCATCTCTAGTCATAACTACTAGTCCCGGAATGTGCCCGGTAAGTAAGAAAAAGTAATGCTATATACTGGTCGATATTTAAGAAGCTTAAGTGAATGGGCGATATATCGTGAGTCCATTGGCGAGTGTGTACCCCTGATATGTCTGTGAATGATGTTGTTCACAGATATATCGCGTCGGTTGTGCAGCACAGCCAATGGCAAATATATCGGGTCATCTGGCTGTGCGTAAGGCAGTCCGCCGACAGCCCATACAGTGACGTCACAGCTGGGCGGACAAATTCAAATGCGCAAGGTGTGTACACTTACCTTGATCTGCTGCTCAGTCGGCACGCCGACATGTTACTCAGCTGTCTACCCAGCCATAAGGCTGTTTCACACCAACCGGTTTTCACCGGCCGGCAAAAAGCTGATCGGCTTTTTGCCTTGTAGTGTTTTCAGTGATATATGAAAACACACTGCTCCTTCCACACAGCATGGCCCCGGCCCGGCTGCCGGGTTGCAGCCGGAAATATACACTGAAAGGTCCGGCTGCCATGTCGGGGCCGTGCTGTCTTTGTAGGCAGAGAACCGTGTGTGTGTGAATAAGAGCTTTCACACACACAACGATTTTTTTCTCTTACGTCCTAGAGGATGCTGGGGACTCCGTAAGGAACATGGGGTATAGACGGGCTCCGCAGGAGACATGGGCACTCCAAGACTTTAGATGGGTGTGAACTGGCTCCTCCCTCTATGCCCCTCCCCCAGACCTCAGTTAGATCCTGTGCCCAGAGGAGACTGGGTGCACTGCAGGGGAGCTCTACTGAGTTTCTCTGAAAAAACTTTTGTTAGGTTTTTTATTTTCAGGGAGCACTGCTGGCAACAGGCTCCCTGCTTCGTGGCACTGAGGGGAGAGACGCAGACCTACTTTACTGATAGGCTCTGCGTCTTAGGCTACTGGACACCATTAGCTCCAGAGGGTCGGAACACAGGTGTCGTCCTCGCTGTTCGTCCCGGAGCCGCGCTGCCGTCCTCCTCACAGAGCCGGAAGATAGAAGCCGGGTGAGTATATGAAGAAAGAAGACTTCACAGGCGGCAGAAGACTTCAGATCTTCAGTGAGGTAACGCTGCGCGCCATTGCTCCCACACACACACAGGCACAGCAAGGGTGCAGGGGGGGTGCCCTGGGCAGCAATAATTACCTCAAATAAGACTGGCACCAGGCTTAGGTACTGCGGAGGCAGTATATTATAAAACCCCCGCCAGTATAAAGAAATTGAGCGGGACCGAAGCCCGCCGTCGAGGGGGCGGGGCTTGATCCTCCAGCAATAACCAGCGCCATTTTCTCCACAGCATGCTGCAGAGAAGCTGCTCCCGGACTCTCCCCTGCTGAACCAAGTAACAGGGGATAAAAAACGAGGGGGGGGGGCACATTTATTTGGCGCAGATCACATATACAAAAAAGCGCTGTATAGGCTGGGACTGTGTTTTCAGTGTCTAGTGGCGCTGGCATACTCTCTCTCTGTCTCTCCAAAGGGCCTTATTGGGGGGCTGTCCCCGTATTCATAAATCCCAGTGTGTGTGGGGGTGTCAGTACGTGTGTGTCGACATGTCTGAAGCGGAAGGCTCGTCTAGGGAGGATGCAGAGCAGATGGTGGTGGTGTCTCCGTCGGATTGGTTGGACATGTAGAATGTGTTAAATGCAAATGTGACTTTATTGCATAAGAGATTGGACAAAAGCAGAGTCCAAGGACAAAGCAGGGAGTCAATCCATGGCTTTGGCGGTGTCACAAGTCCCTTCAGGGTCCTATAAACGTCCCTTTTCCCAGGTAGCAGACACTGATACCGACACGGATTCTGATTCCAGTGTCGACTATGATGATGCGAGGTTACACCAAAAAGAGTGGCCAAGAGTATTCAATATATGATTATTGCAATAAAAGATGTTTTACATATCACAGAGGACCCTTCTGTCCCTGACACGAGGGTCTGCATGTTTAAGGGGAAGAAACCTGAGGTAACGTTTCCCCCATCTCATGAGCTGAACGCTTTATTTGAAAAGGCTTAGGAAACTCCAGACAAGAGACTGCAGGTTCCCAAGAGAATTATTATGGCGTATCCTTTCCCCTCAAAGGACAGGTTATGGTGGGAATCCTCGCCCACGGTGGACAAGGCTTTGACGCGCTTATCCAAAAAGGTGGCGCTACCGTCCCCGGACATGGCGGCCCTAAAAGATCCTGCGGATCGCAGGCAGGAAACTACCTTAAAATCAATTTACGTGCATACTGGAGCCCTACTCAGGCCGGCGGTAGCATCGGCATGGGTTGGTAGCGCAATTGCAGCGTGGGTAGATAACTTGTCATCGGACATTGACACCTTAGATAAGGATAGTATTTTGTTGACCTTGGGTCACATTAAGGACGCAGCCTTGTATATGAGAGAGGCTGCGAGAGATATTGGGCTGTTGGGTTCAAGAGCCAATGCCATGGCAGTTTCTGCTAGAAGGTCCCTGTGGACCCATCAGTGGACAGGTGATGCTGATTCAAAGAGACATATGGAAGCTTTGCCTTACAAGGGTGAAGTTTTATTTGGGGAGGGCCTCGCAGACCTGGTTTCCACAGCTACCGCGGGTAAGTCTTCTTTTTTGCCTTATGTTCCCTCACAACAAAAGAAAACACCTCAATACCAGATGCAGTCCTTTCGGTCGCATAAGTTCAGAAAGGGTCGGGGCTCTTCCTTCCTCGCCAGAGGTAAAGGTAGAGGGAAAAGAGCACCCGGCCTCTATAAAATCCACCGCATGACGCTGGGGCTCCGCTGCGGGAGTCCGCACCGGTGGGGGCACGTCTTCGTCTCTTCAGCCAGGTCTGGGTTCAGTCGGATCCTTGGGTGATCGAAATTGTATCCCAGGGCTACAAACTGGAGTTTGAAGATGTGCCTCCACACCGATTTGTCATATCGGCCTTGCCAGCTTCTCCCCCAGAGAGGGAAACAGTTTCAGCTGCCATACAGAAACTGTGTCAACAACAGGTGATTATCAAGGTTCCCCTAGGGCAACAGGGAAAGGGGTTTTATTCAACCCTGTTTGTGGTCCCGAAGCCGGACGGCTCGGTCAGACCAATTCTAAATCTAAAATCCCTAAACCTATATTTGAAGAGGTTCAAATTCAAGATGGAATCTCTCCGGGCTGGGAGTTCCAGCCTGGAGGGGGGGGGGGGGATTTTATGGTGTCTCTGGACATAAAGGATGCATACCTTCATGTCCCCATATATCCTCCTCATCAGGCGTACCTGAGATTCGCTGTACAGGATTGTCATTACCAGTTTCAGACGTTGCCGTTTGGACTTTCCACGGCCCCGAGAATTTTCACCAAGGTAATGGCGGAAATGATGGTGCTCCTGCACAAGCAGTGAGTCACAATTATTCCATACTTGGACGATCTCCTCATAAAGGCAAGATCGAGAGATCAGTTAGATAAAGAGCGTGTCTCTCTCCCTGAGAGTACTACAACAACACGGCTGGATTCTAAATCTACCAAAGTCGCAGTTGGTTCCGACAACTCGTGTTCCAGGACTTACCGTGGTTACGTTTGATGGCATGGCGGTTGAACACCAAATCCTAGCTAGGAAGGGTATTCTGGGGGAAATCATCCCTACTCTAATCAAAGCAAGGAAGGAGGTAACGGCGAGGCATTATCACCGTATCTGGAGGAAATATGTCTTGGTGTGAAGCCAAGAATGCTCCTACAGAAGATTTTCAGCTGGGTCGTTTTCTCCATTTTCTACAGACAGGAGTGGATATGGGCCTAAAGTTAGGCTCCATTAAGGTGCAGATTTCGGCCTTATCTATATTCTTTCAGAAGGAGTTGGCTTCTCTCCCAGAGGTCCAGACTTTTGTGAAAGGAGTACTGCACATCCAACCTCCTTTTGTGCCCCCAGTGGCACCGTGGGACCTTAATGTGGTGTTACGGTTCCTTCAGTCACACTGGTTTGAACCTCTTCAAACGGTGGAGTTAAAATTTCTCACTTGGAAAGTGGTCATGTTGTTGGCCTTGGCATCTGCGAGGTGAGTGTTTGAATTGGCGGCTTTGTCTCACAAGAGCCCATATCTGATTTTCCATGTGGATCGAGCGGAGTTGAGAACTCGTGCTCAATTTCTACCCAAGGTGGTTTCGTCATTCCATATGAACCAACCTATTGTGGTGCCGGTGGCTACGGGTGACTTGGAGGATTCCAAGTCCCTGGATGTAGTCAGGGCCTTAAAAATGTATGTAGCCAGGACGGCTAGAGTTAGAAAAACAGAGGCTCTGTTTGTCCTGTATGCGGCCAACAAGGTTGGCGCTCCTGCTTCTAAGCAGATAATTGCTTGCTGGATCTGTAACACGATTCAGCAGGCTCATTCTACGGCGGGATTGCCGGTACCAAATTCGGTAAAGGCCCATTCCACTAGGAAGGTGTGCTCTTCTTGGGCGGCTGCCCGAGGCGTCTCGGCATTACAGCTGTGCCGAGCAGCTTCTTGGTTGGGTTCAAACACTTTTGCAAAATTCTACAAGTTTGATACCCTGGCTGATGAGGACCTCATGTTTGCTCAATCGGTGCTGCAGAGTCATCCGCACTCTCCCGCCCGGTCTGGAGCTTTGGTGTAATCCCCATGGTCTTTACGGAGTCCCCAGCATCCTTTAGGACGTAAGAGAAAATAAGATTTTAAACCTACCGGTAAATCTTTTTCTCCTAGTCCGTAGAGGATGCTGGGCGCCCGTCCCAGTGCGGACAATTTCTGCAAGGCTTGTATATAGTTGTTGCTTACATAAGGGTTATGTTACAGTTGAGATCAGTCTCTGGCTGATGCTGTTTTATTCATACTGTTAACTGGTTTGGTATATTCCATGTTGTACGGTGTGTATGGTGTGGGCTGGTATGTATCTCGCCCTTATATTAACAAAAATCCTTTCCTCGTACTGTCCGTCTCCTCTGGGCACAGTTCTTTAACTGAGGTCTGGAGGAGGGGCATAGAGGGAGGAGCCAGTTCACACTAGTGATGTGCACCGGAAATTTTTCGGGTTTTATGTTTTGGTTTTGGATTCGGTTCCGAGGCTGTGTTTTGGATTCGGACGCGTTTTGGCAAAACTCCCTGAAATTTTTTTGTCGGATTCGGGTGTGTTTTGGATTCGGGTGTTTTTTTACAAAAAAAACTCAAAAACAGCTTAAATCATAGAATTTGGGGGTCATTTTGATCCCATAGTATTATTAACCACAATAACCATAATTTCCACTCATTTTCAGTCTATTCTGAACACCTCACAATATTATTTTTAGTCCTAAAATTTGCACCGAGGTCCCTGGATGACTAAGCTAAGCGACCCAAGTGGCCGACACAAACACCTGGTCCATCTAGGAGTGGCACTGCAGTGTCAGGCAGGATGGCACTTCAAAAAAATAGTCCCCAAACAGCACCTGATGCAAAGAAAAATGAAAGAAAAAAGAGGTGCAAGATGGAATTGTCCTTGGGCCCTTCCACCCACCCTTATGTTGTATAAAGAGGACATGCACACTTTAACGAACCCATCATTTCAGCGACAGGGTCTGCCACACGACTGTGACTGAAATGACTGGTTGGTTTGGGCCCCCACCAAAAAAGAAGCAATCAATCACTCCTTGCACAAACTGGCTCTACAGAGGCAAGATGTCCACCTCCTCCTCATCGTCCGATTCCTCACCCCTTTCACTGTGTACATCCCCCTCCTCACAGATTATTAATTTGTCCCCACTGGAATCCACCATCTCAGGTCCCTGTGTACTTTCTGGAGGCAATTGCTGGTGAATGTCTCCACGGAGGAATTGATTATAATTCATTTTGATGAACATCATCTTCTCCACATTTTCTGGAAGTAACCTCGTACGCCGATTGCTGATAAGGTGAGCGGCTGCACTAAACACTCTTTTGGAGTACACACTGGAGGGGGGGCAACTTAGGTAAAATAAAGCCAGTTTGTGCAAGGGCCTCCAAATTGCCTCTTTTTCCTGCCAGTATACGTACGGACTGTCTGACGTGCCTACTTGGATGCGGTCACTCATATAATCCTCCACCATTCTTTCAATGGTGACAGAATCATATGCAGTGACAGTAGACGACATGTCAGTAATCGTTGGCAGGTCCTTCAGTCCGGACCAGATGTCAGCACTCGCTCCAGACTGCCCTGCATCACCGCCAGCGGGTGGGCTCGGAATTCTTAGCCTTTTCCTCGCAGCCCCAGTTGTGGGAGAATGTGAAGGAGGAGCTGTTGACGGGTCACGTTCCGCTTGACTTGACAATTTTCTCACTAGCAGGTCTTTGAACCTCTGCAGACTTGTGTCTGCCGGAAAGAGAGATACAACGTAGGTTTTAATTCTAGGATCGAGCACGGTGGCCAAAATGTAGTGCTCTGATTTCAACAGATTGACCACCCGTGAATCCTGGTTAAGCAAATTAAGGGCTCCATCCACAAGTCCCACATGCCTAGCGGAATCGCTCTGTTTTAGCTCCTCCTTCAATGTCTCCAGCTTCTTCTGCAAAAGCCTGAGGGGAATGACCTGACTCAGGCTGGCAGTGTCTGAACTGACTTCACGTATGGCAAGTTCAAAGGGTTGCAGAACCTTGCACAACGTTGAAATCATTCTCCACTGCGCTTGAGTCAGGTGCATTCCCCCTCCTTTGCCTATATCGTGGGCAGATGTATAGGCTTGAATGGCCTTTTGCTGCTCCTCCATCCTCTGAAGCATATAGAGGGTTGAATTCCACCTCGTTACCACCTCTTGCTTCAGATGATGGCAGGGCAGGTTCAGGACTGTTTGCTGGTGCTCCAATCTTCGGCACGCGTGGCTGAATGCCAAAAGTGGCCCGCAATTCTTCGGGCCACCGACAGCATCTCTTGCACGCCCCTGTCGTTTTTTAAATAATTCTGCACCACCAAATTCAATGTATGTGCAAAACATGGGATGTGCTGGAATTTGCCCACATGTAATGCACGCACAATATTGGTGGCGTTGTCCGATGTCACAAATCCCCAGGAGAGTACAATTGGGGTAAGCCATTCTGCGATGATGTTCCTCAGTTTCCGTAAGAGGTTGTCAGCTGTGTGCCTCTTATGGAAAGCGGTGATACAAAGCGTAGCCTGCCTAGGAACGAGTTGGCGTTTGCGAGATGCTGCTACTGGTGCCGCCGCTGCTGTTCTTGCTGCGGGAGGCAATACATCTACCCAGTGGGCTGTCACAGTCATATAGTCCTGAGTCTGCCCTGCTCCACTTGTCCACATGTCCGTGGTTAAGTGGACATTGGGTACAACTGCATTTTTTAGGACACTGGTGACTCTTTTTCTGACGTCTGTGTACATTCTCGGTATCGCCTGCCTAGAGAAATGGAACCTGGATGGTATTTGGTACCGGTGACACAGTACCTCAAGCTATTTTCTAGTTTCCTGTGAATTAACGGTGGATACCGGAAACACGTTTAACACCGCCCAGGCTGCCAAGGCCTGAGTTATCCCCTATGCAGCAGGATGATTGCTGTGATATTTCATCTTCCTCGCAAAGGACTGTTGGACAGTCAATTGCTTACTGGAAGTAGTACAAGTGGTCTTCCGACTTCCCCTCTGGAATGACGATCGACTCCCAGCAGCAACAACAGCAGCGCCAGCAGCAGTAGGCGTTACACTCAAGGATGCATCAGAGGAATCCCAGGTAGGAGAGGACTCGTCAGACTTGACAGTGACATGGCCTGCAGGACTATTGGCTTTCCTGTCTAAGGAGGAAATTGACACTGAGGGAGTTGGTGGTGTGGTTTGCAGGAGCTTGGTTACAAGAGGAAGGGATTTAGTGGTCAGTGGACTGCATCCGCTGTCATCCAAAGTTTTTGAACTTGTCACTGACTTCTGATGAATGCGGTCCAGGTGACGTATAAGGGAGGATGTTCCTAGGTGGTTAACGTCCTTACCCCTACTTATTACAGCTTGACAAAGGCAACACACGGCTTGACACCAGTTGTCAGCATTTCTGTTGAAATAATTCCACACCGAAGAGGTGATTTTTTTTGTATTTTGACCAGGTATGTCAATGGCCATATTCGTCTCACGGACAACAGGTGTCTCCCCGGGTGCCTGACTTAAACAAACCACCTCACCATCAGAATCCTCCTTGTCAATTTCCTCCCCAGCGCTATCAAAACCCAAATCCTCATCCTGGTGTACTTCAACAGTGACATCTTCAATTTGACTATCAGGAACTGGACTGCGGGTGCTCCTTCCAGCACTTGCAGGGGGCGTGCAAATGGTGGAAGGCGCAACCTCTTCCCGTCCAGTGTTGGGAAGGTCAGGCATCGCAACCGACACAATTGGACTCTCCTTGGGGATTTGTGATTTAGAAGAACGCACAGTTCTCTGCTGTGCTTTTGCCATCTTAACTCTTTTAAGTTTTCTAGCAGGAGGATGAGTGCTTCCATCCTCAGGTGAAGCTGAACCACTAGCCTTGAACATAGGCCAGGGCCTCAGCCGTTCCTTGCCACTCCGTGTCGTAAATGGCACATTGGCAAGTTTACGCTTCTCCTCAGACGATTTTGATTTAGATTTTTGGGTCATTTTACTGAGCTTTATTTTTTTGGATTTTACATGCTCTCTACTATGACATTGGGTATCGGCCTTGGCAGACGACGTTGATGGCATTTCATCGTCTCGGCCATGACTAGTGGCAGCAGCTTCAGCACGAGGTGGAAGTGGATCTTGATCTTTCCCTATTTTACCCTCCACATTTTTGTTCTCCATTGTTTAATGTGTGGAATTATATGCCAGTAATATATCAATAGCAATGGCCTGCTACTATATTTACTGCGCACAACTGAAATGCACCACAGGTATGCATGGATAGTATACTTGACCACACATAGGTAGGTAGAGCAGTGGCCTACTGTACCGTACTGCTATATAGTATATACTGGTGGTCAGCAAACTGTGCAAAACTGAAATGCACCACAGGTATGGATGGATAGTATACTTGACGACAGAGGTAGGTAGAGCAGTGGCCTACTGTACCGTACTGCTATATAGTATATACTGGTGGACAGCAAACTGTGCAAAACTGAAATGCACCACAGGTATGGATGGATAGTATACTTGACGACACAGAGGTAGGTAGAGCAGTGGCCTACTGTACCGTACTGCTATATATTATATACTGGTGGACAGCAAGCTGTGCAAAACTGAAATGCACCACAGGTATGGATGGATAGTATACTTGACGACACAGAGGTAGGTAGAGCAGTGGCCTACTGTACCGTACTGCTATATAGTATATACTGGTGGACAGCAAACTGTGCAAAACTGAAATGCACCACAGGTATGGATGGATAGTATACTTGACGACACAGAGGTAGGTAGAGCAGTGGCCTACTGTACCGTACTGCTATATAGTATATACTGGTGGACAGCAAACTGTGCAAAACTGAAATGCACCACAGGTATGGATGGATAGTATACTTGACGACACAGAGGTAGGTAGAGCAGTGGCCTACTGTACCGTACTGCTATATAGTATATACTGGTGGACAGCAAACTGTGCAAAACTGAAATGCACCACAGGTATGGATGGATAGTATACTTGACGACACAGAGGTAGGTAGAGCAGTGGACTACTGTACCGTACTGCTATATGTATATATATATATATATATATATATATATATATATACACACACACAGGTTGAGTATCCCTAATCCAAAATGCTTGGGACCAGAGGTATTTTGGATATGGGATTTTTCCGTATTTTGGAATAATTGCATACCATCATGAGATATCATGGTGATGGAACCCAAGTCTAAGCACAGAATGCATTTATGTTACATATACACCTTATACACACAGCCTGAAGGTCATTTTAGCCAATATTTTTAATAACTTTCTGCATTAAACAATATGTGTGTACATTCACACAATTTATTTGTTTCATATACACCTTATACACACAGCCCGAAGGTCATTTAATACAATATTTTTTATAACTTTGTGTATTAAACAAAGTTTGTGTACATTGAGCCATCAGAAAACAAAGGTTTCACTATCTCACTCTCACTAAAAAAAGTCCGTATTTCGGAATATTTGGATATGGGATACTCAACCTGTATATATATATATATATATATATATATATATAGTTATACTGGTGGTCAGCAAAATTCTGCACTGTCCTCCTACTATATACTACAATGAAGCACAGATATGGAGCGTTTTTCAGGCAGAGAACGTATAATACTGGTGGTCACTGGTCAGCAAAACTCTGCACTGTCCTCCTACTATATAATACTGCTGGTTCCCAGTCCCCACAATAAAGCAATTAGCACACTGAGCACAGATATTTATTTTGCAGCACACTGAGCACAGATATGGAGCGTTTTTCAGGCAGAGAACGTAGATATTTGCACTTGCAGCACACTGAGCACAGATATTTGCAGCACAATTTGCAGCCCACTGAACATAGAAACTGAGAGGACGCCAGCCACGTCCTCTCACGATCATCTCCAATGCACGAGTGAAAAATGGCGGCGACGCGCGGCTCCTTATATAGAATACGAATCTCGCGAGAATCCTACCGCGGGATGATGACGTTCGGGCGCGCTCGGGTTAACCGAGCAAGGCGGGAGGATCCGAGTTGCTCGGACCCGTGAAAAAAAAGGTGAAGTTCGGGCGGGTTCGGATCCCGAGGATCCGAACCTGCTCATCACTAGTTCACACCCATCTAAAGTCTTAGAGTGCCCATGTCTCCTGCGGAGCCCGTCTATACCCCATGGTCCTTACGGAGTCCCCAGCATCCCCTACGGACTAGGAGAAAAAGATTTACCGGTAGGTTTAAAATCTTATTTTTAGCCGCCGCTGCTGCTGCGCATGCACACAGCATTACACACGGCTCAAAGCCGTGGTGTGTGGAAGTTTGTCTGGCTTTCTGGTGAAAACTGGGTAATGTGAAACAGCCCTAACTGTGCACCTTGCTGTACTGCAGGTGGCACAGATATTACATGTGCACAGAGAATTAGATGTGAGAGGCAGGGCAGTAGAGAGCCTAGCTGGGCCCAGGTGTTTTCAGGGGGTGTGGCCTAATAACAGGAGGCGTGGTCATGCACCCTTAGAAGAAAAAAAACAGACAAAAAATTGTATTTTAAGCGCCTCTCTTGCCACATCAGCAGCTGATGATGCTAGGTAAGGAAGGGGGAAGGTAGAACCTGGGCCCCTCCATGAGACCTGGGCCTGGGTAATTAGCATTCCTCCTCGGCGGGTTCACTATGGTATGCCGGCGGTCGGGCTCCCGGCGACCAGCATACCGGCGCCGGGAGGCTGACCGCCGGCTTACCGACAGTGTGGCGAGCGCAAATGAGCCCCTTGCGGGCTCGCTGCGCTCGCCATGCTACGGGCACGCTATTTTATTCTCCCTCCAGGGGGGTCGTGGACCCCCACGAGGGAGAATAAGTGTCGGTATGCCGGCTGTCGGGATCCCGGCGCCGGTATACTGTGCGCCAGGATCCCGTCAGTCGGCATACTGAAGACCACCCCTCCTCGGCACCATGACAAGGACACGTCCCCTGTTTTACCGACCTGGTTATCCTCTCCCGCATGGGGCAGCCAGAATGTCGGTAGCTATGCCCCAAATATACGCAATGATATGAATAGTTAATAGTCACAGGCAGCCCTGCTATTAATTCAGCTTAGATATCTGCAAAAGTGAACTGAGACGGGAAGTTTGGGAGCAGAACATTTTGCTCCAGGTGGAAGGAGTCATGTTCCAGCACCTGCAGAGTGGAGTGGCCATTTGCCACTTGCTCAGATCTTACGAGAGTGGATAGGACGGATATTTCAGAGCTTCGTGATGTTTCCACTTTGTAAGCACCTTCCCCACCTGCTCCCTGTTCTTGTATTATACTGTACACAGGGGCCTGTGCAAGTTCTAGTAATTAATGGCTATGAATCCATAGTTGCCTACCCTCCCTCATTCTGCAGGAGACTCCCTGAAATAGCAGCAATCTCCCTCACTCCCTGAATAGTCCCTCAATCTCCCTGAGATAAAAAGAAATCATAGATATATAAATTTAAATGGTATCATCTGCGCCATTTCCATATATTGGTTATAAGGCACAATGATCTCTATCACTACATACATTTTAAAGGTTTCTTGTGGCCACTTACTGTATATGGAACCTCTTGTAAACCACAATACACAAACAAATCCTGCAAAATATGAGTCTTTTCTTCAACAAGTAAATCTTACTAACTTTGGGGCTCATTTACATTTGGATGTAAGTCACGTTCATGACGCGCCTCTCAGAAGTAGCAGTACACGTCCGCGCTGATAGGTGTTACTTTCTCAATCTCCCTGAAATGCTTTTTCAAAAGTAGGCAAGTATGTATGAATCATTGCAGTCACAAGGTGCCAGCTGTGCCCCGCTGTTTGAGGATGATAAGGGCATGTAAAACAGAGCAGCTCTAGCAATCTCTTTATGTGACAGTCAGACCGCTGCAGCTTTTATCTAGGTATAAACAATAAACATGTGCTAGATGCCTGTGATTGGGAGCAGCTTCTCCCAGAACACAATGACATGCGAGGAAACAATAGGCTTAATGCTTGTCAAATACATCCTCCCCTAGCTGTGCATAGTCAGCCAGCTTCGCTTGTCGAAAATTGCTGCAGATGGAAATCTCAGCATGTTCCTGGACGGAGGAGAGAGCAAAGCTGGGCAATCTGTAGCTCTGCGGCTGTTCAGGAACTGCAAGTTTCAGCATGTCCTGCCAGCCTTCATTGGGATGTCAGCCCTGAATACTATGCACGTTTTCCTGAACAATTAACACCTAATTGGGACTAAACATACAAATTTGGAATATTTAAATAACATAATTATTGTTATTTGACATTTAAAAAAAGCAAAAAAAAATATATATACTTATTTTTTTTTTATATCAATTTACATTTCTTCTGCGTCAGTCTTTTCTCCAACATGAGAAGGTAACAGGTTTGGATAGTGAGAATTGCACTCACCTTAACTTGCAGAGCAGCTGAACTCAGTAAGGACCCAGGCAGGTTCAGACGTAAGTGGCAGGTGTGGAAGAGTCCATTTAAGTTTTCACAAGTGGGATCATTAATAGCATCAGCATCAGAGAGTAGAAAGTAGCTAGAAATATAAGTATGGAGATATAAGGCCCTGGAAACCAGATGGTCACATCAAACAAATGTGATGAGCTTTTACTGTAATAATAATTGTATTACGTGAATGAAGGTTACCCTCCCTGTAAGGAAATATGGTATGCCTCAGGTGAGTTTCTGGTTTGCTCACGGTTGCCCATGGTTGCTGAAGCCTGAAGGTGACAGAAATCTAGGACTTCCTCATGTGAAAGAGCATGTATTAGCTGCAAGCCTTATGTTTACCATATTATCCCTTTACACTGGGACACTAATGACTTACACAGGTTCTGTGGCTGGCTGACTTAATCAACCACCTGTGTAATTAAAGTGTTTCCGATTTAAAGGGATAGTATGGTAACCTTATCTTTTGTGTAACCCTTTTAATTGTTTCCAGAATAAATGGCAACACTATTCCTGAGAGCACAGCTTATTCCCTCCTGAATAATCAGCCTGATTTAGAATAGTGCAGAAACGCCGATGTTGGGTGATTGGCGCATGCGCTGGTTTTGTACTGCGCACGTGCACTAATCTGCGACTGCAAGATTGCTCAGCATGATTGACAGGCTGAAGCTGTTTGAGGATGGGGCGGCACTGAGCAGTGTTCCCCAAATCGAAGTCTGCATTTTCTTGGAGTGCTGAGGCCAGTGCCTGCATTATCTGACGCAACTTCAGTGGCCCCAGAAGCGTGAATTTCCCGGCCACCCTCTGAGTAACCTGAGGCTTACTCTGATGGTTGATATTCACACAAGTGAGCTGATGTTGCGTCTTAGGAAGCAGCAGCGGATCACAGAAGTTGGCAGGAGGCATTCAGAATCGAGATGTGTGCAAGGCTGCAGGACACCGGGATCATAGCCATGGCATAATGGGAGTAACCATACCCCCAATCTGCACTTTGGGGGTCATTCCGAGTTGATCGCTCGCTAGCAGTCTTTAGCAGCCATGCAAACGCATAGTCGCCACCCACGGGGGAGTGTATTTTCGCTTTGCCGGAGTGCGAACACCTGTGCAGCAGAGCGCCTGCAAACACATTTTGTGCAGCACAAGACCAGCCCTGTAGTTACTTATCCTGTGCGATGATTGCTGCGACGATTTACACGGTAATGACGTCAGATATCCGCCCAGCAAACGCCCTGCCACGCCTGCATTTTTCCAACCAATCCCAGAAAACGGTCAGTTGACACCCATAAACGCCCTCTTCCTGTCAATCTCCTTGCGTTCGGCTGTGCGATTTGAATGGTCGCTAGAACCAGTGCAAAACCACAAAGGACTTCGTACCCATACGACGCGCTAAATCAGGCTGATTATTCAATGATCGCTACGCAGCAAACAACGGCAGCTAGCGATCAACTCGGAATGACCCCCTTTCAGCACACTAAAAAAAGCGATCGCAGTGGAATACCTCCCAAAGTCTCTTTCACTTGACAATTGGGACAACTTTCCTAATCGTGGAGACAGAACCCTCCCTGCTTAGACTATTACAAAACTGAATTTGTCCTTCTACTACTATCTGTCTGTTACGTGCCCTCCATGATGTTGTATGTGTCATGATGACAAACTTGCTTACTCTACTGGAATGTCTGGGGGGGCTTCCAAATTGTTGGACAGTCCCATGCAGAGGCGGATTGGGCATAGGGTTCACAGGGAAGATTCCCGGTGGGCCAACGCACCTGTGGGGCCTGTTTTGTTTGAGGTCATGTGGTCCTTTTTATAGACATAATGAATAAGATGCAAAATAATTTGCATATATGAAAATTACTGCCACTTAGCCTGTGATTGCAGATGATCTAGTGTATGCTCTGTCTGCCTGCTTGGCTGACATATAAGATTGAGTGAATAGTAATTGGGATATGGTTGGTGTAATAAGCAAGAAAATATATCTTTCTAAAGAATTATATAGTTTCCTAAATTCTGAAGGTGTATCATATAATGTGCTCATAATATGTAATTTTATTTCTTTTTAACTTCCCCCTTGATGCTGGACATGCCCACTATCTGGAAAGTCTTGGGGGGAGGGTGCTGCTGCCATGGCCCACGGTAGACCTTACACCTCTGGTGCTGCCCATGTGGGGCCACTAGTACAAATTTTTCCAGGGCCGCTTTTTGTTCCCAATCCGCCCCTCGTCCCATGGAGCCCCGGGAGAGCAGTCCCACATCCTGCCCATTTCCTAGTGATGCCATCATGATGTCACAGGGGTGGGACCAAAATTTTGTATTTGCCCCGCCTTCCTTAGTTGCTACCTGCATCCCTGCACACAGTGTCTATTCACAGAAGACAACAGAGGGACTGGGGGCATGTCAACAGCTGTGAGCACTGGGCATGCCCCCACAGTGACAAAAATGGGAGGCGTGGCAGGCAGTTGCAGTATTCCCGCAAAGCCACACCCCTATTATCTAGGCCATGCCCCTCTTTGGACACGAGTCAGTAATAAGTTGGAAGGTATGGTCATAGCACTCACTGCCCCTTTCACTGTCCACCTCGCATCAGCCCAACCACCCTTCCTTTCAAAGTCCACCTTACAGCACTCCCTCTCCTTGACTATCCACCTCACAGCACCCCCGGCTCCTTGTTTAACCACCTCTCTCTCCATGTTCGGCCCCTTCAATGTCACTCCAAAGCTCTCCCCCCAGCTCCTTCAGTGTGTTCACCCTATAGAACTCCCACCGGCCCCTCCCGTAATCACCTCACAGCATCAAGCCCCACCACCATGATTACGCCACTGCAGGGGTGACCGGCAATCTACCATCAATATTGTGTTATAGGTTATAGCACAGAGGAGCCTGCATCCCACAGTCAGCTGTGTACATGCACAGCACCACAACTTTACCAACCTGGGGGAGGCATCCTGTCTCCAAGCCAAGCCCTGGGCACACTGCATTATATTGCTACATGTGCTACTTATTAATACACTTTTGAACTGATCTGTGAGGACTATTGGCAAAATATAGGTCAGTCTATACTAGGAATATCTTAACCAGGCATTGGTTTATTATCCAGGTATAACACAGGTTGGTAGTCAACACAGGGTTAATGCAGCAGGGATACAATGCAGGAACATATTGGTCCAAGCAGGTACTGTGCGGTATCTTGAGCGCACGCCTGCACATAGACTCAGTGCTGACAGTGGAGTATATGGAACACGTAACGGTGCAACACAGGGGTGTTTATACAGATCATTATGTCTTTAGGCATGTCTTCCTCAGGAGACACTCATACCCCTTGAACACAGGTTACTGAACATGGTTCAAGCCATGTCACAGCTGCTTGAAACCGTGTTCACACTGTAGACTGCACCCAGGTTATTGCTGCATAGTCCCTTTGCTGGTGCTTGGAGATGACAGCCTCTCCATACGCCAATGATCTGGCAAACTGCTGCTTTTAGCGTGACTCAGGTCGGATTACCCGGGTCGCCCATTTACACTGCAGACTGCTCGGGTCAGTCCCAGGTTCAACCCTGGTCACGATCTGGGTAGCGGAACCGTTAGTCACAACCTTGGTAGACTCTTACACACCAAGCCAGGACCTCGGCAATATCGGAGGTCAGAGGCTCAGGGAGAAAGGGGTATTAGTGGCAGGTCCTAGTTGTATGGAGGATGTAGAGGTAGACGCGTAGTAAAGCCACCTATGTGCAGTAGCGCACAGATCGCTTTCCTCAACAAGTACAAGATTACTTGACATTCTGCCACCCTTACCAGAAGTCTTCTGGAGTTACATCATGTCACTTTATGTATATACCCCCCAACATTTGGGAGTTCAGAATTGATATGGAGCAGGGGTGTGGCCATGGCACACTTGGGGGGTGTTTCCATGTCATGGTAAAAGTGACCATGCCCCTTCATCTCAACCCGTGTGGCCATGTCCCTGATGGAATATCCATTGAGTCCAGTAGTGCTGATGTATTCGACAACTACGGTAGTATCAAATTCATTATCACAGCAAAAAGTGTCAAATTACTTGGTGCTGCAATTTATAGCTATGTTGTTGACATGGCATCTGAGCATGGTTACACATAGCAGTGTAGGCACTGTTTTGCCCTACTGAGCACTTTGTTAAAAAGTTTCAATCTGAAAAAATTAGTGATGAGCGGGTTCGGTTCCTCGGAAACCGAACCCCCCTGAACTTCACCCATTTTACACGGGTCCGAGGCATACTCGGATTCTCCCGTATGGCTCGGTTAACCCGAGCGCGCCCGAACGTCATCATCCCGCGGTCAGATTCTCGCGAGATTTGTATTCTATATAAGGAGCCGCGCGTCGCCGCCATTTTCACTCGTGCATTGGAAATGTTAGGGAGAGGACGTGGCTGGCGTCCTCTCCGTTTATTAATGTTGCTGCAAATATTTGTGCTTATTGCTTAATTGTGGGGACTGGGGAGCAGCTGTATTATATAGGAGGAGTACAGTGCAGAGTTTTGATGATCAGTGACCACCAGTTTTATCCGTTCTCTGCCTGAAAAACGCTCCATATCTGTGCTCAGTGTGCTGCATATATCTGTGCTCACACTGCTTTATTGTGGGGACTGGGGACCAGCAGTATTATATAGGAGGAGTACAGTGCAGAGTTTTGCTGACAGTGACCACCAGTATATATAGCAGTACGGTACGGAAGGTCACTGCTCTACCTACCTCTGTGTCGTCAAGTATACTATCCATCTAGATTCTATACCTGTGGTGCATTTTAGTTTTGCAGTTTGCTGACAGTGACCACCAGTATATATAGCAGTACGGTACGGAAGGCCACTGCTGTACCTACCTCTGTGTCGTCATTAAGTATACTATCCATCTAGATTCTATACCTGTGGTGCATTTTAGTTTTGCAGTTTGCTGACAGTGACCACCAGTATATATAGCAGTACGGTACGGAAGGCCACTGCTCTACCTACCTCTGTGTTGTCAAGTATACTATCCATCTAGATTCTATACCTGTGGTGCATTTCAGTTGTGCGAAGTATATATAGTAGTAAGCCATTGCTATTGATACTGGCATATAATTCCACACATTAAAAAATGGAGAACAAAAATGTGGATGTTAAAATAGGGAAAGATCAAGATCCACTTCCACCTCGTGCTGAAGCTGCTGCCACTAGTCATGGCCGAGACGATGAAATGCCATCAACGTCGTCTGCCAAGGCCGATGCCCAATGTCATAGTACAGAGCATGTAAAATCCAAAAAACAAAAGTTCAGTAAAATGACCCCAAAATTGAAAGCGTCTGATGAGAAGCGTAAACTTGCCAATATGCCATTTACGACACGGAGTGGCAAGGAACGGCTGAGGCCCTGGCCTATGTTCATGGCTAGTGGTTCAGATTCACATGAGGATGGAAGCACTCATCCAGAGCCGTAACTACGTGTGTGCCAAGGGGGCTTGGCACACAGCGCAGTTGCCCTGGGGGCGCACGGCCAGCGGCATGTAATGAGTCAAATTGACTCATTACATGCCGCCTCTGTGTGCGCCATGCGCCGCGCTGGAGGAGAGAGACCAGCGCCGGAGGCAGCGGACAAGGAGGAGGAGGGAGGGGGAGCAGGGAGCCGCAGCAGTGCTATGTTATTGGTAGTAAGCGCCGCTGCAGCATCCCCCTCTCCTTCCGTATTGGCTGCCCGGCAGCCAATACAGAAGGAGAGGGGGATGCTGCAGCGGCGCTTACTACCAATAACATAGCGCTGCTGCGGCTCCCTGCTCCCCCTCCCTCCTCCTCCTTCTCATCTCACTGCCGCCACCGAGGGAGCAGCACGAGGAGCCTGTCAGCGGGGAGAAGGTAAGTATATTCCCCCCCTCCTCTCTCTCTCTCTCTCTGTCTCTCTCTCTCTCTCTGTCTCTCTCTCTCTCTCTCTCGGACACCGCCTGCCGCAATGTGTAAAAAATGGGACTGGCTGCCGCAATGTGTAAAAAAGGGGGATGGCTGCCGCAATGTGTAAAATGGGACTGGCTGCCGCAATGTGTAAAAAATGGGACTGGCTGCCGCAATGTGTAAAAAAGGGGGATGGCTGCCGCAATGTGTAAAAAATGGGACTGGCTGCCGCAATGTGTAAAAAGGGACTGGCTGCCGCAATGTGTAAAAAGGGACTGGCTGCCGCAATGTGTAAAAAATGGGACTGGCTGCCGCAATGTGTAAAAAAGGGGGATGGCTGCCGCAATGTGTAAAAAATGGGACTGGCTGCCGCAATGTGTAAAAAAGGGGGATGGCTGCCGCAATGTGTAAAAAATGGGACTGGCTGCCGCAATGTGTAAAATGGGACTGGCTGCCGCAATGTGTAAAAAATGGGGACTGGCTGCCGCAATGTGTAAAATGGGGTCCTGGCTGCCGCAATGTGTAAAATGGGACTGGCTGCCGCAATGTGTAAAAAATGGGGACTGGCTGCCGTAATGTGTAAAAAGGGGGACTGGCTGCCGCAATGTGTATAAAGGGGGACACCGTCTGCCGTAATGTGTAAAAACGGGGACGCTGTCTGCTGTAATTGTAAAAAAGGGACGCTGTCTGCCGCAATGTGTAAAAAGAAGGACCGGCTGCCGCAATGCGTTAAAAGGGAGACTGGCTGCTGTAATGTGTAAAAAGGGGGACTGGCTGCCGCAATGTGTAAAAAGGGTCTATCTGCCGCAATGTGTAAAAAGGGGTCCTGGCTGCCGCAATGTGTAAAAAGGGGGACTGGCTGCCGCAATGTGTAAAAAGGGGGACACTGTCTGCTGTAATGTGTAAAAGGGGCTCTACCTGGTGTAGTGGCGCTACTGTGCAGCGTAATTTGAATAATGTAGACTACTGCGCACCGTAGTATGAATTGCTTTTATTTTGTGGCCACGCCCCTTCCCCGTGAAGCCACACCTCTAAAAAAAATTGTCGCGCATACGGCGCGCTCTGCCCCTATCTTACATGGGGGGGGGGGCGCCACTGTCGTTTCTTGCACAAAGCGCTAAAATGCCTAGTTACGGCACTGCACTCATCCTCTCGCTAGAAAAATGAAAAGACTTAAGCTGGCAAAAGCACAGCAAAGAACTGTGCATTCTTCTAAATCACAAATCCCCAAGGAGAGTCCAATTGTGTCGGTTGCGATGCCCGACCTTCCCAACACTGGACGGGAAGAGCTTGCGCCTTCCACCATTTGCACGCCCCCTGCAAGTGCTGGAAGGAGCACCCGCAGTCCAGTTCCTGATAGTCAAATTGAAGATGTCACTGTTGAAGTACACCAGGATGAGGATATGGGTGTTGCTGGCGCTGGGGAGGAAATTGACAAGGAGGATTCTGATGGTGAGGTGGTTTGTTTAAGTCAGGCACCCGGGGAGACACCTGTTGTCCGTGGGACGAATATGGCCATTGACATGCCTGGTCAAAATACAAAAAAAATCACCTCTTCGGTGTGGAATTATTTCAACACAAATGCGGACAACTGGTGTCAAGCCGTGTGTTGCCTTTGTCAAGCTGTAATAAGTAGGGGTAAGGACGTTAACCACCTAGGAACATCCTCCCTTATACGTCACCTGGACCGCATTCATCAGAAGTCAGTGACAAGTTCAAAAACTTTGGATGACAGCGGAAGCAGTCCACTGACCACTAAACCCCTTCCTCTTGTAACCAAGCTCCTGCAAACCACACCACCAACTCCCTCAGTGTCAATTTCCACCTTACACAGGAAAGCCAATAGTCCTGCAGGCCATGTCACTGGCAAGTCTGACGAGTCCTCTCCTGCCTGGGATTCCTCCGATGCATCCTTGAGTGTAACGCCTACTGCTGCTGGCGCTGCTGTTGTTGCTGCTGGGAGTCGATCGTCATCCCAGAGGGGAAGTCGGAAGACCACTTGTACTACTTCCAGTAAGCAATTGACTGTCCAACAGTCCTTTGCGAGGAAGATGAAATATCACAGCAGTCATCCTGCTGCAAAGCGGATAACTCAAGTCTTGTCAGCCTGGGTGGTGAGAAACGTGTGTCCGGTATCCACCGTTAATTCACAGGCAACTAGAGACTTGATTGAGGTACTGTGTCCCCGGTACCAAATACCATCTAGGTTCCATTTCTCTAGGCAGGCGATACCGAAAATGTACACAGACGTCAGAAAAAGAGTCACCAGTGTCCTAAAAAATGCAGTTGTACCCAATGTCCACTTAACCACGGACATGTGGACAAGTGGAGCATGGCAGACTCAGGACTATATGACTGTGACAGCCCACTGGGTAGATGTATTGCCTCCCGCAGTAAGAACAGCAGCGGCGGCACCAGTAGCAGCATCTCGCAAACGCCAACTCGTTCTTAGGCAGGCTACGCTTTGTATCACTGCTTTCCATAAGAGGCACACAGCTGACAACCTCTTACGGAAACTGAGGAACATCATCGCAGAATGGCTTACCCCAATTGGACTCTCCTGGGGATTTGTGACATCGGACAACGCCACCAATATTGTGCGTGCATTACATGTAGGAAAATTCCAGCACATCCCATGTTTTGCACATACATTGAGTTTGGTGGTGCAGAATCATTTCAAAAACGACAGGGGCGTGCAAGAGATGCTGTCGGTGGCCCAAAGAATTGCGGGCCACTTTCGGCATTCAGCCACCGCGTGCCAAAGACTGGAGCACCAGCAAACAGTCCTGAACCTGCCCTGCCATCATCTGAATCAAGAGGTGGTAACGAGGTGGAATTCAACCCTCTATATGCTTCAGAGGATGGAGGAGCTGCAAAAGGCCATTCAAGCCTATACATCTGCCCACGATATAGGCAAAGGAGGGGGAATGCACCTGACTCAAGCGCAGTGGAGAATGATTTCAACGTTGTGCAAGGTTCTGCAACCCTTTGAACTTGCCACACGTGAAGTCAGTTCAGACACTGCCAGCCTGAGTCAGGTCATTCCCCTCATCAGGCTTTTGCAGAAGAAGCTGGAGACATTGAATGAGGAGCTAAAACAGAGCGATTCCGCTAGGCATGTGGGACTTGAGGATGGAGCCCTTAATTCGCTTAACCAGGATTCACGGGTGGTCAATCTGTTGAAATCAGAGCACTACATTTTGGCCACCGTGCTCGATCCTAGATTTAAAACCTACGTTGTATCTCTCTTTCCGGCAGACACAAGTCTGCAGAGGTTCAAAGACCTGCTGGTGAGAACATTGTCAAGTCAAGCGGAACGTGACCCGTCAACAGCTCCTCCTTCACATTCTCCCGCAACTGGGGGTGCGAGGAAAAGGCTAAGAATTCCGAGCCCACCCGCTGGCGGTGATGCAGAGCAGTCTGGAGCGAGTGCTGACATCTGGTCCGGACTGAAGGACCTGCCAACGATTACTGACATGTCGTCTACTGTCACTGCATATGATTCTGTCACCATTGAAAGAATGGTGGAGGATTATATGAGTGACCGCATCCAAGTAGGCACGTCAGACAGTCCGTACGTATACTGGCAGGAAAAAGAGGCAATTTGGAGGCCCTTGCACAAACTGGCTTTATTCTACCTAAGTTGCCCTCCCTCCAGTGTGTACTCCGAAAGAGTGTTTAGTGCAGCCGCTCACCTTGTCAGCAATCGGCGTACGAGGTTACTTCCAGAAAATGGGGAGAAGATGATGTTCATCAAAATGAATTATAATCAATTCCTCCGTGGAGACATTCACCAGCAATTGCCTCCAGAAAGTACACAGGGATCTGAGATGGTGGATTCCAGTGGGGACGAATTAATAATCTGTGAGGAGGGGGATGCACACAGTGAAAGGGGTGAGGAATCGGAGGATGATGATGAGGTGGACATCTTGCCTCTGTAGAGCCAGTTTGTGCAAGGAGAGATTGATTGCTTCTTTTTTGGTGGGGGCCCAAACCAACCAGTCATTTCAGTCACAGTCGTGTGGCAGACCCTGTCGCTGAAATGATGGGTTCGTTAAAGTGTGCATGTCCTGTTTATACAACATAAGGGTGGGTGGGAGGGCCCAAGGACAATTCCATCTTGCACCTCTTTTTTCTTTCATTTTTCTTTGCATTATGTGCTGTTTGGGGACTATTTTTTTAAGTGCCATCCTGTCTGACACTGCAGTGCCACTCCTAGATGGGCCAGGTGTTTGTGTCGGCCACTTGTGTCGCTTAGCTTAGTCACACAGCGACCTTGGTGCGCCTCTTTTTTTCTTTGCATCATGTGCTGTTTGGGGACAATTTTTTTGAAGTGCCATCCTGTCTGACACTGCAGTGCCACTCCTAGATGGGCCAGGTGTTTGTGTCGGCCACTTGTGTCGCTTAGCTTAGTCACACAGCGACCTTGGTGCGCCTCTTTTTTTCTTTGCATCATGTGCTGTTTGGGGACAATTTTTTTGAAGTGCCATCCTGTCTGGCACTGCAGTGCCACTCCTAGATGGGCCAGGTGTTTGTGTTGGCCGCTTGTGTCGCTTAGCTTAGTCACACAGCGACCTTGGTGCGCCTCTTTTTTCTTTGCATCATGTGCTGTTTGGGGACTATTTTTTTGAAGTGCCATCCTGCCTGACACTGCAGTGCCACTCCTAGATGGGCCAGGTGTTTGTGTCGGCCACTTGTGTCGCTTAGCTTAGCCATCCAGCGACCTCGGTGCAAATTTTAGGACTAAAAATAATATTGTGAGGTGTGAGGTGTTCAGAATAGACTGAAAATGAGTGTAAATTATGGTTATTGAGGTTAATAATACTATGGGATCAAAATGACCCCCAAATTCTATGATTTAAGCTGTTTTTGAGGGTTTTTTGTAAAAAAAAACACCCGAATCCAAAACACACCCGAATCCGACAAAAAAATTTCAGGGAGGTTTTGGCAAAACGCGTCCGAATGCAAAAAACGGCAGCGGAACCGAATCCAAAACCAAAACACAAAACCCGAAAAATTTCCGGTGCACATCTCTAGAAAAAATGCAATATTACATAATTTTTTCAGTCCATTCTATTCAGGATATCCTGAGATGGCATTGCGGTGGTACTTTATAAGTAGGCTTTGTGAAGAAAAAAAAAGAAAAAGAAAAGAAAGTGAGAGATGGAAAAACCTAGTGTTTGCTTGCCAGGAAATGAATTAGTTAAATGTAGCTATAAGATATACTATTGTAAAACCTCGAGTACTAAAGGAAACAGAAGATATAGCAGAAGTCCATCTTATCACCCAGATCTAGAACTCTCGTGTGTGGTGTGAAACTATGTATTTTAAATAATCTGAAGCTGCAGAACGCAGTTTCCTATGTCACGTTCTAGTCTTTGTTTTTGCCATTTTATGATAAAAAGGAGAGTTATGGTAGACTTACAATGGTAAACATCGGGGTGTAGAGCGGTATCTTGATCCATAGGCACCATCAGGCAAAGTTTTGACTGTCTCAAGATGCATTGTGGCCTCCTCCATAACCTCGCCTCAAGGCATTGAGAGGTCAGTTTCGTTAACCAGTCCAATGCAGGAGCAGGTAAAAGAGAAGGCAGATGTTAGTCACATAGAACCACAATCTCACGACAAGATAGGGTACCAG
Source organism: Pseudophryne corroboree (assembly GCF_028390025.1). NCBI lineage: Eukaryota > Metazoa > Chordata > Amphibia > Anura > Myobatrachidae > Pseudophryne > Pseudophryne corroboree. The sequence goes on along the minus strand of NC_086454.1, from coordinate 298,463,522 downwards.
CGGCTAATGCCATACAACCCAAAGAAGCTAGGTGCGTCAGGGTTGGCGCCCTGTAGAACCCAGTGTACCTCGCAGAAAGAGAGTTAAAAAAAAAAGAGCCACCTTGAGCTGAGGGGGATCACGTCCATTTCACCCGGGGAGTGTAACGCGGGTGAGCAGGAGAGACCGCCGGCGCTGAGCTACCGCTGTAGGCAGGCAAGAGAGACCCGCCGCGTGTGAGCAGTGAGCCGCCGCTAGCCGGAGCGGAGACAGCCGGCTACCAGCTGCCTAGAGAAGGAGAGACGCCGCTGAGCTGCAGGGACCCATAGAAGGAGGGAACTAACAGCAAGGAAGACTCCCAGCAGTGTGTCCGCTGCCACCAGCAACCACAAGGCAGACGGCCAGCGCACAGGAGAGGCTGCTGTTGTAACTACAAGCACAGGTACCCAATTCTCCCTACACTCCAGCAGATTTATATGTAGTGGGGCCTGTTACAAGCAGTATCCCCGGTGGTGGAAAAAGGGGGACGACCCTGATCTTAAGAACTCCGAAACCCCTCTGATACCTGGAAGTGCCCTGCCACTGCCCCATGCTGTGGTAATTATACCTAAATTCCACCCCTATGTCACCGCACCCGGAGTAGTTTTAGTTCCTCAGACTTGCCTTTCCGTGGATATAAATACCTTTCTGCACCGTTATCTAGGGTTGCTGAGTTGTCTTTGAAATTACCCGCCCTACACGCCTTCTCCCCGATACTTACCTGGTATCAGTTGACACTATCACAGGCATTCACCATTAGTCTTATAAATCTGAGGCGCTGACACTAATCTTGCAGGGACTGAAAGTTGTTCCTTGGTGTACTGCGCCACCTCTGGACAGTTTAGACATTGCGCCACTTTTAATGCTGGAACATTTCCTGCCCTGAAGTACTTGAAGCAGGTACTTATATATTAATGTTGTTACCTGTGATTCATGTGATTGGTTGATGTAAGCCATTTCTGTGCCTTTCAAAGTTATAACCGGTGATTGCCGTTATATTCTCTAACTGAATTGAGATACGGTAATAATGCCTAACCTATGCAATTGTTAGTAACAAAAATAGATTTACAGTGGTGACCAGTCACTCTCCTTGCAATAAATGGTTGTCACCATGCATACGTGTTGTGATCCTTGAGGGTACAGTGTTTGGGTTTTGTCCTTCCGGGGTCTCCTTGTCCTTCTGCCTCAGCTAAACAGTTGACGTGAAGAATAGTCGCTGGCCTCGACATCGTTGAGGAGTGGATTCAGTTGACAACGGGCACGACCGAACTTCAGGTATGAACACACCTCACCCATATTAGAGCGATATTACACAGGGTATGGGTTTGGAACCCATGACCTCATTGCTGTGAGACAGTAATGCTAACCATTACACTATCCGTACTGCCCCTTATATAATATATAATAAAACTGTAAGGGTTTTGTCAGTGGGATGTGTTCAGCTTTCCGGCGGTCATGTGATTGACACCAGAATGCCGACACCATTTCAGAGACTGGCGCCAGAACACCGACAGCCAACATCTCGAAGGTAAGTATCAGGGTTTTCCTTAGAACTAGAGCCTGGGAGGGGAGGTGTGGGGGGTCAGGTTTAGGCACTAGGGAGGGTTAGGTGCTGGCGGGGGGGGAGGGGGGGTTAGCCCTAGCCACCCCTCACAGAGGGTTAGCACTAGCCACCACCCTCGGAGGGTTAGGATTAGGGTAGGGACTGGTAGAAGGTAGAAATACTTATCCCCTCTGATGTCAGGATCTTCAATGTCGGGATGCTGCTGTCAGTTATATGACGGCCGGGATGCCATACCAAACCCGTGTTAGTACATAGTAATTTTTCTTTTAAATATAATTTCAGGGACTGTTTATGAACTATGGAGTCAAAAACCAAAATCTGAATTTTTGTCTGTCTGTTTGTTCTGGCATCAGGGAGAGTAGCAATAAACGAAAAACCAGACCAAGCATCTCTTTTTCCTTTATTGTTCCTCTCTGATGCCAGAACAAATAGACATACAAAAAAAATCAGATTTCTTTTCTTTTGGACTGAATAGTTCATAAACAGTCCCTAGAATTATACAACTTGTCGCACTGAAAGTTGGTGTTCAGATCATGCTTCTATGGAAATCTGCAACAGAACCCGGCTTAAAGTGACTGCTCTGCAGAGGAACCTAGTTGAGGAAGAGATTCTAACGAGATGTGGTGCTGGTGAGACTGTGTTTATACCATGTATAGACTCTCCCCAACAATTTTCCTTTGGAATTCAAGCGCCTGCAGTTTCCTGTAAGCGACTGCTTCGCAATGACTATGAACAAGTCGCAGGAGCAAACACTCCAGGCTGCAGGCGTAGATCTCAGGACCAGCTGCTTCTTCCATGGGCAGCTTTACGTGACTTGCTCACAAGTTAATAGCCCCAGGCATCTTTTTGTGTTACTGCAAATTTTTTTGCGGGACAGTCCCGTTTTTTTGGGTCTGTCCCGCTGTCCCTCCCGCGGGCCACAGTGTCCCGTGGTGGTGGTGTTGGGGGGCAGTTGGGATGTTCCCTATCACTTGCTGCTCTGCTTAGTTCACAGCAGAGCAAAGCTGAATAGACGCCCCCTTTTCAGCGGTGACCCGCCTGCAGACCTCCAGACGTTGGGAGGTATAGTCTAGAAATTTTGTGATCACTGTGTAACAATATAAAATATACATGATGATATTAGATGGCACTACGGGCTTTTATAAAATGAGTTCGGCTGAGCAATAAGACATCCATATGAGCAAAGCGTCAGGCAAACGCTAATTTTCTAGAATGCAATGAAGAAATGGTAGCTTGAATCTGAATGTTCTACCCTAAATGAGGAGGGAAAGAACAGTATAAAGCAGAGGATCTCAAACTCGGTCCTCGGGGGCACACACAGTGCATGTTTTGCAGGTAACCCAGCAGGTGCACAGGTGTATTAATTACTCACTGACACATTTTAAAAGGTCCACAGGTGGAGCTAATTATTTCACTTGCGATTCTGTGAGGAGACCTGCAAAACATGCACTGTGTGTGCCCCCGAGGACCGAGTTTGAGAACCTCTGGTATAAAGTGATAGCAAGTAGGCCTCTGCTGAGTCACTTTTACTGTTTCCATAAGCCGCTTAAGTATGATGTCTCCCTTGCGTCTATGCACTTTGTCAAGCCTTTATGTATCCCCAACCACCCCCCCCCCCCCCCCCCCAATACCCAAGTGAATAAACACACTACACACCATAGCCAGCAGGAAGAAGGTCCTCCAGTTTACTTATCACTTCCATAAAGTTGGTGGCCGAGGAAAGCACTTGTAAACTATACTAACATAATTTGATCATTAGCGTGAGTAACCTACCCACCTAATTCGAGTGGATTGGATCATCCAATCCCAACTGTCTTGGAAGTCAGCTAACTTCTCCCCAGTCTGCAGGAGCAAAGCCCAATGCTAGACTTTCACCCTGTCGATCGGCATGGGAGAAGCCTTTGCGTTTCATAAACCATGGGGCCGCGCTGTTGCCCGCGGCATTGCCGCATACACCGCCAAGGTGTTACATGCCAACATAGGTGTCTCCCCTGCCCATCATAAGGCAGGCAAGTTCAGTAATTGCATAACCACTTCACGGCCCCATAGGGCATATCATCCTCGCATTAAATGTCTAATTGATGATGGGATTGCCATGACTGACTGATGATGGGATTGGCCTGGAGGACCTGCAGGCTTGTGCCATTCACTGTCCTATGTCCTGTGTGTCCACAGAAAGCAGGGTGACAGTGAAATGGGACCTCTGCTCGCTGGCAGCAAATATTCTGGTGGGGAGTTATGAAATCTTGCTAAGAGTGGAGTAGTTGCCCGTATCAATCAATCAGGATCAAGAGACAAACCTAGAACAGATATCCCAGAGTTAAGCAGAGACTGGTACTATCGCACCTTCCGCGTCCCTGGTATATATTGTGTTTGCTACCCTTTGTATATGTTGTACCTGTCTGGTGTAGTGTGTTAACCTTTTCCTAGATGTGCTATAATCTTGGCTATGACAGACACTTGCCTGGATGATGTAGGTTGTCACGTAGGGATAACCTGTGGCAGGTTTAAGGCTAGTGGGTAGCCGGATAGCAGAGACAATCTGGCACAGGAGTAGTTGCCAGTGGACCTTGGGCAATTTTCACTGTTTGGCCTGGGCGACATAGCTGCAGGCAGCAGTGGTATCCTGATATGCACTTTCCCCAATAAAGTGCACCTTCAAAGTGTATAGTGCGTCGCACCAAAGGCGTGTAAATACAGCACAGCATAAAACCTGTAATTTATAAAATAAAAGTCCGGGTAGATGCCTTCTAACCAGAGGAAACTGCAATAACTGCACTCTTTACCACCCCTTCAAATCTCAGTCACATATCTCCTGTTCAGAATGAAACCTCTTCTTTGCAGAATGAGATGTGGATGAAGGTATACCTAGTACAACAGCGGGTGTAGTATGGTATGCCGGCGGCCGGGCTCCCGGCGACCAGCATATTGGCGCCGGAAGCCCGACCGCCGGCATACCGACAGCGTGGCGAGCGCAAATGAGCCCCATGTGGGCTCGCTGCGGGCACGGTGGCGCGCTACGCTTGCCAAGCTATTTATTCTCCCTCCAGGGGGGTCATGGACCCCCACGAGGGAGAAAAAGTGTCGGTATGCCAGCTGTCGGGATTCCGGCGCCGGTATACTGTGCGCCGGGATCCCGACAGCCGGCAATCTGAAGACCACCCTACAACAGCCTGTACTCAGCAGGAAGTACTGCAGTCTGCTCTCCCACTAACAGATGTGTCTGCCTGCCAGCAGATGCCACCACTTTGGCCAGGTACCCATACACTTTAGTGCCGCACACATAATTGCCGCAGTTGACCTGTAACACATAAAGTACATTTGTTGTGTTTACATAGTGCAAAGGTAGATAACCTATGTGTAACTACAACTCCCAGAATGTCCTGCAAAACATAGACACCTTCTGTCTTTCTAAGTTGTTGCGGAACTGCAAGTCTCTCTGATCATTTCAGTATGTTTTTTTAGGGTTCCATTTAACAACGATGTTTATTACCGGCGGCATATTTTGTGTAGTATCACAGTTATACTAAGAACATGCTGCCTGTATTTAATATTTCTTACCACACTACAGTGTTGCCCCTCAGGACCCAAGAACCTGTGTTCACCCATTACACATATGCCACTGGTAAGCTGAGCTTCCTGCTGTTTGCTAAATACTGAACGCAGGACATGACCCTTGTAGAGAGTGCTAATTGGGTTATGTTGCCTTAAAATTGAACAGAGGCCTGAGACTGCTACACTGTTTCACCAAATGTCCTTTTAAAGCTTCAAAGAGGCCTGAGATGTCATTTATCACGCAGATGACCCATATTGCATGTGTCACATGATCTACATGCTTTGCTGTTCCCATTACTCTGCCACAGAATTGGTCGGAGTTGGTTAGTCCAGTCAGAAAGTAAGTGACATGTGAGGAACTATTTTTGGGTGTCAGTTTGCAGGTTAGCTGCACACAGCAAATTCATCTTCTATATCGTGCGAATAGAATTTCCTGCTCCTGTGGCTTTGGGTCCTTGTGAAACTGCTTTTTGTGTGGGTGTTTCAACAGTGGAATAAAAACAAGTTCTTAGAACTGGATTATTATATGAATTTGTCAAGGTCTTCATTAGAATTAGCAGGAAGTAAGAATTTAAGCACATTAGGGGGTATATTTGCTACAGTGCAAGTTTTCAAATGTGGAGATATAGGGGGTAATTCAGACCTGATCGCTAGGGTGCGTTTTTTGCATTCCTTCAATCAGGTAGTCGCCACCTACAGGGGGAGGGTATGGTGTGTGTGCGGGTGTGCGATCGTATATGTGTAGCAGAACTGCTCCACTCAGGACTTAGTCAGCCGCCGCGATGATCGGGGTCGGAGCTGACGTCAGAATCCCTCCCTCCAAACGCCTGGTCCCTCCTGCGTTTTCCCGGACACTCCTTTAAAGCGCTCAGTTGCCACCCACAAATGCCCTCTTCCTGTCAAATTCCTTGCGATCGCCGGCGCGTTCGGAAATTTTCGCACCATCCTGTTGCTGACTGATGATGCCGTTGCTGCGGACCGTTCAGATCTGATCGCAGGCTGTGAGAAAACGCAGCTTAGCAATCAGGTCTGAATCGGCCCCATTGTCCGTAGCAACCGATAAGATTTTACTTATCATCTATTTAGCACCTATTAGAAGTTAATAGTCAGATTGGCTGGTATGGGCAACAGCCCCACTTTCGTAAACCCACAATTTAGTAAATATACCCCTTAGTGCAGTTAAAAGTTAAACTCTCTAAACATATTGGTGATTTGAAAGAGAAAACAAAGTCGTAGTAACCATGGGGGTCATTCCGAGTTGTTCGCTCGTTGCCGAGTTTCGCTATACTGCGATTAGTCGCTTACTGCGCATGCGCAAGGTTCGCAGAGCGCATGCGCTTAGTTATTTTACTCAAAAGTTAGGTATTTTACTCACGGTATAACGAGGATTTTTCTTTGTTCTGGTGATCGTTGTGTGATTGACAGGAAGTGGGTGTTTCTGGGCGGAAACTGGCCGTTTTCTGGGCGTGTGCGAAAAATTGCTGCCGTTTCTGGGAAAAACACGGGAGTGGCTGGAGAAACGGGGGAGTGTCTGGGCGAACGCTGGGTGTGTTTGTGACGTCAAACCAGGAACGAAACTGACTGAACTGATCGCAGTGGCAGAGTAAGTCCCGAGCTACTCAGAAACTGCTAAGAAATTTCTTTTCGCAATTCTGCGAATATTTCGTTCGCAATTCTGCAAAGCTAAGATTTACTCCCAGAGGGCGGCGGCTTAGCGAGCGAACAACTCGGAATGAGGGCCCAGGTCCGCAGTGAATCTGGGATCTGTGTGAGCTGAGTAAACACAGTATGTGCTGCAGGCCCCAGCCCCGCCCCCCCCACTGCACTGCCAACCTGCCCCATGTCTTCCCAGCTCAGCTGTGAGTAGGGACAGACATCGATGTTCAATGGTTTAACAGCATCGATGTTTTTCTTGTAATGTTTTTCTTCACTATTTCATGATGGCATCCGCCATTGAATGATGCGGATTGTGGAAGTGATGGCTATCCGATGTTAAAATACAGCTGGATTCAGCTGTTTAATATTGAGAACATCTGTGGGTGGCTATTGCGCATCTCGGAACCATCACAATACTTTTCTCATCAAATTCTTTTGATTCAAAAGTTAGTTACCATCACATCAAAAGTTTTGAAGGCAGATGCCCAGCCGCCATTCGATGGCGGACTTCTGATGTCCACCCCTAGCTGTGAGTCTGACTAGCAGAAAGGCTACAATAGGCTGAAGGTGAAGCAGCTCAGGTTCCAAATTTGGATCTAATCCAAGGTCGGGGACACTCAGCATACTGCAAAACAGAATACCAAGGCAGTGGACCAGGGTCATAAGCAATCCCAGTGGGGTCCGTACACAATGATTCAGAAGACAAGGAAACTGTTGCACACGCACTGGCTAAAGGGCATGTTGGCTAAATACTGTAGCTCTGACTAGGCGACTGTCATGCATCTGAAAGAGACACCGTGATACAGTCATTCCATCATCATCAGCATACAGATACTGGGAAAGGAGCAGATCATCTAAGGTAAGTGGTATTTGGTTGTTCCAGCACCATAGCACAAGCATTCCCAATCACGGTCATCAAGGCACACCAACAGTGCAGATTTTAGTGATATCCAGGCTGCAGCACAGATGGTTAAATCAAAATAACTGAGCTACTAATTATGTCACCTGTGCTGAAGCCTGGATATCACTAAAACATGCACTGTTAGTGTGCCTTGAGGACCGTAGTTGGGAATGCCTGCCATAGCAGGACACTTATGCACACTGGGCTGGCTCCATTGCACCAAGAAGCGGAGCTCAGGGTGCCCTAGACAAAGGTACACAATACTGCCCTTCCACTCACCAAAACCCAACACTCAGCTCTTCATATACACGCCAGCTCAAGGCCTGTCAGCATAAAAACCTGCAATGAGAAAGGCTATGCATGTACACCAATAGAAAAAGAATGCAACTTGGGGCTACAAAAAGTCGCAAACTACATTTACAGTAGGTCTGACTCTGAACAAGGGGGTATTCAATTAGGAATTTTTTTTATGCCTAGGCTAAAAAAAAAGTAACTTGTCGCTATTTTTGCAATATCAGAGACGTTTTTTCGCCTAGGCGAAACATTCGACAGGAGCGAAAAACATGTGGATCGGCAAATCCACGTGTTTTCGCACCTGCGCCGGCCAAATAACGTGGCTCACCTTTGCCGATTGAGGCCTTTTTTGCCAATGCCTTTTCACTAAAAAAGAAAAAAAAAGGTACTGAAAATGCATTGGCGAAAACGGCCCGCAATTGAATACGCAAGTGGGTAAATTCGATAGCTCCGAAATTGCCTGAGATAACTGAATACCCCCCTTAGGCTCTCAGCAAAATAAATGGTTGATGTTAGCAATAACAACAGTCGCAACTAGGGAGGCCAATGCCGGGATCGGCGGGATTCCGGGATTTAGGCCAAAAAACGTCCGGGATTCAATTCCGGGATTGGAAGTTCCAATCCTGGGGATTGTGGGATTTGCTTGCCCCATTGTTTTTGTAATGCCGGGCAGCATTGAGCGTCCTCAGGAGGCTTAGATGCTGCCCGGCTCCCCCTGCCCCCAGCAGTGCGTACTGCGCAGCGTGACATGATGTCAGAGGTCACGTTGCGCAGTTTGACGCCAGCCGCCTGCGCCGCCCGGACCGCATTTCACCACCCGCAAGCCATGCCAACGACAATACCCGGGATTGGCCTCCCTAGCCGCAACTGCTCTCTGCTCCCATTCCCACACCTACAGTCGGCATCACTGACAGATTGTGACGCCAGCAATGGATGTATGCGTGGGAGCAGGTGCAGAGAGCTGGGTGCCTCTAACAATACCCTGGTGACCAGTCCCATTTTGGAGGCAGGTGCAGCCTGATAAATCAGCACATTGATGCAGATGTATATAATCACAGACACATATATACCGTTATATGGACAACTATGGCCCTCATTCCGAGTAAATTGCTTGCTAGCTACTTTTAGCAGCCGTGCAAACGTATAGTCGCCGCCCACGGGGGAGTGTATTTTTGCTTTGCAGAAGTGCGAACGCCTGTGCAGCAGAGCGGCAACAAACACATTTTGTGCAGAACAAGACCAGCCCTGTAGTTACTTATTCTGTGCGATGATTGCTGCGATGAGTGACACGGTAATGACATCATATACCCGCCCAGCAAACACCCGGCCACGCCTGCGTTTTTCCAAACACTCCCAGAAAACGGTCAGTTGCCACCCAGAAACTCCCACTTCCTGTCAATCTCCTTGTGTTCGACTGTGCGACTGGAATTGTCGCTAGAACCAGTGCAAAACCACAAAGGACTTCGTAACCATACGACGCGCGTGCACATTGCGGTGCATACGCATGCGCAGATCAGCTGTTTTATTCACTGATCGCTACGCAGCGAACAACGGCAGCTAGCGATCAACTCAGAATGACCCCCTATATACAGACACATATATACGGTCACACAGGTACATAGTTACACAAATACAGTACAAAATCACACATACAAGGGCGTAGCTACCATACAGTAGGTGCAGGGAGTGCATCTGCTATGGGGCCCATCTTCCTTGTCAAAGGTAGTGATGTGCACCGGAAATTGTTCAGGTTTTGTGTTTTGGTTTTGGATTCGGTTCCGCGGCCGTGTTTTGGATTCGGACGAGTTTTATTAAAACCTCTCTGAAATTTTTTTGTCGGATTCGGGTGTGTTTTGGATTCGGGTGTTTTTTACAAAAAACCCTCAAAAACAGCTTAAATCATAGAATTTGGGGGTCATTTTGATCCCATAGTATTATTAACCTCAGCAACCATAATTTCCACTCATTTTCAGTCTATTCTGAACACCTCACAATATTATTTTTAGTCCTAAAATTTGCACCGAGGTCGCTGGATGGCTAAGCTAAGGGACACAAGTGGCCGACACAAACACCTGGCCCATCTAGGAGTGGCACTGCAGTGTCAGGCAGGATGGCACTTCAAAAAAATAGTCCCCAAACAGCACATGATGCAAAGAAAAAAGAGGCGCACCAAGGTTGCTGTGTGACTAAGCTAAGCGACCCAAGTGGCCGACACAAACACCTGGCCCATCTAGGAGTGGCACTGCAGTGTCAGGCAGGATGGCACTTAAAAAAAATAGTCCCCGAACAGCACATGATGCAAAGAAAAAAAGAGGCGCACCAAGGTCGCTGTGTGACTAAGCTAAGCGACACAAGTGGCCGACACAAACACCTGGCCCATCTAGGAGTGGCACTGCAGTGTCAGACAGAATGGCACTTCAAAAAAATAGTCCCCAAACAGCACATGATGCAAAGAAAAAAAGAGGCGCACCAAGGTCGCTGTGTGACTAAGCTAAGTGACACAAGTGGCCGACACAAACACCTGGCCCATCTAGGAGTGGCACTGCAGTTTTCTAGCGAGAGGATGAGTGCTTCCATCCTCATGTGAAGCTGAACCACTAACCATGAACATAGGCCAAGGCCTCAGCCATTCCTTGCCACTCCGTGTCGTAAATGGCATATTGGCAAGTTTACGCTTCTCCTCAGACGCTTTTAGTTTTGATTTTTGGGTCATTTTACTGAACTTTTGTTTTTTTGGATTTTACATGCTCTCTACTATGACATTGGGCATCGGCCTTGGCAGACGATGTTGATGGCATTTCATCGTCTCGGCCATGACTAGTGGCAGCAGCTTTAGCACGAGGTGGAAGTGGATCTTGATCTTTCCCTATTTTACCCTCCACATTTTATATGCCAGTATCAATAGCAATGGCCTACTACTATATATACCGCGCATAACTGAAATGCACCACAGGTATGGATGGATAGTATACTTGACGACACAGAGGTAGGTAGAGCAGTGGCCTTCCGGACTGTACTGCTATATATACTGGTGGTCACTATCAGCAAACTGCAAAACTAAAATGCACCACAGGTATAGAATCTAGATGGATAGTATACTTGACGACACAGAGGTAGGTAGAGCAGTGGCCTTCCGTACCGTACTGCTATATATACTGGTGGTCACTGGTCAGCAAAACTCTGCACTGTACTCCTCCTATATAATATACTGGTGGTCCCCAGTCCCCACAATAAAGCAGTGTGAGCACAGATATATGCAGCACACTGAGCACAGATATGGAGTGTTTTTCAGGCAGACAACGTATACTGGTGGTCACTGGTCAGCAAAACTCTGCACTGTACTCCTCCTATATAATACAGCTGCTCTCCAGTCCCCACAATTAAGCAGTGTGAGCACAGTTTTTTGCAGCACACTGAGCACAGATATGGAGTATTTTTCAGGCAGACAACGTATACTGGTGGTCACTGTCAGCAAAATTCTGCACTGTACTCCTCCTATATAATATACTGGTGGTCCCCAGTCCCCACAATAAAGCAGTGTGAGCACAGATATATGCAGCACACTGAGCACAGATATAGAGTGTTTTTCAGGCAGACAACGTATACTGGTGGTCACTGGTCAGCAAAACTCTGCACTGTACTCCTCCTATATAATACAGCTGCTCCCCAGTCCCCACAATTAAGCAGTGTGAGCACAGTTTTTTGCAGCACACTGAGCACAGATATGGAGTGTTTTTCAGGCAGACAACGTATACTGGTGGTCACTGTCAGCAAAACTCTGCACTGTACTCCTCCTATATAATATACTGGTGGTCCCCAGTCCCCACAATAAAGCAGTGTGAGCACAGATATATGCAGCACACTGAGCACAGATATGGAGTGTTTTTCAGGCAGACAACGTATACTGGTGGTCACTGGTCAGCAAAACTCTGCACTGTACTCCTCCTATATAATACAGCTGCTCCCCAGTCCCCACAATTAAGCAGTGTGAGCACAGATATATGCAGCACACTGAGCACAGATATGGAGTGTTTTTCAGGCAGACAACGTATACTGGTGGTCACTGGTCAGCAAAACTCTGCACTGTACTCCTCCTATATAATACAGCTGCTCCCCAGTCCCCACAATTAAGCAGTGTGAGCACAGATATATGCAGCACACTGAGCACAGATATGGAGTGTTTTTCAGGCAGACAACGTATACTGGTGGTCACTGGTCAGCAAAACTCTGCACTGTACTCCTCCTATATAATACAGCTGCTCCCCAGTCCCCACAATTAAGCAGTGTGAGCACAGATATATGCAGCACACTGAGCACAGATATGGAGTGTTTTTCAGGCAGACAACGTATACTGGTGGTCACTGGTCAGCAAAACTCTGCACTGTACTCCTCCTATATAATACAGCTGCTCCCCAGTCCCCACAATTAAGCAGTGTGAGCACAGATATATGCAGCACACTGAGCACAGATATGGAGTGTTTTTCAGGCAGACAACGTATACTGGTGGTCACTGGTCAGCAAAACTCTGCACTGTACTCCTCCTATATAATACAGCTGCTCCCCAGTCCCCACAATTAAGCAGTATGAGCACAGATATATGCAGCACACTGAGCACAGATATGGAGTGTTTTTCAGGCAGACAACGTATACTGGTGGTCACTGGTCAGCAAAACTCTGCACTGTACTCCTCCTATATAATACAGCTGCTCCCCAGTCCCCACAATTAAGCAATAAGCAGCACAAATATTATTAATAAACGGAGAGGACGCCAGCCACGTCCTCTCCCTAACATTTCCAATGCACGAGTGAAAATGGCGGCGACGCGCGGCTGCTTATATAGAATCCAAATCTCGCGAGAATCCGACAGCGGGATGATGACGTTCGGGCGCGCTCGGATTAACCGAGCCATACGGGAGAATCCGAGTATGCCTCGGACCCGTGTTAAATGGGTGAAGTTCGGGGGGGTTCGGTTTCCGAGGAACCGAACCCGCTCATCACTAGTCAAAGGTACATGTGTTATATATATTTTTCCTCATTGGGTGATGCATAGAGGCGCTTACAAACTTTGCCTTGGTATAAAATGAACATGAGGGTACTATGAGGGTACTTCCATAATATGAACTAGGGGCACTGAAATGTGGCATACTATGAACAGGAAACACTGTATGTCATAATATGAATTGGGAGTACTATGTTGTATAATGTGTGCTGGCAACCATAAAATGTGACATACTGTGAACTAGGGCACTGCTATGGTTCATAAAATAAACTAGGGCATTACTATAGGGCATACAATTAACTTCTGCAGAGAGGTATTTCTCTAGAAGCATTGGGACAGGCCCCTTCAAAATGTTGCTATGGGGCCCACAAAGTACTGGCTACGCCCCTGCACACATGGTTGTGTCTAAGTTCCCTTCGTGATCAGGATCTGGAAGTGACATAACGAGAGGGCAGTCGATAACTTCCACCCTTACAGCACCTAAATGTTTTCTCCATTCGTTTGAGGTTATTATTATTAGTGATGAGCGGGTTCGGTTCCTCGGGATCCGAACCTCCCCGAACTTCACCCATTTTTGCACGGTTCCGAGCAGACTCGGATCCTCCCGCCTTGCTCGGTTAACCAGAGCGCGCCCGAACGTCATCATCTCGCTGTCGGATTCTCGCGAGATTCGTATTCTATATAAGGAGCCGCGAGTCGCCGCCATTTTTCACTCGTGCATTGGAGATGATAGTGAGAGGACTTGGCTGGCGTTCTCTCAGTTTCTGTGTTCAGTGTGCTGCAAATATCTGTGCTCAGTGTGCTGCAAATATCTGTGCTCAGTTTGCTGCAAATATCTACGTTCTCTGCCTGAAAAACGCTCCATATCTGTGCTCAGTGTGCTGCAAATATCTGTGCTCAGTGTGCTTTATTGTGGGGACTGGGGACCACCAGTATTATATAGTAGGAGGACAGTGCAGAGTTTTGCTGACCAGTGACCACCAGTATTATACGTTCTCTGCCTGAAAAACGCTCCATATCTGTGCTGCATTGTAGTATATAGTAGGAGGACAGTGCAGAATTTTGCTGACCAGTGACCACCAGAATTATATCAGTATGGTACAGTAGTCCACTGCTCTACCAACCTCTGTGTCGTCAAGTATACTATCCATCCATACCTGTGGTGCATTTAAGTTTTTGTGCGCAGTATATATATAGTAGTCGGACAGTGCATAATTCTGCTGACCACCAGTATATAATATATAGCAGTACGGTACAGTAGGCCACTGCTCTACCTACCTCTGTGTCGTCAAGTATACTATCCATCCATACCTGTGGTGCATTTAAGTTTTTGTGCGCAGTATATATATAGTAGTAGGACAGTGCATAATTTTGCTGACCACCAGTATATAATATATAGCAGTACGGTACAGTAGGCCACTGCTCTACCTACCTCTGTGTCGTCAAGTATACTATCCATCCATACCTGTGGTGCATTTAAGTTTTTGTGCGTAGTATATATATAGTAGTAGGACAGTGCATAATTTTGCTGACCACCAGTATATAATATATAGCAGTACGGTACAGTAGGCCACTGCTCTACCTACCTCTGTGTCGTCAAGTATACTATCCATCCATACCTGTGGTGCATTTAAGTTTTTGTGCGCAGTATATATATAGTAGCAGGACAGTGCATAATTTTGCTGACCACCAGTATATAATATATAGCAGTACAGTACAGTAGGCCACTGCTCTACCTACCTCTGTGTCGTCAAGTATACTATCCATCCATACCTGTGGTGCATTTAAGTTTTTGTGCGCAGTATATATATATAGTAGTCGGACAGTGCATAATTTTGCTGACCACCAGTATATAATATATAGCAGTACGGTACAGTAGGCCACTGCTCTACCTACCTCTGTGTCGTCAAGTAAACTATCCATCCATACCTGTGGTGCATTTAAGTTTTTGTGCGCAGTATATATATAGTAGTAGGACAGTGCATAATTTTGCTGACCACCAGTATATAATATATAGCAGTACGGTACAGTAGGCCACTGCTCTACCTACCTCTGTGTCATCAAGTATACTATCCATCCATACCTGTGGTGCATTTAAGTTTTTGTGCGCAGTATATATATAGTAGTAGGAAAGTGCATAATTTTGCTGACCACCAGTATATAATATATAGCAGTACTGTACAGTAGGCCACTGCTCTACCTACCTCTGTGTCGTCAAGTATACTATCCATCCATACCTGTGGTGCATTTAAGTTTTTGTGCGCAGTATATATATAGTAGTAGGACAGTGCATAATTTTGCTGACCACCAGTATATAATATATAGCAGTACAGTACAGTAGGCCACTGCTCTACCTACCTCTGTGTCGTCAAGTATACTATCCATCCATACCTGTGGTGCATTTAAGTTTTTGTGCGCAGTATATATATAGTAGTAGGACAGTGCATAATTTTGCTGACCACCAGTATATAATATATAGCAGTACGGTACAGTAGGCCACTGCTCTACCTACCTCTGTGTCATCAAGTATACTATCCATCCATACCTGTGGTGCATTTAAATTTTGTGCGCAGTATATATATAGTAGTAGGACAGTGCATAATTTTGCTGACCACCAGTATATAATATATAGCAGTACGGTACAGTAGGCCACTGTTGTACCTACCTCTGTGTCGTCAAGTATACTATCCATCCATACCTGCGGTGCATTTAAGTTTTTGTGCGCAGTATATGTATAGTAGTAGGACAGTGCATAATTTTGCTGACCACCAGTATATAATATATAGCAGTACGGTACAGTAGGCCACTGCTCTACCTACCTCTGTGTCGTCAAGTATACTATCCATCCATACCTGTGGTGCATTTAAGTTTTTGTGCGCAGTATATATATAGTAGTAGGACAGTGCATAATTTTGCTGACCCCCAGTATATAATATATAGCAGTACGGTACAGTAGGCCACTGCTCTACCTACCTCTGTGTCGTCAAGTATACTATCCATCCATACCTGTGGTGCATTTAAGTTTTTGTGCGCAGTATATATAGTAGTAGGCCATTGCTATTGATATATTACTGACATATAATTCCACACATTAAAAAATGGAGAACAAAAATGTGGAGGGTAAAATAGGGAAAGATCAAGATCCACTTCCACCTCTTGCTGAAGCTGCTGCCACTAGTCATGGCCGAGACGATGAAATGCCATCAACGTCGTCTGCCAAGGCCGATGCCCAATGTCATAGTAGAGAGCATGTAAAATACAAAAACAAAAGTTCAGTAAAATGACCCAAAAATCTAAATTAAAAGCGTCTGAGGAGAAGCGTAAACTTGCCAATATGCCATTTACGACACGGAGTGGCAAGGAATGGCTGAGGCCCTGGCCTATGTTCATGGTTAGTGGTTCAGCTTCACATGAGGATGGAAGCACTCATCCTCCTGCTAGAAAACTTAAAAGAGTTAAGATCGCAAAAGCACAGCAAAGAACTGTGCGTTCTAAATCACAAATCCCCAAGGAGAGTCCAATTGTGTCGGTTGTGATGCCTGACCTTCCCAACACTGGACGGGAAGAGGTGGCGCCTTCCACCATTTGCACGCCCCCTGCAAGTGCTGGAAGGAGCACCCGCAGTCCAGTTCCTGATAGTCAAATTGAAGATGCCACTGTTGAAGTACACCAGGATGAGGATATGGGTTTTGCTGGCGCTGGGGAGGAAATTGACAAGGTGGATTCTGATGGTGAGGTGGTTTGTTAAGTCAGGCACCCGGGGAGACACCTGTTGTCCGTGGGACAAATATGGCCATTGACATGCCTGGTCAAATTACAAAAAAAAAAATCACCTCTTCGGTGTGGAATTATTTCAACAGAAATGCGGACAACTGGTGTCAAGCCATGTGTTGCCTTTGTCAAGCTGTAATAAGTAGGGGTAAGGACGTTAACCACCTAGGAACATCCTCCCTTATACGTCACCTGGACCGCATTCATCAGAAGTCATTGACAAGTTCAAAAACTTTGGGTGACAGCGGAAGCAGTCCACTGCCAACTAAATCCCTTCCTCTTGTAACCAAGCTCCTGAAAACCACACCACCAACTCCCTCAGTGTCAATTTCCTCCTTAGACAGGAAAGCCAATAGTCCTGCAGGCCATGTCACTGTCAAGTCTGACGAGTCCTCTCCTGCCTGGGATTCCTCCGATGCATCCTTGAGTGTAACGCCTACTGCTGCTGGCGCTGCTGTTGTTGCTGCTGGGAGTCGATCGTCATCCCAGAGGGGAAGTCGGAAGACCACTTGTACTACTTCCAGTAAGCAATTGACTGTCCAAAAGTCCTTTGCGAGGAAGATGAAATATCACAGCAGTCATCCTGCTGCAAAGCGGATAACTCAGGCCTTGGCAGCCTGGGTGGTGAAAAACATGTTTCCGGTATCCACCGTTAATTCACAGGGAACTAGAGAATTGATTGAGGTACTGTGTCCCCGGTACCAAATACCATCTAGGTTCCATTTCTCTAGGCAGGCGATACCGAAAATGTACACAGACGTCAGAAAAAGAGTCACCAGTGTCCTAAAAAATGCAGTTGTACCCAATGTCCACTTAACCACGGATATGTGGACAAATGGAGCAGGGCAGACTCAGGACTATATGACTGTGACAGCCCACTGGGTAGATGTATTGCCTCCCGCAGCAAGAACAGCAGCGGCGGCACCAGTAGCAGCATCTCGCAAACGCCAACTCGTTCCTAGGCAGGCTATGCTTTGTATCACCGCTTTCTATAAGAGGCACACAGCTGACAACCTCTTACCGAAACTGAGGAACATCATCGCAGAATGGCTTACCCCAATTGGACTCTCCTGGGGATTTGTGACATCGGACAACGCCACCAATATTGTGCGTGCATTACATTTGGGCAAATTCCAGCACGTCCCATGTTTTGCACATACATTGAATTTGGTGGTGCAGAATCATTTAAAAAACGACAGGGGCGTGCAAGAGATGCTGTCGGTGGCCCGAAGAATTGCGGGCCACTTTCGGCATTCAGCCACCGCGTGCCGAAGACTGGAGCACCAGCAAACACTCCTGAACCTGCCCTGCCATCATCTGAATCAAGAGGTGGTAACGAGGTGGAATTCAACCCTCTATATGCTTCAGAGGATGGAGGAGCAGCAAAAGGCCATTCAAGCCTATACAGCTACCTACGATATAGGCAAAGGAGGGGGAATGCACCTGACTCAAGCGCAGTGGAGAATAATTTCAACGTTGTGCAAGGTTCTGCAACCCTTTGACCTTGCCACACGTGAAGTCAGTTCAGACACTGCCAGCCTGAGTCAGATCATTCCCCTCATCAGGCTTTTGCAGAAGAAGCTGGAGAGATTGAAGGAGGAGCTAAAACAGAGCCATTCCGCTAGGCATGTGGGACTTGTGGATGGAGCCCTTAATTCGTTTAACCAGGATTCACGGGTGGTCAATCTGTTGAAATCAGAGCACTACATTTTGGCCACCGTGCTCGATCCTAGATTTAAAACCTACGTTGTAGCTCTCTTTCCGGCAGACACAAGTCTGCAGAGGTTCAAAGACCTGCTGGTGAGAAAATTGTCAAGTCAAGCGGAACGTGACCCGTCAACAGCTCCTCTTTCACATTCTCCCGCAACTGGGGCTGCGAGGAAAAGGCTAAGAATTCCAAGCCCACCCGCTGGCGGTGATGCAGGGCAGTCTGGAGCGAGTGCTGACATCTGGTCCGGACTGAAGGACCTGCCAACGATTACTGACATGTCGTCTACTGTCATTGCATATGATTCTGTCACCATTGAAAGAATGGTGGAGGATTATATGAGTGACCGCATCCAAGTAGGCACGTCAGACAGTTCGTACGTATACTGGCAGGAAAAAGAGGCAATTTGGAGGCCCTTGCAGAAACTGGCTTTATTTTACCTAAGTTGTCCCTCCTCCAGTGTGTACTCCAAAAGAGTGTTTAGTGCAGCCGCTCACCTTGTCAGCAATCGGCGTACGAGGTTACTTCCAGAAAATGTGGAGAACATGATGTTCATCAAAATGAATTACAATCAATTCCTCCATGGAGACATTCACCAGCAATTGCCTCCAGAAAGTACACAGGGACCTGAGATGGCGGATTCCAGTGGGCACGAATTAATAATCTGTGAGGAGGGGGATGTACTCAGTGAAAGGGGTGAGGAATCGGACGATGAGGAGGAGGTGGACATCTTGCCTCTGTAGAGCCAGTTTGTGCAAGGAGAGATTGATTGTTTCTTTTTTGGTGGGGGCCCAAACCAACCAGTCATTTCAGTCACAGTCATGTGGCAGACCCTGTCGCTGAAATGATGGGTTTGTTAAAGTGTGCCAGTCCTGTTTATACAACATAAGGGTGGGTGGGAGGGCCCAAGGACAATTCCCTCTTGCACCTCTTTTTTCTTTCATTTTTCTTTGCATCATGTGCTGTTTGGGGACTATTTTTTGAAGTGCCATCCTGTCTGACACTGCAGTGCCACTCCTAGATGGGCCAGGTGTTTGTGTCGGCCACTTGGGTCGCTTAGCTTAGTCATCCAGTGACCTCGGTGCAAATTTTAGGACTAAAAATAATATTGTGAGGTGTGAGGTGTTCAGAATAGACTGGAAATGAGTGGAAATTATGGTTATTGAGGTTAATAATACTATGCGATCAAAATGACCCCCAAATTCTATGCCGAATCCGGCAAAAAATTGTCAGGGAGGTTTTGCCAAAACGCGTCCAAATCCAAAACACGGGTGCGTAACTGAATCCAAAACCAAAATCCAAAACACGAAAAATGTCCGGTGCACATCACTAATTTATTATTTTTTTTTTAGACGCTACCCGTGCAGGTTGTGTCTATCTTCCCTTCAGTTAATGTTGCCTCAGACAGAATGAGATCACGTGAACCATGGGGCTTACCATATGAACCGTATTGGCAGGGGGTGCTCAGTCACTGCCCCCTCCCTCTCCTCTTCTGCCTACAGTACAGCCCAAATAATGATCAAGTGTTGCCCCTTGAGGGAAGGCAGCATGGGACACATGTCCCATTCCCCAAACCATCATTTTCTCAGCTGTACAGCAGTCAGCTCCTGATCTAGGAGGCAGAGCTCCTATTGCATGGCTGGAAGGGAAAGAAGGGTAGAGACAGAGCAGGGGATGGGGTGGTGGTGTCTATCTTCCCTTCAGTTAATGTTGCCTCAGACAGAATGAGACCACGTGAACCATGGGACACACCATATGAACTGCGACGGCAGGGGGAGGAGCAAAGTTCAGAACATGGGACCCAAAGTATACCGTTGCGGGCTCACTTCACTCGCCACAGGATACTAAAGTGAATAGACGTTGACATGGATAGTAAAACTGCAAGCCCACTGAACTTGCTCTTCCCCTGCTGCTACAGGTCACATGGTATGTCCTGATAAAGCCTAATATTTATCCTATATAACACACTATAAAGAGGTTAAGAGACATAGTACGCAATTGGCGCACGAGGTACCGTAAGGGTACGCCCTTAGCGTAGCGGACGCTGTATCGGAAGCGAGCCGCTCGAGCGACACAAACGCTCGCGAGAATACGCAGTTGGTATCGGGCACACTACAGGTGAGCGACTACCGTAATGCTACGCTATCAGCGTAGCGGACGCTCGAGACCCCGAGGAGATCACGAGCGGCGCAGACGCTCACAAGATAACAATCAGTAGACCTTGAATGTAACACACAGAAAGGATATTCTTATACTGTAGACCTTGTACTGAAACACTGTAGCGATATAACGCTGCTTAACCTTGTTTACACTTAAGCTGTTTGAGCGATAGAGACGCTCCTATTACCCTCTGCAATATAATGAACACACAATACCGTGCTAAGGATCCAACACCTTTACTAACAAGCTTTAAGTTATATCGAAAAGGGGAAAAACAGTTTACAAGTCATACACTACATACTAACATATAAATCTAACAGAATATCTAGACATAAACATACAATAATATTACAATTTTAAACCAAACAGAGAGAGAGAGAATGTGGCCAATACAAAGAGCGAGATGATTACAGAGAATTACTTACACACACACACTGGGAACGATCGCAGCGCAGCCTGGTACCAGACCCCAAGTTTGTCAATATGAAAAACCCTTTGTGGAGAGAGTGGGGGAGCTGTTCAGGCCGGCTGACCTTATATACACTACACACAATACAGTACAATGGTCCCTACATTCTTATTGTTCATTGGACACAGGAATCCGTCTCCGCATTATAACAAAAGGTCATAGGTTGGTTCATACAGGTGGGCTGTGACTATTCCTAACTGCTCAGGTGGGTGGGAAACTGGGTTTCCCGCCGCATGGGTAATAAAGTGCAAATATAGTAAATGTCCATAAACTTCTTATGTCCATAACTATACGCACGAGCGATTAATCCGCTTCAAACCAACACCGGAATATTGCTAATTATATTCTCTTCCGATGGATACTAAACACCACTGTGTAACCCCTGTCTGACCCTTCGTATCAAACAAAGAGGGATCTCTTTGTCCCCGAACATACTACATTAACTAAACTTTCAGATTCTATCAAAGGGACCATAATCTACAAAATACATTATATGATTAAAATATGTTATGATTGAGTCGCCCGCTAGACGAACACAAACTCTACCGTAAATGCGCATACCGCGCGTCCGCGAGTGCACGCGACCGCGAGTATACGCATGCACGGGAGGGCTCATGCACGTGCAGCGGGCACACGCATGAGGTGCATATATGGCAGTGTGCAGCGTGATATTTTTCTGACTTTCACAGTCCACCCTTTGGCAGTCACCAATAACTGCCACTTCCTAAAACAGTTCAAAAAGAGAAAAATATATGTCATGTATAATACATTTCTATGATTGGGTAGGGGAGGAGAGGAGAAGGTAGGAAGAGGGTATGACCTAGTGAGATAGCAGAAGCATGTGTGTATGGATCCATGTTTGGGGGGTCATGTATCATCGTGCCGTATGTGTTTTAAATCAAGCTTCGAGGTATTGCGAAGTATACATTTGAATTCCTTCTTATCCCGTGGTACGGGTCTGTAGATGGGCTATCAAACTTTACCGAGCTCTCTTCGGCTTTTGGTTGCAACAAAATGGGGGAGCACATTTTAGTTGATGATACATGAATAGGGGGATATGTGAGTGCTGGTATCTGTGCCTATATTCCCTATCGACTATGTGTGTTATTACCTGAAGGTTGTAGAGATGAAGATAAAGAACAATTATGGTAAATGCAGTGATAAACTATGTGAGTTTAATATACATTTGCTGACTGAGGTCTTGTGTCTTGTCTTGTCTTGTCTCGATGTACATGTTGACTGTAGTCTCCCGATGCTTTTGCTATAAACGGTGTGCCAAAAGCTTTTTCAATTTCCATAGACTTACAAAAAGTGTTGGGCTAGCGTAAAATTTAAAGTACTAGGGATATGGGGGTGTATGGCATAGTCCATCTTACAGGAGGAGAAAAGGAGAAATTTGTAATGGGAGTACAAAAAAACAGTTTGAGGGGGAGAGAAACTTGTTACGATAATTAGTTCTCTAGTCTTGTTGTTCTTCTTGTTCTGCTGTCATCTCAAAGGTGCTGTCTCTCAGTCTTCCAACCGAACACTCCGGTGATACAATATTTCTTCCACACCAGCGATCTTTCTGTAAGGAGCAAAAATCTTGCATCACCATTTGTCTAACTGATGTGTGACATACCATCTTTAAAACATGAAAACATGAGTGAGAAGAGAGAAAACAAAAAAAAACAAGAGAGAGAGAACAATTCATATACATATATATTACATAAACCAACAATAAACAACAACAGGAAAAAAAACATTTTTCAAACATTTTAAAACATTGTCAGATCTGCCGTTCATCATCAGGCTGTCATATCTACATGTCCAATAGTATCCTTGCGCAGTCCCTCCCACCAGCACCTCCATACTCCACCCTTTGTATCTGGCCAGGATACATTGATGCGGGTAGGTCATGCTGGGGTTTGGTAGACTTCTGCAAAGACCAAGTAGCTATGCAATGTTTGAGTCCTGCTGATGACCGTCAGAGATGGGGAAAAAGAAAACATTTCACAGATACATTACAAATTTTACCCGGTCATTCCTGTGTCTTCAGGGAATGACCTCCCAATTTATTAACCGTTACCTCAGGCTTACCATCAGTCCTAATGATCAATTTTCCTAATCATAAATTATATGTGTGGACCAAAATTTGACATGCGTGATACCTGATTATACTTCCAAGTGTCGTAACTCTGCTCGTGTTCTTGTCTAGGGGGTTTGATTTTATGTGGGCTGTTACAGTTACTGGCATAATGCCCTTCTCTTTTACAAAGATAACAAGCCCTGGGCTTCCTCCAAGTGCCAGTGACCTGAGGTCTTGGTTGATTTGATGCCTCCTCAAACGCTTGGATGCTCATCACCATCAACCGCTTTCCCTGTACTTCCCTGACTCCTTGGATACCATGGTTATGTTGTTGTCTAGGGGGTTTATATACCTTCTGTAAATTTCTTGATCTACAATCTCTTGCATAATGGCCTTCCTTCTGGCAATTATAACACCTTATCACCTTGGACTTACCCACAGGGATCTGAGGCTCCTTACGTCTCTGTGTTTCCCTGTGCTTGCTGATGTTTTGCTCATGCCCAACAGCGGACTTTCTTAGTGCAGCCACCGAGATATTTCTCCAGTTTGGGTTGGTGGTCTGTACCCTTGTTCTCAACACCTCCTTTAAACCATTCATTAATACTTTAACCGCTACTTCTCTATGCTTCACATTTGTTTTAATGTTTGCTATACCGGTATACCTAGTCATGTCCTGCAATGCCCGATGGAAATAATTAGAAGTACTTTCCCCTTTGTTTTGTCTTATGGAGAGAATTTCATTCCACTTGACAACGGCAGGGAAATATACTCCTAACTGTCGGTTGATCTGCTTAATACATTCCTGATTGTGTTCCTCCGTACGAGGTACCTCTGTGTCTACTTTACAATCAGCAATAAATTTCGCAGGGTCAACGCTGGAGGGCAAACATGCCCTCAGCACTGTCCGCCAATCTTTGTTGGTGGGTTCTGTGGAGTTTCCTAGTTCTTTGATAAATCTCTGACATGCATCTAGATCTTTCCTAGGATCAGGGAATTCAGACATAATTGACCTTAATTCTGTCCGAGACCAGGGACGGCGCATTGCACTGTCCTTGACGGGAATGATTCCCTGAGCGTCAGTCTTCCCATTGGGGACTGTGATCACCCTGACAGGACTAAATTCAATTACATCATCTTGTGTTGGTTCTTCAATATGAGGTACATTTGTTTGTGCATGATATATAACACCGTACGTACCTGTGGACACGACCTCACCTGACCCTCCGTTAGGGGGTTTGATTACTGCCTTTACCGAATTGGTCGCGTCCACCTGGATGTCTTGTGTGATGGCTGCTGGAAAAGGTTCCGACATCGTTCTGGGCTCACTTTCTTGCTGGTATTCCTGAGGGAAGTTTAACATGGGGTGCGACTTGCACAGGTTAACAGTTGTACATTGAACAGTATTGCAATTATCATTGTTACGTTTATTACAATTATTCTTATCATCTATAATACAGTTACTAAGTGCATTTTTATCATTCACCAGTGTGTCATTCTCTGTAACCACCCTCTCTCTCATTGCCACATTTCTCTCACCAAGGTGAGAGTCAGCTGTATGAGCTAACTCTCCTTGTATTTCACTTTCCCGTTGCCATAACTGTAAACAATCATTTTGTCTAATCTTCTGCTTGGCAGATTTTATTAGACCTATCCTTTTTCGTAGGTTCTGTAATACCTCAGGGTTCAGACTGCCTACCCGGGGAGACTGTTCCCCATCATCCTCTGTCATTCGTTCCCATTCTTTGAATACCTGATACCTTGCGGACCCTTTGGGCCAGCAACTACCAACGTGAACCCTTGTTGGACGTCCCTTCTTTGAACAACTGGCCCCCATCGTTTGTAGATATTGCTGTCTTAGCTAATTCTCACAAACAGACCTGATTGCCCGCGGTAAGGCGACGGTGAAAGTTCAACTAGTGCCTTCACTCACTCTGCGCCCCAATTGGCCTGTCCAATCCGTGGGATCTTTTGTAACCTCTATTTACTGGGGTGCGTGGGAGTATGCGATCCCTCCCCAGTAAGTATTGGTTGTTGGAGATTTCCTTAGTGAACAGCGAAACTCCCTTAAAATAACAAAAACCTACACAAATCACGTTAGAATGTACAAATAGCGTTTATGATCCCACAATAAATTTTTAATGGGTATCAAGGTAACAAACTAATGCACACAATTACGTGCGGTCCAGTCGCACAGCGCATAAATAACTAAATATTTATACGCTTTACGACCAATGGAATCAGTTGTTTAGGCTGCGAAACCTTCAGCCGGAGCTTTAACTTGACTATATGGGTGCTACGCCAAACCCCTCGGGCTGCGCTTAAATACCTCGCAGTCCTTTTGCCTGCGGAAACTACTTGCTCCTTTTTACCTTCTACAATGTTAACGCGGGCAAGCCATTCCACGCCACCAAGTGTCCACTCACCTGATGTGGTCTCCGACGGGATCCCGATTTGTGGGTTCACAAAAATAATACCTTAAGTTCCACACTCACTCCTATAAACTCATATACACCCCTGAGCTTTCTGTACAGAAATTCCTTTCATACAGGTAGGAGTCCAATCCCTGGGTTTGCAGTAGAAAAAGGTTTTCTTTTAACTAATACTTTTTGGAAAAACTGAACAACCGTGTGCTATTATCAGGTGGCTATACTATACCGCCCACCCTAAACAAGGTTATTGTGTGATTCAAGTCTCAATGGGCGTATCCGTACGCTCCGTTGCGTAAAACACGCCACGTGCGTATGCCTTTGCGTCACGTACGTGCTTTTGCACGTTGTCTGAGACACTTATGCACAAAGTGCAGATACGCCCACAGCGACACAATCAACACGTTTCTATCAATGTAAACAATATTCAAAAGAAATCGCTTACCGTACACCACACAGTATTTGCTATGCTGTGTGCGTGTCCTTTACAATTATTCCCTTAAAAATTACCCTATTTAATCTCAACTAAATAGCACCAGATTTCTTCAGCACGTGTCTAATAATCAATTCTAATGGCAACAAGAAAGTGAGCTGCAACAATGTAGATGTGTGCGTGCATGTGTGTGTATGCAAAAACAGAAATAAACAGTTTTAAAAGATACTAACGTATTGTTCTTACCTCCGGTTCCGGATTCCACCCCAGCACTCCTACAACGTAGCGTAATAGACGCTCATCTAGTCAGCACCACTGTATCCCTCACCACCAATACGGATACGAAGGGATACTGCGTTCCCGCCCTTTGCTGACAGATAAAGTCTGATTACAGTAGTGAGGATATGTGGAGGACGGACGAGCCCTCAATTGATAAAGCCTAATATTTATCCTATATAACACACTATAAAGAGGTTAAGAGACACAGTACGCAATTGGCGCACGAGGTACCGTAAGGGTACGCCCTTAGTGTAGCGGACGCTGTATCGGAAGCGAGCCGCTCGAGCGACACAAACGCTTGCGAGAATACGCAGTTGGTATCGGGCACACAACAGGTGAGCGACTACCGTAATGCTACGCTATCAGCGTAGCGGACGCTCGAGACCCCGAGGAGATCACGAGCGGCGCAGACGCTCACAAGATAACAATCAGTAGACCTTGAATGTAACACACAGAAAGGATATTCTTATACTGTAGACCTTGTACTGAAACACTGTAGCGATATAACGCTGCTTAACCTTGTTTACACTAAAGCTGTTTGAGCGATAGAGACGCTCCTATTACCCTCTGCAATATAATGAACACACAATACCGTGCTAAGGATCCAACACCTTTACTAACAAGCTTTAAGTTATATCGAAAAGGGGAAAAACAGTTTACAAGTCATACACTACATACTAACATATAAATCTAACAGAATATCTAGACATAAACATACAATAATATTACAATTTTAAACCAAACAGAGAGAGAGAGAATGTGGCCAATACAAACAAAGAGCGAGATGATTACAGAGAATTACTTACACACACACACTGGGAACGATCGCAGCGCAGCCTGGTACCAGACCCCAAGTTTGTCAATATGAAAAACCCTTTGTGGAGAGAGTGGGGGAGCTGTTCAGGCCGGCTGACCTTATATACACTACAGTACAATGGTCCCTACATTCTTATTGTTCATTGGACACAGGAATCCGTCTCCGCATTATAACAAAAGGTCAAAGGTTGGTTCATACAGGTGGGCTGTGACTATTCCTAACTGCTCAGGTGGGTGGGAAACTGGGTTTCCCGCCGCATGGGTAATAAAGTGCAAATATAGTAAATGTCCATAAACTTCTTATGTCCATAACTATACGCACGAGCGATTAATCCGCTTCAAACCAACACCGGAATATTGCTAATTATATTCTCTTCCGATGGATACTAAACACCACTGTGTAACCCCTGTCTGACCCTTCGTATCAAACAAAGAGGGATCTCTTTGTCCCCGAACATACTACATTAACTAAACTTTCAGATTCTATCAAAGGGACCATAATCTACAAAATACATTATATGATTAAAATATGTTACGATTGAGTCGCCCGCTAGACGAACACAAACTCTACCGTAAATGCGCATACCGCACGTCCGCTCATGCACGCGACCGCGAGTATACGCACGCACGGGAGGGCTCATGCACGTGCAGCGGGCACACGCATGAGGTGCATATATGGCAGTGTGCAGCGTGATATTTTTCTGACTTTCACAGTCCCATGGTTCACATGGTCTGATGACGTCAGAGGCTACATTAACTGAATAGGTTCTTGCCGCTACTGGGACAGCACTAGGGAGCTGTGCTGGTTGTTTCACAGCACACAATATGTACGTGCTGGCCCAGAGCAGGGAGGAGGTGTGGAGATAGAGCCAGCTGAGGATAACAGAATCAGCTTCCATTGTCAGCTTCATGTAGAAGGATGTCTCTGAGACTCATGTTTGTGGTAGGCGGCCTCAGTGGCAACCACTAGGTGCTGGCACCCTATGCAGCTGCCTAATGGTACTGCTGGCACTAGATGTGCTAGTTGGCATTTGGGTCGCTCTCCCGAGATGCATTTGTGGAAAAATAAGTGCATGACGCAAATGTCTGACTACTTGTCTTGCTATTGCTTTAGGGACGCAGTGTTAATGTTGTATGCAGCTGAGCGATTATTTGCATATGTGCATGCGCCAAAGTTGCACTGCGCACTTGCAATGATTAGCAAATAGCAAATAAATTCTGTGTGCATGCACTAAGTGAGTGACACACAGTCAGTGTTTAAGGGAGGTAACGGGTGGTTAGACAAGCGCTGGAGTGTCGAGACAGTTTTCTGGGCATGCCAAAAATCTGCCTCTGCGATTTCACCTGGGGAGCCCTCAACATGTCAGGAAAGCTGCTCACTCAGGAGGCCGATGGTCGAGTGATGTGCATCCGATCCTCAGTGATTGGGGGCAGCAGTGGG
Organism: Pseudophryne corroboree; assembly: GCF_028390025.1. Lineage (NCBI taxonomy): Eukaryota > Metazoa > Chordata > Amphibia > Anura > Myobatrachidae > Pseudophryne > Pseudophryne corroboree. Next base: position 298,434,964 of record NC_086454.1, on the reverse strand, counting down.
ACTTTATCGCGCGGCTACTCTCACTGAGACGGAGCCAGCAGTGCAGACAGGTACCCCCCCAGTGAGTGATGTAACTGGAAAGGAACTTCCCGTGAGGCCACACCCCCATAGTGATGTAAACAAGGGACTTCCGCGAGGCCACACTCCCATTTTGGCATTTTTTTGCAGGGGAGGGGGTGGGCTATTAGCCGCATCGGGTGTCACCAACCCCGCTGTCGCCACTGCGTCCAATGTTTCAGGTTTTGTCAGCGTATATAGGAATGTCCAAAGCCGGCTTCTCAAACACAAGACGGCTTCTGTGTCGTTTAAAAGTAATAAAAAAAAAAAAAATATTAAATGGATATCACTATTGTGGTTGTACATACTGCTATTATCCTTGATAAATAGGCTTTCACGTGTATTGCTGGAGATATGCAGCCTGATTCACAATTCTCAGGCTACGGCTGCATTCTGTGCTTGCAGATAGATGTGGATCTTCACTTGTATTCTAAGATGGCTGAATCTATGCAACCTTACCAACCCGATTCAGCTGCCTGTAAAAGTAGCGGACATCCCTACCAGCGCACATTTGCACGGGCCTGGTGTAAGAGATCTCTAGGACGTGAGATGGATATCTGAGCATGCAATAGCTCTGAACAACGCAGTCCGCCTACATGGCCATGGGATATCCTTGGAACAGTTAGCCTACGTGTGCGGATGACCAAGAGGCACCCACTTACCTGCAATATAAATCATCTAAGGTGCCTCTGGAGTACCCGTAGTCAGTGGCGGATTTAAGTGTCGGGCCGCCCCATGGCACATATTATTGCATCCTCTCCCCCACCTCCCTGCTGGTGCTGCTATTGCTATATAAAAGAAGGATCAACAGCTGCTCTAATGCAGGTGGGGGGCAGGGTGCGGAAGCACAGCTGCAGAGCCTTTTAGCTGTGATAGGTGGCATTGCACAAACAACCTCTTTCCGTCAGTCTAGCCCCCTTGTGTTTTTCCAGCTCCAGCCCCCTCATTGTGCCATGGCTCCTCTGCCTTTCAGCACAGCGGTTCGGCTGGTGCAGGCACAGTGTGTTATTGTGATGTCACATGCGTAGAGCCACAATAAGCAAAAACACTTTATTGCACTGGCGGCACTTTAAGCATTTCACTACCACCCCCAGCCAGTGCCAGATTAAGGTCCACATGGGCCTGGAGCTGAAATCTATGAAGGGCCTATTGCATGTCGCGCAGTTGGTGTGATTAGCGTCACAGAGTGAGGGCAGGGGGGGATGTAGTGGCATACTACTGCACTTCCTCCCTCCCACACTACATCTCTTCACTATATCACTACATCTCCGCACTATGGGGCATATTTATCACAATCCGCATCTGAGATGTGCATGGAATGTGATAAATTCCACCAAAATCGCATTGAGATGATTGAATACATAGCAATAATGTATCAATTATGGCATACAGGGACAGAGCTTGTGAGAAAGTTCTTTTTCATGAAAAATACCCTGAGATTGTACAGCGCATGCCACAGTCTACTCCCCTTTCACACCCGTGACACCCCGTCCCACCTCTGCTTACACTAAGCTGCACAGTGATCAGTGAGCTCTCTCCCCCAGTCATATGGTCACTGGGCTCCTGCTCTGTGTGACCCAGATCAGCTGAGCTGTAAACCGGCATCTCATACACTGTAAATTGAGGCACCGGTTTACAGGACAGCTGATCAGTGTCCCAGAGCAGGATTCCGGCAACCAGCTGACTGGGGGAGAGAGCTCACCGATCAACACTACGTTACCTACTTACACTACATTCCTGCACTATATCACTACGCTACCTCCCCACATTATACCTCACCAATCTACCTCCCAACACTACATTACTGTTAACTACTCACACCTCATCCTTTAGAGTGAAGCAGAACAAACAGGATAGAGGGAAAGGAGGGGTGAGCCTGAGGAAGGAAGGAGTAGGAAGAAAAGGGGGACAGCTGGGTATAGGAGCAGAGAGGGGTGTGTACCTGGTCCTGGGGATGAGAGGGACTACGCTGGATGTCTAAATACTCACTACAGTGCATCAGCTTAGTGGCTGGCTTAGGCATGCGCAGGATCTTGAAACAGGGATGTGCAGGACATACCCCCAACACAGACTACTGACCTGATCTTCACATTGTATTCAGGGTCCCCTGCATTACTCATATTAGGAACTCTGATAGCTCCATGATGAAACTGCTGCTACATTTGGTCTATCAGGCACTGCCCTCTTTTCTACACAGTTTGTGCGAGGTGCAGGTGGCAAGAGGGATGGAAGTATGGGTCGTGAAAGGAATAGAGACACAGGTGGGGGGGGAGGCAGAGATACATTTGGAGAGGGAGACTGAAGCGTAGATGGGGAGAAGACAGACACACAGGTGGAGAAGGGGGTAGAGATACAGGTGGGGAGGGAGGCAGAGATGCATTTAGAGAGGGAGGCGGAAGCGCAGATGGAGACAAGGCAAAGACACAGGTGGAGTGGAAGGTAGTGACAGAGGTAGAAGCACAGGTAGAGAGAAGGCAGAACCATAGGTGGGGTGGATGGCAGAGAAAGAGGTTGATAGGAGCAGAGACACAGGTGGAAAGGAGGGCAGAAGCACAGGTGGGGGGAGGGCAGAGAAACAGGTAGGGAGGGGGCAATGGCACAAGTGGCGAACGAGGCAGAGGTACTAGTAGGAAGGTATAGGGGTGGACACACAGGTAGTGAAGGTGGCAGAGAGACAGGTAGTGAAGGTGGCACAGAGACACAAATGGAGGGAGTAGTGGAAGCACAGGTAGAGAAGGCAGAAACATATGTGGAGGGGGAGTCATACAGGTGGGGAGGGGGTAGGGATACAGGTGGGGAGGTGGTAGACACACAGGTGGGGAGGTGGTAGACACACAGGTGGGGAGGTGGTAGAGACACAGGTGGGGAGGTGGTAGAGACACAGGTGGGGAGGTGGTAGACACACAGGTGGGGAGGTGGTAGACACACAGGTGGGGAGGTGGTATAGATACCGGTGGGGAGGTGGTATAGATACAGGTGGAAAGGGAACAGAAAAAAAAAAATAAGTGTGCAATTAAAAGAGGACATGCAGCTGAAGATTCTCAATTAGAGCATTCATCAGTACTCCATTAGATTGAATGTGCGGGATGCGGTCGTTAGGTCGACCACTGAAGGTCGACATTGCTGTTAGGTCGACAGGCAATATATCAACATGGGCGTTAGGTTGACATGTACTAGGTCGACAGGGCAAAAGGTTGACATGAGTTTTCAACATTTTTATTTTTTATTTTTTCATACTTAACGATCCACGTGGACTACGATTGGGAATGGTAACCTGTGCCGAGCGCAGCGGTAGCGGAGGGAAGCACCTTGCCCGAAGCATGCAAGGGGACATGGTGCACTAATTGGGGTTCCCCGTCACTTTACGGAGAAAGCAACACCAAAAACAGTAAAAAAACTCATGTCGACCTTTTTACCTGTTGATCTAGTACATGTCGACCTAATGCCCATTGCCTGTCGACCTAACAGCAATGTGGACCTTCAGTGGTCGACCTAAGTTGGGTCGAGCCAATGACCCATACCTGAATGTGCATCTATATCAGCGCTTCCCTGTTGCAACATACACACTTGAACATCTTGCAGTGAACAATAGATACACACCGTGTATTTGAACACACCCAGGGATTCATGCCCTCCAACTGTACCAAAAGTACAGGAAAAGGGGCGTGGCCATGTCCCCTTTTCTAATTTGTACTAATTTTTATGTGTAAAATGTTGGAGGGTATGGGGATTTAAAACAAATAATTATCTTTTGAGAATAGTCCTAATAATGCTGGATAGTCCAATAAAGGTGCGATTTTCTTTTAAGTAAATCCATAGCAATATCCAAATAATATAGCCACTTCCTGTTTAGATCCTAGAACAACAGATGTGTCCTCCTTCCATATAATGGCTGAAGTCAGTAGCTGAGAGGTGGTAGTGACAGTCCACAACGTCCCCCCCCTGGGGCCACTCCGGCTACCCTGTTGCTGCAGCTAGTGGTGATGGCGTCTGGCTGCAGCACTGTCAGTGGAGAGGGGGCATAGACACAGGTGTGAAGGAAGACAAAGACAGATGGGGAGGGGAAGATACAGCTGGGGAGGGGGGAGATACAGGTGGGGAGGGGAAGATACAGGTGGGGAGGGGAAGAGACAGGAGGGGAGGGGGAGAGACAGGAGGGGAGGGGGGAGATACAGGAGGGGAGGGGGGAGATACAGGAGGGGAGGGGGGAGAGACAGGAGGGGAGGGGGGAGAGACAGGAGGGGAGGGGGAGAGACAGGAGGGGAGGGGGGAGATACAGGTGGGGAGGGGGGAGATACAGATGGGAAGGGGGGAGATACAGATGGGGAGGAGGGAGATACAGGTGGGGAGGGTGGAGATACAGGTGGGGAGGGTGGAGATACAGGTGGGGAGGGTGGAGATACAGGTGGGGAGGGGGGAGATACAGGTGAGGAGGGGGGAGATACAGGTGAGGAGGGGGGAGATACAGGTGAGGGGGGGGGGAGATACAGGTGGGGAGATACAGGTGGGGAGGGTGGGAAGATACAGGTGGGGAGGGGGGGGGGGGAGATACAGGTGGGGAGTGGAAGATACTGGTGTAAGAGCAGCAGATGACATGGGAGGAGTAAAAATGGGATGCAGCATGTTCACAGGAGGAGCTGCGACCCCTATGTGAATGGTGCATCGTGAAATTCCGTGCAAACAAGTAGCAGACCTCTGTCCTAAATGATCTAGCACTCACAACTCCCCCCCAGCCCCCCTTCCCCGGCAACCCCACTGACCCCCAGCTCTGCCCACCTGCTGAAGATCCATCTTCAAAGTTCTAACACTGTCAGCAGAGTCTGCAAAGCTTCAGGCCATCCATGATCCAAAGGTGCACAGGAGGCGGGGCTTTGAACGGGTCCCGGGGGCGGAGCTTGGACGGATCCCGGAGGCGGGGCTTTGGACGGGTCCTGAGGCGGAGCTCAGATGGATCCCGGAGGTGGAGCTTTGAAGGGTCCCGGGGGGGGGGAGCTTGGACGGATCCCAGAGGCTGAGCTTTGGATGGGTCCCGGGGGCGGAGCTTGGACGGATCCCGAAGATGGAGCTTTGGACGGGTCCCGGGGGCGGAGCTTGGACAGATCACAGAGGCTGAGCTGTGGGCGGATCCTGGAGGCGGACACAGGTCTGGGAGGTGGTGCTTACGGCTTAGGAGGCCGGCTCTGGTCAGGGGGAGAGTAAGCTGGGCTGGTGGTGACAGGAAAAACTTTTTCCTGTCAACACTGGCAGTACTGCAAGGGATCCTGTGGGCCTATTTTGAATGGGGGGCCTGGAGCTGCAGTTCCATCCGCCCCATTATTAATCCGGCCCTGCCCCCAGCAGGTGAAACCCTAGGGCACATGTGGGAAATCTACCACTGCCTGTAGATGATCATAGTTTTGTATGCTGAGCTCAAGATTTATTTGCAATGTGAAAAGGCAACAAACACAAAATGCACTTGCACACAACTCTATCGGGCTCTAATTTTCGTAAGTGGGCCTACCGCTAGTGATAGCCTTAGTAGACAGCAAGAACTAGGATAGGCAATTACGTGGTTGGCTGAAGCAGTCACACGGTGTAGTTGGGGGCTCGTCTGACATATACTCTGCCACTGGATTCACTGGAAAATCAGAGCACAGAGATAGGGTTGAAAGATTGTGATTTTCGGTTTCCAATAGTTTAACCTCCAGCAGTACAACAGATTCTGTACTTCTTAGTCTGTCTATTTGAATTACTGTGACTCCCACTGTATGAGCCAGAGGTGAGAGAGTACTTGCAGCCACATGGTGCATCACCAGTACAAGAGGGCATTCTCACATAGTTGACCACTGTCAAGCAGGAGCAAAAGGCCCAATTGACTGTGTGTTTCCTGGGCCTATACAAGCCAATCTATGAACATAGAAACCCTTATCAGAACGTGGAAGGATAGAACTGGCTCTGAATGCGCCTGCAATCCCCATAGAGCCATGTGCAAGTTTTCAGTCTCAGGAAAAGACTGGGAGGTGGTGGTGGGGGTTTTACTGAACAACGAGGGAATCTGTACAACACAGTTTCCATTGCACAGCATATGTGACAGTGACAGCCTCTTTGTGACATACTATACACCTGGCAATGAGTGGGGTACATGTGGGCCAGTGAGAGGGCTGGCTAACATACCGCACCGGGGTAAGAATGACTATCATCTCCACCATTTATAATAGTATAAGCCAGGCATTCCCAACCACGGTCCTCAAGGCACACCAACAGTGCAGGTTTTAGTGATATCCAGGCTTCAGCACAGATGGTTAAATCAAAATAACTAAGGCAGAGGTTCTCAAACTCGGTCCTCGGGGGCACACACAGTGCATGTTTTGCAGGTCTCCTCACAGAATCGCAAGTGAAATAATTAGCTCCACCTGTGGACCTTTTAAAATGTGTCAGTGAGTAATTAATACACCTGTGCACCTGCTGGGTTACCTGCAAAACATGCACTGTGTGTGCCCCCGAGGACCGAGTTTGAGAACCTCTGAACTAAGGTATTAATGAAGTCACCTGTGTTCAAGCCTGGATCATACTTGCCTACCTGACCCTCTCCATGAGGGAGAAAATGCTCTGTTCCTGGACTTTCCTGGCAATATATGATTGCCATCACCTGTGGTGAAACACCTTTCTTATCAATTAACTAGCTCACCACAGGTGATGTCAATCATACATTACTAGGAAAGTCCGGGAACAGAGCATTTTCTCCCTCATGGAGAGGGTCAGGTAGGCAAGTATGGCCTGGATATCACTAAAACCTGCACTGTTGGTGTGCCTTGAGGACCGCGGTTGGGAATGCCTGGTATAAGCACTCACATATAATCACATATGTGGACGTCATGGAGTGACTCCTGTCTACTGGGGTAAGAAGAGAGTCTTTAGGGGAACACATACAGGTTAAGGTTAAATACTAGACTTCTGCAATGTATAAACAATTGTAATACTTAGTACAAAACCCCCCTCAAAAACCAAAACCCTATTGACTTGGTGAATATATAGCATTTGTTTTCCTATAGTCTTTGTGAGACTTGGCCCGTTGTCCATACTAATCGTGAGATTCATTTCTCTAGTCCAGCATGAAAGAGTTCCTGTTGCTATGGCATACACCAGTGGTGCCCAACAGTTCATGTTTTCCAGGTCACCTAGCAGTTGAACAGGTGTATTCATTACTCACTGACACATTATAAAAGACCCACAGGTGGAGCAAATTATTTCACTTGCAATCCTGTGAGGAGACCTGAAAAACATGACCTGTTGGGGGTACTTGAGGACCGAGGTTGAGAACCGCTGGCTTACAGCACACAGTGAAATCTTGTTTCTACACATGGGCTTATACTGAAAATCTTTATATTTATTGAAGGTTTTACAATGACATACAATATACAACCGAGTATAAAAAAAGTTTTCTATAAACAAAAAAAATGTTATTGCATTTTTATGTTAAAAAAAAGTTAACATAGGTAGAATGAGTCTACATTTTTATAGAATACAATTATACATAAACTGTAGACATACAAAGAAATTTAAAAATAGTCTACGTTATATTACAGTCCCTTTAAATGTATCAATAACTTACTCCAAAATAGCATTTCCTTATATCATTTAGCAACAGAAACCTTTGTTCAACCTTTTTTATCCCCGCAAGTCAACATTTGGCACTGCAGTCATCACCAGTTCTTTGCGCTTTTGCTCAAGTTTCATCTGGTTGGATGGGGCATTTTGTAAAGTTGTGACCTATGAGCTCTTACATAAGCGTATTGGGACCATATCAATTGAGCCCCTAGAACTCTAGGCACAGCCCTGAAAGGAAGTGAATACTTTTATAACCAAACAGTGTATAAAGAACTGTAACATTCAATTACTTGTTCCTGTAAAACTAGTTACAGGAACTAGTTACTGTCCCCTTACACTCACTAATTAACACTACACGTTTCCCTCACCTTTTATTTTTCCCTGTAGATTGCAAGCTCTTTGTGCAGGATGCTCGATCATATTGTGCTACTACAAAAACTGTAATGTACTGCTGTACGTCGCCCAGGAAGATATTGCTGCTTTATAACATACTGTAACTACGGTAATAACCACCTATAGTGCTAACAAAGGATAAGAGACTTGTATTGAGGTATATAAAGTACGTACATTTCTGTAGGCAGGTTGGTGATATCCGTGCATTGTGTGTACATGGGAATAGCTAAAGGTGGGTACACACTTGGACGATATGCCAGTCCAGCACATAAATGTTTATACCACCTGAGAGCAGCTGCAGTCTCTACAGAAATGTTTATGCCACCTGAGAGCGGCTGCTGTCCCACATTTATATCAGCCACTGTTTATTCTAAACTCCAGACAAAATGTAGATCACAATCAGACATCTTCTCCTGAAAAACCTTATCAAAGGCTTTGCTCTGCTGTTCTGTCAGGTGCTGCTTCCAGTCTCCAACGATACCTGCAATAAAGAAACAAGGTATAGTGAGGTGGAGAGTTTACAGTACACTCCAAACTTTGTCAGTACTCACAAATGGGAAATGCCCTGCTTCAATGTCTCTTATCAGGGCTGCTATCAGAAATTGTGGGGTCAAGTTCAAATGAAGCATGCAGAACGCCAGCTCCTTCCACCACCAATGGCAGGTGGACACAGAGTTGTAGCATGGAGCCATGGTGCCCACAGAAGGTGCATGCTCTAATAGCAACTCCCATAGTACTGGTGTGACACATGTACCTTACATGTCCCTCAGACCTTCCTACATTGTCCCTTTAACATTTTCATGCATAGAGGGCACTACAGTGGACAGCTGTATTTAAGTCATTATCTCCTACAGAAGCTATAGTTTGACATCACTAGTGTATTGTGTCCTCTTAGGAGCTCCACCAAAATAAGAAGGTATGCCCTCTAGTAGCAGTTTTTCTATTCCTACAAAAACACGGTTCAAAATTAAATGGCTGAGAAAAGTTCACCAGCATCGAGCACTTCAGAGATTTCTGTAAAGTATTTTTACTCAAAGGGGGAATTCAATTGTTTGAGACGTCTGATAATACCATTAGGACTGTTTAGATGCCCAAACAATTGTAACAATTTAATTGATGTTTGGGTGCCCATGCATATCGCGCTCAAACAGACAGTGTTTAGCAGCAGAAAATGGCTAATCCCATCTAGGGGTATATTCAATTAGGGTCGAAAACGGACGTCTGTCGAAAAGACGGCAGTTTTCGACTTTTTAAGGTCGAATAGTGATTCGACCTATTCAATCCCATCAGTTTTTATTCGAGAAGTTGTGGAATTCGACTTGTTGAATAGTACGTGAATCGGCGGTATAGCTGCCAATTCACGTAGTTTTGAGTGAAACGGGGCCAAATTCGACAGGATTTGGCCCCGTTTCCGACCATCTCAGTCAGACATAAAAAAATGTCGGACTGAGATGTGGGAACCAGAGGAGGTGGGGGCGGGGGAGCCGCGGGGTGACGGGGGACAGCCGCGGACATACAGGGGAGAGCAGCGCTACAGCACAGCGCTGCAGCAGGATGTCTCACAGCCGTGCCGCTCACGGCAGCGTCCACCCGGCTCCAGCAAGTGAGGTCATGCTTGCTGGAGCCGGGTGGACACTGCCGTGAGGTCTGGCGGCTCTGAGACAACCTCCTGCAGCGCTACTGTAGCGCTGCTCTACTCCGTCTGTCCGCGGCTATCCCCGCTGGTCTCCCCCCAGCTCCCTCCCCTCTCCTCCTCTGGGTCCCTCGTCTCAATTCGACTTTTTAAAAGTCGAATTGAGATGAGATTGAATAGGGGTTATCGGATCCATTCCGACAAATGCATGTCGGAATGGATCCGACCCTAATTGAATATACCCCTTAAAGTCTTACTATGGGTGTCCAAACTCGCTACAATGCTACCATCATCTGGCAATATACAGTAAATTGCACGGGTCAATGGACAGGAAGCTGCGGGAGGAGGAGAGGTGTGGTCAGGGATACACATAGGGAACTTAGTGGCTGTGCTTACTATACATTGCAACAGTAGAGCACCTGGTCTGGAGGAAGGGCCCAAGAACATGACAATTCAGGCTCCCATGATCCTGGCTGCAAATGACTTATCATTCACAGGTCTGTCTGAAAGTAGCCATTCACTGATGGGTCCATCACCACCAGCTGGCCCAGTTATCAGCACATGTCCTTTACATTTGTACCCGCCTGATGACGGCACTGATTATGGGCCATATACAAGTTAGGATTATATTGTGAACTAGACACTCAAACATGGAATGTACATCTGTATTACTGAGCAAGCATTGTTTGAAGTGTTTCCCAACTTCAGTCCCCAGGGACATCTAACATTACATGTTTTCCATATACCCTAGTTGGCACACAGGTGTAATCATTACTGGCTGACTAATTTTGAAAGATCCGCAGGTGAACCTAATTATTTCACTTGTGATATTGAGGAGATCTGTAAAACATACAGTTGGGAAACCCTAGTTTACAATATGTTATTTTCAGCAGAATATTCCTTTAAATCACTGCAATTCAGCTATCTAGTAAAATAGACATAAAAACGGATGAACATTGCATGCAAGGTTACTTACCTTTCCTCATGAACTTGCTCTGCTCATGATCCATTATTTCCTGAGGGATAAGTGTGTAATTCACCATCACATTCTGACTCATAATCGAAAATTTGCAGTGCTGCTCCACTTTATCCACCTCTGTAGAGTACATGGGGCAACCCAGGAAGCCACAAATTCTCTTTATGGACCTTCTTAAGTCCTACCAAATGACGAAACATTAGCCACTGAGGTTTTGGGCATTTTAAGAAACAGTTGACTTCTCAGACACTTCTCCACATGAACTAATAAGGTTTTAATAAAATAATCAATTGATCTGACTGGTGTTAAAAATTGGCCAACCACCCAACAGTTGCCTATGATCTCAGCATACTATCAAGCCACGGTTTTGCATAGGATTATAGACTGGTCTCGTCCAGGCTCTGATAGAAAACAATGCAGTGATTTAGAGGCCTCATCCACATACCTTAACTTTCATGCAGTACCATGGTCAAACTTAGACGCTCGTTACATCCGACAGTAGGACCCACTTTGTCCTTATGGAAGACGTTTCGCTAGAAGCAGGGAGTTTCATCAGGGAAAACATCACTTTTATTTTTGTCTATCTTTGACAATTTGATGTTTTCCCCAGGAATCTCTAGTGGTTTAGCTGCTAGATGGGGGAAGGCAGGTGTGACGAGGCTGAACCATTTAATTGCAGATGGCAAACTCAAAATGTTTTTGGAGATTTGCAAAAACAAGAATATACTTAAGGATTACTGGTTTTATATTCAGTTGTGCCATTTCATTTCCTCACAAAGGAGTAACTGAACTCTACAAGGACCTTACACCCTTTGGGGGCTATTCAATTGTTTGAAAAGTCAGTTGAGTGACTGTTTTTTTCCTATCTAATAGACAGGAAAAAAAGTCACCCAACCGACTTTTCAAACACTTGAATTCCCCCCTTTGAGGCCTAATTCAGACCTGATTGTAGCCCTAATCGCCGCTGTGTGATGCCTTTGCACTTCTCCAAGGGGGGGGGGGGGCGGCACTGCATGTCCCCCCGCATGTCAGTGGGAATGATCGTAGCTGTGCTAATTTTAGCACAGCTACGATCAAGTCGGGGAATGACCCCCATTGTCCTAGTACCCTGGCACTCTCTAGTGCCGCCGACAATGTGGGAATGGTTCCAGCGTATCCATTTTTCTATGCATATGGACAATATTTTCTATGCAGCCCTAGAGAAATATTCAGATTATACAGCCATCTGGTTTAATTGGATGGAATTTAAGACTACTGAGACCTATGTTGCTCTTGTGCCCCATACTCTAATGTAGGACCTTACTACCCAGACACTGCACTGAGATGTTCGTTGAGTAGTACCACAGTACTCCCCCACCCTACCTCCCCCTCTTCTTCCCCTTGTCAAAGTCAGAAAAATATCCCCATACACTCTGCCATATTTGCACCGCACACTGGTCTGCGCTGCGCATGCGTACGCTCTCCCGTGAAGGCGCATACCCGCAATAGCGTGCACCCGCGGACGCACGGTATGCGTATTTACGGTAGAGTTTATGTAACCGTAGCGTGCGACTCATTCGTTACATATTTTCACAATTAATGTAGTTTGTAGACCATGGTCCCTTTGATAGATTCTGAAAGTTTGGTTAATATAGAATGTCCCTGAACGGAGGAATCCCTCTTTGTATTGTGCGAAGGGTCTAACAGGAATCATACAGCAGTGTTTGGTACCCATCGGAAGAGTATTTAATTAACAATATTCCGATGTTGGTTTGGAGCGTATTAATCGCTCGTGCGGATAGTTATGGACATAAGAAGTTTATGTCCATTTCTATTATTTACTCGTACTCAGGTATGCGGCGGGAAACCCAGTTTCCCACCCACCTGAGCTGTTGGAAATCGTCACAGCCCACCTGTATGAATCAACCTATGACCTTTTGTTATGATGCGGGGCCGAATTCCTTCGTCCAATGGACAATGGGATTGTAGGGACTATGAGATTGCATTGTGTGTGGGGCATAAATAGGCAGGCCGACCATATCCAATTTCACTCTCATCAACGGTTTTCTTGCTGATAATCGGGAGCTGGATATCGAGGCGCATGCGATCATACCCTTTGTGCGTAAGTTTCTCTCCGTAATCATTGTCTTACTGTGAGCCAATCTCTCTCTCTCTCCGTCTCTCTCTCTCCGTCTCTCTCTCTCTCACCCTTCTCTTTCTCTTGTATCTCCCATTGACTATTATCGTATTGTATTAGATCAGCATAGTATTGTATTGTATTTCTTGTATAGTTATTTGGTTAGGAAGTCTCTGTTATATTGTAGTGTATCATTTGTACTGTGATTCTTTTTGCAAGTATAATAGTTATAATACAGATAATAGGCTTTGGACCCTAAACAGGTATCTGTGTATTTTTCTCATAGTGTTAAGTGTTCACTTGAGCGTCGGTGACGCTCAAGCAGCTTTGTAGTTAGTCAGGTTACACAAGGTTGCACTTACACCCTGTATTCACATTAAGGTATTCTGTGTATTACTTTGATAAAAGGTTTAGACATAAAGGTATAGCGTTGTGAGCGTCTGCGCCGCTGGTGATCTCCTCGTGGTCTCGAGCGTCCGCTACGCCGTAGCGAATCATTACTCTAGTCATAGCCAATAACGTGTTGTCCTGTGATCACTGGGCCGTGAGCGAACGTGACGCTTGAGCGCCTCGCCTTCGGCTGAGCGATCGTTACGCAACTAGCGTACCCTTACGGTACTTCTTAAGTAAACAGCGTACAGTGTTCTTAGACTTCATTAAGGGTTGTTTATACGACAAAAGAATTTAGCATTGTCAATTGGAGGCTCGGGTAGTGCTGGACTACTCCTGTTACTCCCATGGCTGGAACTGTCCCACCAGAGTCGCCAAACCAGCCGAGATTACAATAGGGCCTTTGCATACCAAGCATTCGTTTTTGCTAGCTGCATCGGCACCAACCAATCTCCTGGGAAGAGACTTACTATGTAAAATGGGTTGCGTCATTTATTGTACTCCTGAAGGTGTATTCTTGGACATTCCTGAGAATCACGCTCAGGAAGTACGAGACATGTTAGACTCCCCATCAAAATTAATGTCACATCCCATTATGACAAATAGGAATCCATCCCAAATAGAAGAGATGACATCTCAGATACCACAGTCACTTTGGACAAAAGATGGACAGGACACTGGATTAATGGCAAACGTAGCTCCAGTAGTTGTACAAGTAAAAGATGGTAGGATAGCTCCAAAAATCCCACAGTATCCTCTGAAGCCAGAGGTGGAGTTAGGAGTTTTCCCAGTAATAGAGCGCTTGCTACAACAGGGCATTCTAGTAAGAACGTCCAGCACAGCAAATAGTCCCATCTTCCCTGTTAAAAAGAGTGGGGGGAGGGGTTACAGGCTAGTGCAGGATCTAAGGGGGATTAACAAAATAGTTGAGAGTCAGTTCCCCGTAGTGCCTAATCCAGCTGTCATCCTAATGCAAATTCCTCCCACTGCCAAATTTTTCACTGTTATTGACCTCTGCTCCGCATTCTTTTCGGTACCTCTGCACCCTGACAGCCAATACTTGTTTGCATTTACATACAGAGGAGTCCAATACACGTGGACTCGGTTACCCCAAGGTTTCATAGATAGTCCAAGTATATTTTCTCAGGCTTTGCATGATTGTTTACAGTCTTTCCAACCGGAGAGTGGATCAGTATTGATACAGTATGTAGATGATTTACTACTGTGTTCAGATTCGCTGGAAGCTTCCCTGAAGGATACGAAACAGCTCCTGTTTCATCTTTCAGACAAAGGACATAAGGTTTCCAAAGACAAGTTGCAATTATGCCAAACTAAGGTAAAATATCTGGGACACTGTCTAACACAAGGACTGAGACACCTGACCGCTGATAGAATCCAAGCCATTAGAGACATGACACTGCCACAAACCCAGCAACAGATCAGGACGTTTTTAGGAATGTGTGGGTATTGCCGTAATTGGATCCCAGGGTTTTCCATATTGGCGTTACCTTTGCAGGAAATGGTCTCCTCAAACAAACCTGATAGGATCTCGCATACAGACGAATCCGAAACAGCATTTGGGAGACTCAAACAGTGCCTAACGCAGGCGCCAGCACTAGGTATGCCAGACTATGGGAAACCCTTTGAACTATACGGAACAGAAAGTGCTGGTTGCGCAGCAGGTGTACTAACCCAAAAACACGGTGATACCAGCAGGCCAGTTGCATACTACAGTGCTCAGTTAGACACGGTAGCGCGATCCCTCCCCACATGCTTGCGTAGCGTTGCGGCGATAGCATTGCTAGTGACAAAAAGCGAAGATGTCGTGCTAGGCCACAACCTCACAATCCATACACCACATGCAGTATCTGCCTTATTGAATTCTGCCCAAACCAGACACGTCTCATCAGCAAGGTTTACAAGATGGGAATTGGCATTAATGGCCCCAGTAAACATCACCATAAGGAGATGCAGCACATTAAATCCTGCAACATTTCTCCCAGGTGTGCCTGGTCAGACACAAAGGGTGGAAGGTGAGAGTGATGGGGAAGGAGGATTTAATACAAAGGAAGATGCACATGATTGTATGGAATATTTGACCCAAAATTTTACCGCAAGGCCTGACATCAGTGACAATCCACTGGAAGATGCAGAACTCACGTTCTACACGGACGGTAGTTGTCACAGACAGTCAGACTCGGGAGACTTGTGTACTGGATACGCAGTCGTAGATGACCAAGACACCATAGAAGCGGAACCGCTAGGTCCACCTCACTCAGCCCAGGTTGCTGAACTGGTCGCCCTAACCAGAGCATGTGAATTGGCTAAGGGTAAGTCAGCCAATATCTACACCGATTCTAGATACGCCTTCGGGGTAGTACATGATTTCAGAGCCCTATGGCGCCTCAGAAATTTCATGACGGCAGCTGGTACACCGATAGCGCATGCAGCTTATATAAAAAGGCTTCTAACAGCGATACAGGAACCCGACAGAGTGGCTGTTATCAAATGTAAAGCACATACATATAGCCAAGACCCAGTATCCCTTGGTAACAGCCGAGCAGACAAAGCCGCAAAGCTTGCAGCTGCTACCCCCATACAGACCGACACCACACAACTGATGGTATTCAATACCATCAACACACAGAAGTTGTGTGAGATGCAGAATTTGTGTTCCACACAGGAAAAGGCAGTCTGGAAGGCAAAGGGATATGGCCAGGAGTCCTCAGGGCTCTGGACGGATGGACATGGTAAACCAGTGGCCCCCAGAGCATATCTTCCATGCCTGGCTGAGGCAGCTCACGGGTTGACTCATCTAGGCAAGGAGGGGATGTGCAAATTGGTAAGAGCATACTGGTGCGCCCCAGGATTCTCCTCTCATGCGGGTAAAAGAGCAATGTCATGCCTTACCTGTCTGAGAAAGAATATTGGAAAAGCAATACCTACAGAACCATCCCATATCCCACCTGCCGGCGGCCCTTTCCAGGTAATACAAATTGACTTCATTCAATTACCCCCATGTCGAAATTTGAAATATGTACTTGTTTGTATAGATGTTTTCTCGAATTGGGTCGAAGCATTTCCAGCAGCTACAAATACCGCTATGTTTACAGCTAAAAAAATTGTACAGGAATTTGTATGTAGATATGGTATCCCTAGAATCATTGAAAGTGATAGGGGTACCCATTTTACCGGTGATGTCTTTCAAGGAATGTGTAAATTAATGGGTATTGATAGCAAGCTGCACACTCCGTACCGTCCACAGGCGAGTGCGAAAGTCGAAAGAGTGAACAGCACTATTAAAAATAAATTGAGTAAAGTAATGGCAGAGACAGGATTGACGTGGCCAGAAGCTTTACCCATTGTTTTGTATAGCATCAGAACCACTCCCAGGTCCCCTCTTGACATGCGGTTGTCGACCAAACAGAATTTCAAAAGGGGACAGGTTATGATTAACCCTCAGGATGATTTGAAATGTAACAATGAAGTAACTGTAAAATACTTGATTAACATGAGTAAGCAGTTGAGGAATCAAAATGATAATCTGAAGTTGGTGATTCCTGATTTACCAGATAGTAATTGTCATGACATTGAACCTGGGGATTATGTAATGATACGAAATTTTCTACGCTCAGGTTGTCTTATTGATAGATGGGAAGGACCATACCAGGTCTTATTGACTAGCACCACAGCATTGAAGGTTGCTGAGAGAGAGACTTGGGTCCATTCATCCCACTGCAAAAAGGTTGCTGATCCAGAGAAGTCCCGTGATAAGGAACAGACGGTAGAGGTTGTATCACTGGAGTGTCTGTTCCAGGAGGACTGAGGCGGCACCTGAGCCTTGAAGACCGAAAGCAGCTGTCGACTCCCTTCTCCCTTTTATTGTTTTTCTCCACTTCCCATCCCCTCTCCCTTAAAATTTCTTTTTCCCCCTTCTCATCCTTCTCTATTTCCTCCTCAAAGATGGACTTGCCCCAAGAGACTGTGATCCGGATTTTGATGTTAACCATGATGTTGACCAGAGCAGTCTGTTCCGGCGAGAGTACCATAGAGGTCGAGAGAGGTTCTGGAATGGGTTCCGATTATGATGATGGAGGCGTAGTTTTCCAAGATCAACCAAACCAACAAGCAAAGGCGAGTATCAGAAAACGATCCGATAGAAGAAATTGTGATGGATTGTTAGCTGAAGAAAACTGTATCTGTAGGCTCTGTGACAATTTGATTGAGGATGGGTGCATAAAGAAATGCCAATCCAGTTTTAATATCCATATGGACCGGCATCCATTGAGTGACTATCACTCCTTAGTGGGTAACGTATTAAACCAAACAGATTGTTGGGTATGCTCTCAAGTACCTCAGGGTCATAGCAAATCAGGGCTAGTACCATTTCCTTTAACGTTAGGGGAGGTACTTGAGCTAAGTGGTGGGAGACCGGTGGACCGGAGGTTTAACATCTCCAGCCCTCCTAGTTTGAAGCTCCACCAATACCATGTGGATAGGTCCCTCTTATGTTTTAATATCTCCAATCCCCGTAAGCCGGGAAATTGGGAAGTGTCATGGAGCAACCTTACCATGACCTTTTCACACAGAGCAGATAGAATGCCTACAGATACAGAGCTTGTACGCCACATAGCCAGTAGAGGAAAATCTTTCCGGTATCGATATACCTTAGGAAATAGGATTACTAGAGTTGGAGAAGTATCACCAGGATACTGTGCACATATCGTACAAACTGATACGTGCATTAAGCAGATGGAAGAATTAGGGTCAGGAGAGTTCACCTGGAAGGTGTGTAATATGGTAATGTCCTTCTCCGTCCCATATGTTCTCCCCGATGATGCATATTTCATATGCGGGAGAAAGGCGTACAAGTGGCTTGCCCCAAACTCTGAAGGATTGTGTTATATTGGAAAAGTATTGCCTGAAGTGATGACTGTTACACATGACAAAATGAAGGACATACACCGTGGTGCCCAAGCTCCTTATACTCACACTCATTACGAGCACCGAGTTAAAAGACAACTGTCAGAAAGGTTAGAGCATCCGGCCTCTGATCTTATCCATGAATCCACCGGGATTCAGGTTCTGGTAGCGTTAGATTTCACTCGCACCGCTCGAGGAGTGATGAATTATAGATACATTTCCGCACTCGCCAATTTGTTAGATAATATCACTGAAATGTATGATGACACGTTCAGATACACTGGAAGAGAACTTCAAGCTTATAAAACAGAACTAGTTCAGCATAGGATGGTTCTTAATTATCTTACAGCAGTAACAGGCGGATATTGTGTTACATTGGCAACACAGTACGGCATAAAGTGTTGCACGTATATCACAAATAGCACCGAGGATCCGGTAGAGGTCATAGACCAAAAGATGGACGATATTCTCCAATTAAAATGGGAATTTCGCCGAAAACACAATCTCACCCTTGCCGCTGTAGGTAATGAGCTGACTAGTTGGGTGTCATGGTTGAACCCGCGAAATTGGTTCTCCGGTTTAGGAGACTGGGCTCAAGGAGTCATAATGGATGTTGGAAAGTTTCTCCTATGTATCTTAGGTGTTGTTATATCTATTGGATTGATATTTATAGATGCGGGCAGGCTTTAATGAGGTGCAAACAAAGTACAAAAGTGATGAGCTTGAGGAGTGAGGAAACCGTAATTAACCTGGATTTGATTTATGACCCAATGATAGAAACCATGATGTGATGAAAATGCGATTATAAGGTCCGTTTCTTTCACCTGTTTTTCTGCTTTTTCTCCAAGATACAAAGACCCCCTTGGACGAGGAAGTTGACGAGACGCTATACAGACAACAGACAAGCACCAAAGATGAAGTTTTGACAACCTATGATATGGACACTTGATGAACTTTGCCATGGATCCCCAGTTTCCCTAGTATTTTTAAACTCACGCTAGCCCAACATTTTTTGTAAATCTGATGGCACTGACAAAGCTATTTGCTCATGCCCAAGGAGCAATACAGCGCAAAGAAGACGACTCTCAACAGATACCGAACAAAACTTCAACAACAGATGTACATTTCCCTGACATAGAATATCATTGCATTTTCCATAAGTGTTCTTTATCTTCATCTCTACAACCCTCAGGTAATAACACACATAGTATAGGGAATACAGGCACAGATATCAGCAATCACATATTCCCCCATTCATGTATCATCAACTAAAATGTGCTCCCCATTTTGTTCAAAAGCCGAAAAGAGCTCGGTAAAGTTTGACAGCCCATCCACAGACCTGTACCACGGGATAAGAAGGAATTCAAATGTATACTTCGCAATACCTCGAAGCTTGATTTACCACACGTACGGCACGATGATACATGACCCTCCAAACATGGACTCATACACACATGCTTCTGCTTTCTCACTAGGTCATACCCTCTTCACACCTACTCCACTCTTCTTCCTTTCCCCACCATGGAAATCAATTAACCCCTGACTTATATTTTTCTCCTTTTGAAATGTTTTGAAGGTGGCAGTTATTATTGACTGCCAAAGGGTGGACTGTCAAAGTCAGAAAAATATCCCCATACACTCTGCCATATTTGCACCGCACACTGGTCTGCGCTGCGCATGCGTACGCTCTCCCGTGAAGGCGCATACCCGCAATAGCGTGCACCCGCGGACGCACGGTATGCGTATTTACGGTAGAGTTTATGTAACCGTAGCGTGCGACTCATTCGTTACATATTTTCACAATTAATGTAGTTTGTAGACCATGGTCCCTTTGATAGATTCTGAAAGTTTGGTTAATATAGAATGTCCCTGAACGGAGGAATCCCTCTTTGTATTGTGCGAAGGGTCTAACAGGAATCATACAGCAGTGTTTGGTACCCATCGGAAGAGTATTTAATTAAGAATATTCCGATGTTGGTTTGGAGCGTATTAATCGCTCGTGCGGATAGTTATGGACATAAGAAGTTTATGTCCATTTCTATTATTTACTCGTACTCAGGTATGCGGCGGGAAACCCAGTTTCCCACCCACCTGAGCTGTTGGAAATCGTCACAGCCCACCTGTATGAATCAACCTATGACCTTTTGTTATGATGCGGGGCCGAATTCCTTCGTCCAATGGACAATGGGATTGTAGGGACTATGAGATTGCATTGTGTGTGGGGCATAAATAGGCAGGCCGACCATATCCAATTTCACTCTCATCAACGGTTTTCTTGCTGATAATCGGGAGCTGGATATCGAGGCGCATGCGATCATACCCTTTGTGCGTAAGTTTCTCTCCGTAATCATTGTCTTACTGTGAGCCAATCTCTCTCTCTCTCCGTCTCTCTCTCTCTCTCCGTCTCTCTCTCTCTCACCCTTCTCTTTCTCTTGTATCTCCCATTGACTATTATCGTATTGTATTAGATCAGCATAGTATTGTATTGTATTTCTTGTATAGTTATTTGGTTAGGAAGTCTCTGTTATATTGTAGTGTATCATTTGTACTGTGATTCTTTTTGCAAGTATAATAGTTATAATACAGATAATAGGCTTTGGACCCTAAACAGGTATCTGTGTATTTTTCTCATAGTGTTAAGTGTTCACTTGAGCGTCGGTGACGCTCAAGCAGCTTTGTAGTTAGTCAGGTTACACAAGGTTGCACTTACACCCTGTATTCACATTAAGGTATTCTGTGTATTACTTTGATAAAAGGTTTAGACATAAAGGTATAGCGTTGTGAGCGTCTGCGCCGCTGGTGATCTCCTCGTGGTCTCGAGCGTCCGCTACGCCGTAGCGAATCATTACTCTAGTCATAGCCAATAACGTGTTGTCCTGTGATCACTGGGCCGTGAGCGAACGTGACGCTTGAGCGCCTCGCCTTCGGCTGAGCGATCGTTACGCAACTAGCGTACCCTTACGGTACTTCTTAAGTAAACAGCGTACAGTGTTCTTAGACTTCATTAAGGGTTGTTTATACGACAAAAGAATTTAGCATTGTCACCCTTTTCTACCCACCCCCCCCCACCCCCACTTTTTTTCTTGTTATGTGTTGGATACTTCATTTTTGATCATTTTATTATATTTGATAACTTTTCATGGTGGACAGTCTGTTATTATGCTTCCAGATGTACTGTCACCATGCTTTTGTTATTATCTTACGGAACTTCCGGAAATTGCGTTTTTTTCCTTTTTTTTGTTCTATGTGGAGATTGTTATTTCCATAAATAAAAAGTAAAGAATTTATTAAAAATAAAATCTAAAAAATGGCCAACTACATACTAGCATAAACTGCCTGATCAAGGTAATGGGCGACAGGATTTTCGTGCAGCCCTAATCAGGAGAGTTGGATGTTTTGGGTACGGCTATAAGATAAACACATAAAATTCAACAAATGGCCCATTTTGGAACAGTAACTGGCTTTTTAGGCTCTTTACATGGTCTGATCCGGATCAGCAGTTTTATACCAGGA
Source organism: Pseudophryne corroboree (assembly GCF_028390025.1). NCBI lineage: Eukaryota > Metazoa > Chordata > Amphibia > Anura > Myobatrachidae > Pseudophryne > Pseudophryne corroboree. The sequence continues at coordinate 298,413,376 of NC_086454.1, read as the reverse complement.
GTGTCCATGGCATATATGAAGACTATTCTAGAGCACTGGGGTGTAAACAGGGAACCTAGATGTGTGTAACAGACCAGCACGGCACCTGCTGCCAAGAAGCACACTTCCTCATTTCTGCAGTGTGAAAATGGAATCTATACTAAATATCAAAGGTTTAATATGCTGTGTGACTCACTAGCGGCAGGTTGGATATGTGCGTTGTTACAGTTTTAGCTGTTTATAACTGAGGCATGGGCTAGATATCCAATTTAAAGGGGCACAACTTTAGATATCAGAAAACCCAGCGAAACAAAGCAAGTGCTACAGTACCTCTTTGGGGTGACGGATGAGAGGAGTCAGCACCAATGCAGATTTCTGATGCTCTTTAGCACTTAATAAAAAGATCTTTTGTTTGTACAGTACTTCCTGTGATTACTAAATAATGTGCATACATGACAACACAAGGCATTTGGCCTGGCACACCAAGCTCTACTAGCGTTTACTATTACTACAACCAAAGTTACGCCCCTTTCACATCGCCAGGACACACCCGGGACTTTGTACGCGGGTCCAACTTGGTGCGTTCCGGCTTTGGCCCCTTTCAGACTCTGCAGCTGGTCCCAGCTTATTGCCGGGTCAGCGGTCATGCATCCGGGGCTTACACTTGGAGATGAGATTATCTCCAAGTGCCGGCTTTCCTATACTGTGAATGAGTCCCGGGTCGCATCGACCCTGCACTTCAACCCGGGTCGTACCAGTGTATAACCCTGCTTTAATCCCAGGTTGAAATGCCGGGTCAATGGACCCGGGAAAATGTTAAGTAGCGCATTCACACTGCACCTCAACCCAGGTCGACCTGGCAATAACCCAGAATATTTTGGCAATGTGAAAGGGTTGTTATCCGTAATACCTTACCTCAGTGCATTGGTTCCCAAACAGTCCTCAAGGCACCCCAAAAGTCCAAGTTCTAACATTACCCATGCTTAGGCATAGGTGTATACAAGCAGGGATATTTCTAATACCTGGACTGTTGGGGTGCCTTGAGGACCATGTTTGGGAACCACTGCCTCAGTATTTTCCCAACTCCGATCCTCAAAGACCCATAACATTGCATGTTTTACAGATCTCCCCAGTATCAACAAGTGAAATAATTAGCTCCACCTGTGGGTTAGTCAGTAACTATTACACCTGTGCACCATCTAGGAGATCTGGAAACCATGTACTGTTAGAGGTCCCTGATGACTGGAGTTGGGAAACACTGCCCGTATCAGCGTTCAGCAATTGTAGGTGCTAGGTGTAGGGTGATTTGGTCTCCCAGCCTACCTGGTGTTACACTATAAACTAGCTTAGCATATTTCTCAAATATAAAATGTACCCTTTAAATTGGCGCACTGGCATTCACTGATGCACCGGCATCACCAATGACTCGCTATAAATACGTGAAAATATTTATTTCCACTACAAAAGTGAAGTAATAAAATATATCCTAAGTTTGCAACTACAGAGAAGTCCCTTACTTTCTTCAGGTCTTCATATGTGATATAGAAGAAGTCCATGTTCTTTCTTTGCCTGTACCAGCCCTTCACATGGTCGAACCACGATCCGTAGTACACTGAGGGATGAAACAGACATAAGCAATGACAAACTGACTTTCTGTTGTTGAACTACAACTCCCAGCACGCTAAGCCAGCCAGCATCAGGGCACATAGCATTTCAAACTATGGGCCTGTATCACAGATGGACGCAGATCTCACCGACACTGTGTCTTTGTACGTAGCGGCCGCGCGATAATATGCAACTGGCCGCACAAGGCGTCATGTGTAAACAGACGCCTCCTGCCGGCTTCTCTGATCCGCCATCGGATAATCTGCATAAACAGCGGCCATCTGAGTGACCCTCAGGTTAGTCTTGATGACCAGGAAATTCAGTCTGCTGAAGCCAAGGAAGCGACATTCAAGGAGGCAGCCACTGGGTATAGCATGACCTGAAAATGGGGCCAACACACCCCTGTTTTCTGCAACCCTGCCAGTCGCCACTCCCGAACACAAGCAGCATGCCAATCATTCCGCTGCATTTGAGGCACTACAAGTGACATTGCGGCCCCAGATGCGTGGCTTCTGCACAGATCCAAAATCAGGGATCTATGTTAACACTGGGTTTATGCACATCTCTGAATCAGGCTCTATGTCATATGAAATAGCTCAGGACAGTCCCTGTGGATCACCGACATTCATTCACCGAAAACACGTCTAGTCATTTTATTCTTTCATTTTTTTGTCTTGAGCTCTATATTACAGAAATGTAATTAGGGCGTACAGTACATACAGAGGAGAGACACTGCTATTATAAATGGGTAAACTGAGCAATAGGAGAACAATGACCGTTAGGGCGATTAACAGTGCTGTGGCTAGATACATGGGCGGCATCTGGTCAGAACAGTTGCTGGCAACACCCCCATCACAGCTCCGCACTTCCCGGCACTCTTGGTGGCGGATTGTACAGTAGCCCCGCCCCCTGCTCTTTACAGACTCTGGGTGGCCAGCATGTTGTAGTAAGAGGAGGTCGGGCGTGACGTCCGGGCTTCTAGTGAGGACGCTCTGGGCAAACCTACTAGACAAGATCATTTTAACAGGTACTATGGTGATCATTTTGAACTCTTACCTTCGCCTTTAAGGAAGAGCTGCAGGAATTCAGAAAAGGATCCCAAGTCTGGGAGGAATTTTGCCATTTTGTGGAAATAGTAGAAGGAAACGGCCACGTCTTTGGGATTTCTTGCTATGTAGATGACCTGAAAACAAGACATATTTTTGATCTAATCTCTGTAAGACAGCATATTAACGTCCTGTATGCAAATTGGTCTGAATCTGTACACAAAATGCTACGATGCAGCAGCTTTTTTTCCTGCCAAGTTCTGTAATATTTTGTTTACAGATTCGTATATCAAATTAATCAGTGAAGCGTTTTGTTGCATCTGACTGTGACTAAGACGCACAGTCACATGAAAAAGATAATACACCACTCAGCGCAGCTCAATCATGCCAGGCATCTTGCGCCAAGCGTATGGGGACACATCTGTTCTATGCAGATTTTCAAATCGGATTAAAAAAAAAAAAAAATTATATATATATATAGGAGATTGACTCACTGGTTGACTCATTACGAAATCTCTTAAACCACAAGGCCTACAATCTTAAAACTTGGCAGGTAGCTTCTCCTTAGGTCCCAGGTGCTTGCTAAGAACCGGTTTTACAAATGTCACTGCCCATCCACGGAAATCACCAAAAATAAATGAATATATGTATGTATGTTCGTTCCAGCATAACTCCGGAATGCCTGCAGCAATTTACACCAAACTTGATACACATATGACTTACAATCTGGGAAAAAAACACTGTGGGGTAACACACCCCTAGCACCCGCACAGGCAGCAGCACAGAGTATTTCAGGAGACAGCATAACTCTGGAATGCCTGGTGCAATTTACACCAAACTTGCTACACATATGACATACAATCTGGGAACAAACACTGTGGGGGTAATACACCCCTAGGGGTGGGCCAGCAGCACAGACTATATCAGGACATGTCAGTGATGACAGGGTTTCATGTGACAGTGGCAGTGACATGATGTGAGGAGGGGAATGGAGGTAACAGGAAGCCACATGCTGAGAGTCATATAGTGAGAAGAGCAGGGTCCCAAGCAGCACAGAGTATATTAGGAGATGCATGATATGTCAGGCAAGACAGGGCTGCATGCAGTGCCATAACTAGACATTGTAGCGCTGTGTGCTAGAAACGGCATCGGCACCCCCCCCCCATTATGTAAAATAGGGGCTGTAGTCGCGCGCAAAAAAATAAAGGGGCATTGCTTCATGGGGAAGGGGTGTGTCCACAAAATAATACCAATTCATATTACGGTGCACAGTAGTCTCCATTATTCAAATTAAGCCACACAGTAGCGCCACTACACCAGGTAGAGCCCCTTTTACACATTACAGCAGCCAGCGTCCCCTTTTTACACATTACGGCAGATAGATAGATACTTAATCTCTCCTCGCTGGCTCAGGCAGTCAGGCTCCTCGGTGTAGCTGCTGGCAGATACCGGGCAGGGGAGGAGGAGGGAGGGGGACTCGGGAGCCACAGCAGTGCACTGTAATTGGTGGCTGTGCTGCTGCAGCTGTCCCTCTCCTTCCACATTGGCTGGCCGCCACCGCTGTGAATGCTGGGATGAGGGAAGTGCATCCCAGCATACACAGCGGCGGCGGCCAGCCTATGTGGAAGGAGAGGGACAGCTGCAGCAGCACTGCCACCAATTACAGTGCGCTGCTGCGGCTCCCGAGTCCCCCTCCCTCCTCCTCCTCCTTCTCCCCTGCCTCCGGCGCTGCTGCTCCTCTACTCTCAGGCGGCTTGTTATGAGTCAGTTTGACTCATTACAATGCCGCTGACCAAAATCATGGGGATGCGGTCAGTTGCGCCCTCCAGGCGACTGTGCTGTGTGCCAGGCACACCTGGCACACAAGTAGTTACGGCTCTGGCTGCATGTGACAGGGGCAGTGACATGGTGTCAGGAGGGGAATGGAGGTAGCACAAACCCACACACTGACAGTTATATAGTAGAAGTAGCAGGGTCTCACAGCAGCACAGAGTATACCAGGAGATGCTTACGCTACGCTATATAAGAAACTGTAAATATGATAATTTTACAGGGGCACTGACATGATGTGAGGAGGGGAATGGAGGCAGCAGGAAGCCACAGACTGAGATTTGTATAGTAGAAGAGCAGGGTCCCTTGGGGGACCAAAAAGGGTCCGGCCACTACACAAAGTGGGTCAGGGAAGCAAGATATGCCTATATACTGGATCTCTAACCAACGTAAATTAACAAACAACTATAATTCTAATTTACCATCCTCATCCTGTAGCGAAGCACGGTATTCAGCTAATATATATATATATCTAACACGGCTATTCTGTGTAATCAAAAACAGAGTACACTACTACAGATGGATGGAAAACCTACAGCAGCCGAGTTATGCAGAGTCACATGTACAGAGGACGAAAAATGTTGTCATTGCACATTACAATTCCTGCCACTAATAGAGGGAACTTTAAATAAAATTAAAAAAAAAAGTATAAAGATAAATAGTAGCACAGACTACATTTGTTACTACTTGTAGTATCTTTCATGAAATACATTTCATGAGACAAAACACATGTGTTGCGTTACAAAATCCATTTTGTGGTGCAATATACACAGACTAAAGTGTCTTGCACAAAAGTGCAGTCTGTGTCAGATCCTGTCATACGTCAGGCACGCAGAATGTTCGTACCATGACCCTCAACCCAAATATCTACACCCCAACCTGTCCTTAAAATTCCCATGCCAAGGAGGTCACCCACAGCTATGGCGCCATAACAGAGGAAAACCTCATAATGTATAAAGATTCTCCCTGTAGGAGGGGCCATCGGAGTGACTTCTGAGTCCCACATGGCGATACTTAGTCAGGCGGCCTCACCCTGCAGTACTGGAGTCAGCATAAAAGTGACCAGAAGCAAATTTTTATTGCATTTTTTTTATTTTTTTATTATGTCATGGGACCCAAGTCTAAGCACAGAATGCATTTATGTTTCATATACACCTTATACACACAGCCTGAAGGTCATTTTAGCCAATATTTATTCATTAAACAAAGTGTGTGTACATTCACACAAGTCAGTTATGTTTCATATACACCTTATACACAGCCTGGAGGTCATTTAATACAATATTTGTAATAACTTTGTGTATTAAACAAAGTTTTTGTACATTGAGCCATCAGAAAACAAAGGTTTTGATAGCTCACTCTCACTCAAAATTCCGTATTTCGGAATATTTGGATATGGGATACTCAACCTGTAATTTAGATAAGCAGTAAGGTATAGTAATTGTCCAACAGGAGGCAAATGAATGCTGTCCAGTAAGAGGTGGGTGATCCAACTCGATTGTCTCAATGGGGACTTCCGCATCCCTGAGTACCGCTCTCCAGCTGGCACTGAAGCAGTACAGCAATTGCAGAGGTCACTGTGAGAGGGCCATTGCATAACCACCTGACTACAGAGCTAGAAGAACAACGGCACACATACTCGTTTTACACCTAACTTTTGAATTCACACAACTTTATAGACAATGTCACCCATCACAGAGCTAAGCATATTGCACCAAACATACATAACACAAATAAAGGTTCATTAAGAACTATTTTATCTCCATAGCATACAGACAACATCAGTATTTAGTGTAACATACCCTCACATTTTAATGACCAATTTCAGAATGTCATTGTCCAATGATCGGCCAGCATACCTTTGCTTTAGACTTCTGCAGGGCAGGAGCAAGAACATCACTCGGGAGGTGCGTGGTTATGATTCTGGGGCCCTCTCCTTCCTTTAGAGTCTCTTTGAAGTATGTGTGCTCCAGCCAAGGAGCCCGCATCCAATTTGGAACAGTTGTGGCAATCTCCGTGTCCCCTTGGCTGTAAATCAGTGTCAAGATCTCTTGCATCCATGTGGTCCCTGTTGTAGAGGATGTAAATATATATAAGCATGAAAAAGACAAATCTATACAGTAAATGTAAAACAATATATATTTAGATAAATACTGCTAGCATCTGTTTGGTAATATAGGTCTTTACTGGCCTCCCCCACAAGGTGGATACCCTGCAAACACCCCAAGTAAGTTGAATACCCCTATATGTAGGACCTAGCAGTACTACAGACTAATATATAGAAAGAACCCACAGTACAAACAGCCATTAAGAGTCCTTGATTATGCTCTAAATCATGGCCACAATTTGCTGAAGACTGTCTGCGCTGGGGATTAACACAATAGATAGGCGGCTGCTTTATTTGTACACTACTAGAACTGTCTCCAACCTCTTAATTCCATAGCTTGTTACTGGCACAAGAAAGAAACTTAGGTAAGGGAATTGGTCAATCACATATGTACCGAAACGTAAACTACACTCAAACGTACTCATATTTCCACATTTTGTGCATAGCAAAAACTCCAATTCTTCATTGTAATATTTAATCATTTTGTTTTCTGTAGGCAGCAGATCTACTCTGTAAAAATGTACTCCAGAAAGTGTGCAGTGAAAAAGAAAGTGCCTCTAGGATTGTATAGTGTTCCTCTATCATTTCCAAATAACAACTATATATGGAAAAAATCTGCAATACTTCAGCGCCCCCCCCCCCCATTTAAACATGTTCACCTAAACACCACACAGTGAATACTAATACAACGCAAGGTGCACTTCCAAACACCAATGTAGCAAAAGTATAAATGTCCTATAAACATATGATAATGTCGATTATCTTTACAGGAATAAAAGCTATACCTTAAACACACCGTCAGTACACTTTAAACCTTTAGCCGCTGCGGCCGCTATACTTAGTTCACACTCTACGCACCTTTTACGCTATTTGCGGACAGAGTCCCGTACAGTGTACGGACTTTGCGGACACACGCCGCACTGACGGTACAAAGTACTCTCAGCGCGTACACACCCAGAGATGCACTTAAAACCTTCTACAGCAATGCAATAATAACAATAATAATACACTTTAAACCTTAGCATGGCAATGAGCACACGACACCAATTGTGATTAACCGCTGGGTTCCGACACCACAGTGGATTATTTCTGAAAGGGGGTTTACAATACAAATTATACACTACAATACAGACAATATATATAACAGAATAATGGCTACAGTCAATGTACATACGTGAGAATATTCGCGTGCGCTTCCTGGTCCAGTCCTCCGTAATCAAATAGATAACGTTGTGAGTCTTGTGACTGGCCGCTCTGCAGCAGGCTTTATTTATACAAGTCTTCCAAAAGCAATACAATGGATACTGTAATCCCTTTGTCCATTGGACACAGGGATGCACCTTTACAGTACAGGAGAGGTCATAGGTTGATTTGAAAAGGTAGGCGATGTCTTTCTCAACTGCTCTTGTGGGTGGTCTCCTCTGGATTCCCGCTGCATACATAATATACAGTAAATACAGTTTATATCTATATTCTGCTTTTGCACATAACTATCCGCAGGAACATGCTATCTTCCGCAGACCAACACCGGAATGTTTCCCTTAAAATACCCTACAGCTGGATACCAAATACCACCTTATAACCTTAGTCTGTCCCCTCTTATCCTGTAAAGGTGAATCCCTTTGTTCTGCAACCATTTAAACAGCTATAACTTTCTGATGTGGTGCAAGGAGACTATGTGTACATTGTGCACTATTTGGATTAAATATGTAATGTGTTCTGATGGCCCTCCATGCGTACACAAACTCTGCCGTAAATACCCATACCACGCGCCGATGTGCAGGACCGCGGGAGCGACCATACGCAAAGTGCGTACATGTGCACGCACTGCAGAACAAGTGCACGCGCATAGGCATGTGTGTGCAGTTTATACGTGCTGTGTGTTCTTCAATATTTTTTTACTTTGACAGTCCACCCTTTGGCAGTCCCCAATAACTGCCACTATCTAATCACTAAACAGAAAAATATCAATACAATATCTACAGACGATTGGATGGTCGGAGGAGAGTTGTAGGTGGGAAATGTATGACCTAGTGGGATAGTAAAAAGCATGTATGTATGAATCCATGTCTGAGGGGCATGTATCATCGTGCCGTATATGTTTTAGATAAGCTTCGAGGTATTGCGAAGTATACATTAAATCCTTCTTATCCCGTATTAAGGGTCTGTAAGTGGGCCGACAAACACAACCGAGCTCTTTTCGGCTTCTTGTTCCAACAAATGGGGTGCACATTTAGTTGATGATACATGGAGGGGAAACATATGCGAGTGCTAGTATATGTGGATATCACCTGTCGACTATGTGTGTCATTAACTGAAGGTTGTAGAGATGAAGATAAGACACATATCTAAAATACATTCACATAACATTTTCATAAACATTCTTGGGTAGGGCTGATGTCTTTTCCGGATGGGTGTATCTGGGCAGAGGGGGAGACAAAGGAAAAATGGGTGAAAGAAACAGGCCATGGAATTCATTTGCAATCCTTATCATAACACTGTCTCTATGGATGGGTCGTAAATGAAATCTGCTGCTATAACAATGCCCTTGCTCCTTAAACTCATCAAATTTGTGCCGTGCTTGCGCCGCGTCAGAATTCGAACACATCTAAATATCAAAGCAATAATTATGACGACTCCCAGGATACAAAGGAGAAACTTTCCTACACTCATAACAACATTTTGAGCCCACTCTCCTAATCCTGAGAACCAATTTCGTGGGTTCAACCATGAGACCCAGCCGGTCAGCTCATTACCCACAGCCGTCAGGGTAAGGTTGTGTCTCCTCCGGAACTCCCACTTCAACTGCAATATATCATCCATCTTTTGATCGATAATCTCTGTGGGGTCGTCAGTGCTGTTTGTAATATACGTACAGCACTTCACACCATACTGAGTTGCCAAAGTGACACAGTACCCACCCGTCACGGCTGTGATATAATTAAGGACCATCCTGTGCTGGATCAGTTCCGTCTTGTAAGCTTGTAACTCCCTTCCCGTATACCTGAAGGTGTCGTCATACATCTCAGTGATATTATCTATCAAGTTCGCTAGCGCATGGATATACCTATAATTTATAATTCCTCTGGCAGTACGGGTGATGTCTAATGCGAGAAGGAATTGAATCCCGGTGGATTCGTGGATCAAACCAGAGGCTACGTGTTCTGTCCTCTCTATGAGGTGTCTCTTGACGATGTGTTCATAGTGAGTATGAGTATAAGGAGCCTGAGCACTGCGGTGAACATCTTTCATCTTATCATGGGTTATGGTCATGACCTCTGGCAACACTCTTCCAACATAACACAATCCCTCTGAGTTCGGGGCAAGCCACTTATATGCCTTCCTCCCACATATGAAATAGGCATCATCGGGGAGAACATAGGGGACAGAATATGACATTACCATATTACAAACTTTCCAAGTGAAAAACCCAATCCCTAGTTTTCCCATCTGCTTAGTACAAGTATCAGGCTGGATGATATGAGCACAGTACCCTGGTGATACTTCTCCAATCCACATGGTCTTGCTTCCTCGAGTATACCTATACCGAAAATACCTTCCACTTTTGGCTATTTGGCGCACAAGTTCAGAGTCTATGGGTATCCCATCAGCTCTGTGCGAAAAGGCCATTGTCTGGTTATTCCACGTCACTTCCCAATTTCCCGGTTTTCGGTAATTGGAAATATTGAAACATAATAAGGATCTATCTACATGATACTGGTGGAGCTTCAAACTAGGGGGCCTAGAAATATGGAATTTCTTGTCCACCGGTCTCCCACCCCGTAATTCGAGTACCTCATCTATTGCTAAAGGTACGGTACTAATCCTGACTTGCTCTGACCTTGAGGTACTTGTGAGCACACCCAGCATTCTGTCTGGTTTAAGACCTTACCCACTAGTGAGTGGTAATCACTTAACGGATGACGGTCCATGTCGATATTAAGGCTGGACTGACATCTCTGGATGCAACCATCCTCGACTAGGTTCTCACAATTCCTACAAATGCAATTTTCCTCAGCCAATAATCCTTCACAGTGCCTCTGAGCTCCCTGACTACCAGATCGCTTTCTGATACTCGCCTTTGCTCGAGTGATGTGTTGCTCTTGAGATTCTACAAATCCATCCCCGCCATCAGAACCCATTCCAGATCCTTTCTCGACCTCTCTGGGACCCTCACCGAAACAGACTGTCCTGGTCAACATCAGGATTAACAGGAAAACCCGGAACGCAGTCTCTTGGGGTAAGTCCATCTTGTTAAGGGAAGAGAAGGGAAACAAGAAGGGGGAGAAAGAGAAGGAGAGAAGGAGGGTAGTGGGGGATGGAGAAAATAAAAAAACTGGTGCGACAACCGCCTATGGTCTTGTTGTTCTCCGCGCTCAGGTGCCGTCTCAACAGTACTGCCTCTCAACCTTCCCGGAACAGACACTCCAGTGATACGGTGTTCTCTACACTCTGCTCTTTGTCAAGGGTTCTTTCCGGGTCAGCGACCTTTCTGTAGGGAACATAAATCTTGCATTTCAATGTGTTTAACTGTTGTGTGAAGTGAACCATCTTTGGAAAGTGAAAAGAGAGGGGAAATAATAAAAAGAAAATTTGTCAGATTTGCGTTCACCATCAGGCTGTCACACCATCATGTATATCGGTATCTATGCACAGTCTCCCTTCACCAGTATTCCCATTCTCCACCCTTTGTGCATGGCCAGGCACACTGATACTGGTGAGATATACTGGGTTTGGGCAGAACTCTGAAAAGACCGAGTAGGCATGTGACGTTTGAACTGTAATCCTGTCAGTGAACGTAAGAAATGAAGAGGAAACTTTGAAGACAAATCACAGGGTTTAGTAACAGGTAAGTTTGTAAAGGCAAAGAAGATTTTACAAAGTTTGACATCTGGATTGGGCACTACAGGGAATGATTCCCTAATCGGTCTGTTCCCCTTAAAACAATTCTATGTGTGTTATATCTCTACTGGGACTATCCCAGCCATCAATCTAGTGTCTTGTCCATTCTAAGTTCATAGGGAACCCGGTATCTTTGAGATAATTTCCTCAACTTGTGATGGACATGCATCTAAAACAGTGAAAATGCAACATTAGTCTTCGTGGGTATCTAACATATTTTGTGCTTCCTGGGTGGGAGCGCTCAATATGTTTACCATCTCTAACAAAACTCTTGTTAAGTTATTTAGAGGTCACTTCTGCTAGAGAGAGAAGCAGAAGTTTAGAGGCCTCCTCCTAACCCCAGTAAGTTCTGTCAAAAGGGTAAAGTTGCATTTATTCTGTTCTTCTGTTCTTCCCATTAACCGAATCTGTGTTTTTCTATACTGTATCGTGATTCCTTACTATATGTCCCTTGATCCCGTCTATGTGTTTAATAACGTGGCTTGTTTTCTCTGACTAGGGGTCTATATTGGCTATGTGTTCTACTACTCCTACAATCCCTGGCAAAAATGCCCTTCCTTCCTACAAGTGTAGCATATCCTAGGTCCTTTCTTACTATCCGTGTTTTGGGGTTTAGGTTGAGGAGACTTTGGTGTCAGGGCCTGTATTCTTTCAATCCTCAGCCTCTCCTCCTGCAGTTCTCTACGCCTAGCAATATTCTTATGGTGTTCAATCGAACATTCTCTAAGACAAGCTACTGTGACCTTTTTCCAACTAGGCAAAGATGTTTGTACTCTGTCCCTCACTGTCTTATTGAGTCCGTCCATTAGCACCGAGACAGCTACCTTCCTGTAATTCGTATCGTTCCCTGTATCTGATACCCCCATGTATCTATCCATTATTTGCAGGGCCCGATGGAAATATTCAGATGTCATTTCATTTTCCCTCTGTTTTATGGAGAAAATTCTTCTCCACTCAGTGGGGAAACACAACTCTAGTTACCTATTAATTCGTTCTATATTTTCCTGATTGTTTCTGTCAGTCATAGGACTATCCGACTCTAGCCTACAATCAGTGGTAAATTTTTGGGTGTCAATATTAGGGGGTAGGCATGCTTTCAAAACTATCCGCCAGTGTGTTTTTGTCGGTTCATACGCATTACCCAGATCTCTGATAAATTTCTGACATCTGGCTAAATGCTTCCGAGGGTCGGGGAATTCTGAAATGATTGATCGCAGCTCATCTCTGGGCCACGGGCAATACATTGCATTATTCCTGGTGAGGACTACTTCCTGACTATCGGTTCCCCCATTGGGAGTTACTATTTCCAAGACCGGGTGTAATCCTACCGTTCCGTTCCTAATCTGTTTACTGTGTGGTGTTGTTGTTTCTGTGCAATGAACTGTCTCATACTTACCGGTAGCTGTGAGCTCACCAGTTCTTTCATTGGGGAATACTGTTACTGCTCTACCTGGTTGGACAGGTCCCACCTGAGTTTCCTGCAAAATAACTGCTTGGTGAAGAGCTGGAATTTGGCTGGATCCTTCATCTTCTTGTGACCTATAACCTTGAAAAGACTTCAAAACAGGATACATCTTGCAAAAATTAGGGTTAATACATTGTTTTTGCACACTACTATAATTTACGGATATACCATTGACTGTAGCCATCTCTTCCCCTTCGACCTGTGTCGACACTGGTGTGTTTGTGTTCTCATTCCCGCTAGGTCTTGAACCTGTTTTGCGAATTTGTTCTCTTTGCATATCCCCCTCCTGTTGCCATAATTTTAAACAATCATTATGTCTAATCCTTTGTTTTCTGGATTTAAGAAGACATTCTACTGCTTACATTCTGCAGTACCTCTGGTTCAAAGCTGCCCACCCTAGGGAATGGTTCCCTATCATTGTTAGTCATACATATTCACTCATTGCATAAACCTTCTGTGTGTGAACCATATTTTTCACACATGATTAACCTTGCGGAGCCTTTTGGCCACGATTCTGCCTGAACCCTGTCTAAACGTCTCTTACTTGAGCAACTGGCTCCCATATTTGTGGGTCTCTTCTAATACCTTTTAAAAAATTCCCACAAACTCCAAAATACTCAATATAAGTAGACGGTGGAGGTATACCTGAGCGCCTTCCACTCACTCGCGCCCACGCTGGCCAGTACTACCATACACTGTTGATAGCGAAGGCAATGTACCCAGCTTAGGGCTCCTATCAGACCTTACACCGTAATTTCTTTCGGTGGAAGTTCTGTTTGGAATATTTTCCTGAGAGAGGCAGTGAAAATTTCCTTTTCGGTTTCTTTCACTGGAATTGTTTGTAGGGTGAAAAACAGAGAAATTAGATAACTATTTTTCACTCTTTCCAGTGAAGCCCACCAGGGAGATTTCCCGAAGTTATCAAAGAAAAACCCCATGGTCTATACAATCACGTCTGCGTATGCTCTTCCACAGATGATACAATAATATCACGTTGCTCTGTGCAAAACAAACGGACGTGTGATGCAATAACACAGCCTATAGATACTAGTTATCTATATGCCCTACGATTGTTGTAGACCACCTAGTACCACCTTAGTAGACCACCTCAGAGTTGTATGGGATACCACTCAGTCCACTAAGACCACTTTAGTCCACTCTTAATAACGCAGGGTTGCGAACCCTACGCCACCGGATCTCTACTAACCCAGTGTGCACACTTAGACCACTTATTAGTCCACCTTATTCACTTAGTTCTTGGGTTCAGTATCCACTCACTCCTGCACTCGCTCACTCAAATGCACTTTATTTTTCTGTACAGAAAATTGTCATTCAGACAAGCAGCTTTACTCCCAGAGGCAATACAGTAAATAAGGGTTTTATACTAAACTTTGGAAGCTGGGCAATCTTGTGTTATTGTAGCGTGGCTACTATCCCACCTTTAAACTAAACGAACTATCGTGTAATTTGTACTTAGCGACCGTATTCTTACGCAATTTGCGTAAACACGCGACCGTGCTTACGCCGCGTGTGCAGTTCCGTACCTTGTCCGAGACACGTGTACAAAACCGTACGTCCGCAATAGCACAAATCATACAATTTCTATAAATGTGAGCAATATTAATTATAATTGCTCACTTAACACGCCACACAGTTTCTTTTCTGTATAAACCTCTATAACTAGGCCAGACTGCATTTGTGTTTTACACTTACTTCCTTTGTTTATATTACGAATCTAGTAATCTGAATGTTATGGCAACAATGTGGGAGAGTATGCACAGGGTATGGGTGTACACTTTTGTTGTGTACGCATTTGGCGACAAAAATAAATTCACAGATTTTAAATAGCTTTTTTCCTGCTTACCTTACGAGTTCTTACCAGCATCCCTACAAACCATACAGAGCAGACACCATCTAATCAGCAATTAAGTAGGGTTTTCAGTATATCCACCGACCAAGAAAAGGATACGTAGGATCCCTGTCCACCCTTATGCTGATAGATTAAGTCTGCTTGTGACCTGTTAAGCAGTAAAAATGTGGAAAATCGGACAATGCCCCCAATTGATAATGTCGATTATTTTTACAGGAATAAAAGCTATACCTTAAACACACCGTCAGTACACTTTAAACCTTTAGCCGCTGCGGCCGCTATACTTAGTTCACACTCTACGCACCTTTTACTCTATTTGTGGACAGAGTCCCGTACAGTGTACGGACTTTGCGTACACACGCCGCGCTGACGGTACAAAGTACTCTCAGCGCGTACACACCCAGAGATACACTTAAAACCTTCTACAGCAATGCAATGCAATAATAACAATAATAATACACTTTAAACCTTAGCAGGGCAATGAGCACATGACACCAATTGTGATTAACCGCTGGGTTCCGACACCACAGTGGATTATTTCTGAAAGGGGGTTTACAATACAAATTATACACTACAATACAGACAATATATATAACAGAATAATGGCTACAGTCAATGTACATACGTGAGAATATTCGCATGCGCTTCCTGGTCCAGTCCTCCGTAATCAAATAGATAACGTTGTGAGTCTTGTGACTGGCCGCTCTGCAGCAGGCTTTATTTATACAAGTCTTCCAAAAGCAATACAATGGATACTGTAATCCCTTTGTCCATTGGACACAGGGATGCACCTTTACAGTACAGGAGAGGTCATCGGTTGATTTGAAAAGGTAGGCGATGTCTTTCTCAACTGCTCTTGTGGGTGGTCTCCTCTGGATTCCCGCCACATACATAATATACAGTAAATACAGTTTATATCTATATTCTGCACATAACTATCCGCAGGAACATGCGATCTTCCGCAGACCAACACCGGAATGTTTCCCTTAAAATACCCTACAGCTGGATACCAAATACCACCTTATAACCTTAGTCTGTCCCCTCTTATCCTGTAAAGGTGAATCCCTTTGTTCTGCAACCATTTAAACAGCTATAACTTTCTGATGTGGTGCAAGGAGACTATGTGTACATTGTGCACTATTTGGATTAAATATGTAATGTGTTCTGATGGCCCTCCATGCGTACACAAACTCTGCCGTAAATACCCATACCACGCGCCGATGCGCAGGACCGCGGGAGCGACCATACGCAAAGTGTGTACATGTGCACGCACTGCAGAACAAGTGCACGCGCAGTGGGCATGTGTGTGCAGTTTATACGTGCTGTGTGTTCTTCAATATTTTTTTACTTTGACACATAAGAGATCCCCTGTGAATAGTCCTTCTGTATAATGAGCCCACAGATCATTCCACAATATTGACATGATGGTATACAGATATAGATTCCTTTTCTTATTTCCTGAAACACTGTATGTACCCTTTTTCCATGTGCAGAAGCAACATAGGTAGGGAAGGCAAACAAGCCACAGTGCAGAGACCTTTGAAACATTACAAAGGTTTTAATAAACTTACAATATGTAGTGTCACAACAGAGCCGCGCTTGACGTGTAACAGACCACAGCGGGTCTTTCCATCAGAATCATGGCTGGCTCTTTCCCCCATCCCTTTTATATACACCTCTGTTAAATAGACCCAGCTGCACTTCATTTCCAAAACTGCGCCACTCTTCCATTCTGTTAGCCACGGCAGAAGTGACATATGCGGAAACTGGACCCAATGTGGTATCATTTCCAAAATCCGCATAGCATATAGGACACTGTTGCTATGCGGAACACAAATTATACTTGGAACGCATATTAAGCCTTTATAGGCTATAGGAGAGTGTGTGGAACACATATTGGAACACGAGGTCAGAAGCGTTGGTCCTGCATGTTCAATGTTAAATTAATGCCTTCATCTGTGCTGGAAACAGAGGTGGAATGCAATCCGGCGGCCATATTGGATCTTGTTTCCACATGTGCCACTACCATCGCAGCTTATAGAATGGAAGAACGGCGTGGTTTTGGAAATGAGGTGCAGCTGGATCCATTTAACAGAGGGAAATATAAAGGGGACGGTAGGAAAAGCCAGCCATGCCTATGAGGAAGGACCCGCTGAGGTCTGAAACGTGTCAAACATGACACTGTTGCGACACTCCATTGGTGATTGCTGGACATTGGTGGGCATACTGTGAGGCGGGTACAGGATCCAGAACGGAAACCCCGCTGTTTCCCTATCTGTCTGCTTGGGACATTGAATAGTGACATGTTTGTTCCTGCTTTGCCACCAACGAGTTATATTATGCTTATAAAATGTATACATATTTAAAGTGCATTTTGTTATTAAAACCTTTTAATATATCAAAGGTCTCTGCACTATGGCTTGTTTGCGTTCTTGTGTCTTCCCTACCTATGTCGCTTCTGCACCTGGGAGAAGGGTACAAACAGGTGAAACTCAGAAAATTAGAATATCGTGCAAAAGTTCATTTATTTCCGTAATTCAACTTAAAAGGTGAAACTAATATATTATATAGACTCATTACA
Source organism: Pseudophryne corroboree (assembly GCF_028390025.1). NCBI lineage: Eukaryota > Metazoa > Chordata > Amphibia > Anura > Myobatrachidae > Pseudophryne > Pseudophryne corroboree. The sequence goes on along the minus strand of NC_086454.1, from coordinate 298,395,991 downwards.
TGCAAAGTGAGATATTTCAAGCATTTATTTGTTATAATTTTGATGACTGTGGCTTACAGCTTAAAGTAACCCCAAATCAAAATCTCAGAAAATTAGAATATTAAATAAAATCAATTTAAAAAAAAAAAAAAAAAAAGGGATTTTAAATTATAGGCTGGTCTGCTGATGATCTGGTGAGACAGGAGGGCTGGGGTTGCCTCTCCCGCCGAGACAAACCCAGCCCTCCTGTGTGTATGAATCCATAAAAGGAGACACCAGGGAGGATCATCACGGTGGCCATCTTTACTGCAGCTCTGCATCAGTGTGCGGTGATCAGCGGTCTCTATAAGTTCAGTGCTTCACCCCCTCATAGGTGTTCTGGGCTAAAGCATTTTCACTTGTAAGTAGTTCTCCAATGTGTGTCTGGCAGCACTGCTGGGGGCATATAATGTGTATCTGGCAGCACTGTGGGGGCATATAATGTGTATCTGGTAGCACTGCTGGGGGCATACAATGTGTGTCTGGCAGCACTGCTGGGGGCATATAATGTGTATCTGGCAGCACTGCTGGGGGCATACAATGTATATCTGGCAGCACTGCTGGGGGCATACAATGTATATCTGGCAGCACTGCTGGGGGCATATAATGTGTGTCTGGTAGCACTGCTGGGGTCATACAATGTGTGTCTGGTAACACTGTGGGGGTATACAATGTGTGTCTGGTAGCACTGTGGGGTCATACAATGTGTGTCTGGTAGCACTGCTGGGGGCATACAATGTATATCTGGCAGCACTGCTGGGGCATATAATGTGTGTCTGGTAGCACTGCTGGGGGCATACAATGTGTGTCTGGTAGCACTGCTGGGGGCATACAATGTGTGTCTGGTAGCACTGTGGGGGCATACAATGTGTATCTGGTAGCACTGCTGGGGGCATATAATGTGTATCTGGTAGCACTGCTGGGGGCATACAATGTGTGTCTGGCAGCACTGCTGGGGGCATACAATGTGTGTCTGGCAGCACTGCTGGGGGCATACAATGTGTGTCTGGCAGCACTGCTGGGGGCATACAATGTGTGTCTGGTAGCACTGCTGGAGGCATATAATGTGTGTCTGGTAGCACTGCTGGGGGCATACGTGTGTCTGGTAGCACTGTGGGGGCATACAATGTGTGTCTGGTAGCACTGCTGGGGGCATACAATGTGTGTCTGGCAGCACTGCTGGGGGCAGATAATGTGTGTCTGGAAGCACTGCTGGGGACATACAATGTGTGTCTGGTAGCACTGTGGGGGCATACAATGTGTGTCTGGTAGCACTGCTGGGGGCATACAATGTATATCTGGCAGCACTGCTGGGGGCATATAATGTGTGTCTGGTAGCACTGCTGGGGACATACATACAGGTCAATTCTATTCGGCAACTAAAGAATAGCGCCGGGAATTAGCTCCCGACGCTATTCAATTCAGCTAAAGTTAAGTCGGCGATGTCCCGTTCTCGCCGACTTAACAGGTAGTTTTGTCGGGAGAACGGGCATTCTCCGACTTAACTACCCGGCGCAAGGCTGATTCCCGACAGAATCAGCCTTGCGCCGGCCGCGAGGCAGCACTTTTGTCGGGTTTCTTCTCTCATCCCCCGGGGATGAGAGAAGAATTCCCGACAATTGCGGGCAACTAGTAGCAGAATTGAATAGCGTCGGGAGCTAATTCCCGGCGCTATTCTTTAGTTGCCGAATAGAATTGACCCCAATGTGTGTCTGGTAGCACTGTGGGGGCATACAATGTGTGTCTGGCAGCACTGCTGGGGGCATATGATGTGTGTCTGGAAGCACTGCTGGGGGCATACAATGTGTGTCTGGCAGCACTGCTGGGGGCATACAATGTGTGTCTGGCAGCACTGCTGGGGGCATACAATGTGTGTCTGGCAGCACTGCTGGGGGCATATAATGTGTGTCTGGTAGCACTGCTGGGGGCATATAATGTGTGTCTGGTAGCACTGCTGGGGGCATACGTGTGTCTGGTAGCACTGTGGGGGCATACAATGTGTGTCTGGTAGCACTGCTGGGGGCATACAATGTGTGTCTGGCAGCACTGCTGGGGGGAATATAATGTGTGTCTGGAAGCACTGCTGGGGGCATACAATGCGTGTCTGGTAGCACTGCTGGGGCATACAATGTGTGTCTGGCAGCACTGCTGGGGGCATACAATGTGTGTCTGGCAGCACTGCTGGGGGCATATAATGTGTATATATAAATGGTAGATGCTCAATTAGCTTAGTGATATCATTCAGGTGCTCGAAATGGAGGGGTATTTCTGAGCAAGAAAAAAAAATCTTAGACCCAGATTGGGGTAATGGAGGTGTGAGGTGTGGTGCCTCTGGACTGGCTGAGCTGGATGGTTTTAGTGTGGCATACCTTTACATTCTATTAACACTTTTCACTTATTAATTTTTTAACACTATTCTCTATTTTAATTACACTTCATTTTTGTATCACTTTCTCTATAGCTTCGGCTTCCTAAATACTAATTTATTAACACTATAGTTTTTTCACTGGTATGCTACGCTGGGCTTTCTGGCTTAAGCTGGTGTTTTGGGGTGCCACACCCTGCACCTAGATATAGCGCTAGGGACCCCAAATATACAGAGACGCCTTGAAGCGGCTTTGGAGCTTAACCACACATTTGCGCAAATATGTGTAACGAAGATCTCTGAATTCTATTATTATGTGGAATTTATATCTGGTTACTGTTATCATTCAGGGTGCTGGCATATAATGTGTGTCTGGCAGCACTGCTGGGGGCATATAATGTGTATCTGGCAGCACTGCTGGGGGCATATCATGTGTATCTGGCAGCACTGCTGGGGGGCATATCATGTGTATCTGGCAGCACTGCTGAGGGGCATATAATGTGTATCTGGCAGCACTGCTGGGGGGCATATAATGTGTGTCTGGCAGCACTGCTGGGGGCATATAATGTGTATCTGGCAGCACTGCTGGGGGCATATCATGTGTATCTGGCAGCACTGCTGGGGGGCATATAATGTGTATCTGGCAGCACTGCTGGGGGGCATATAATGTGTGTCTGGCAGCACTGCTGGGGGCATATCATGTGTATCTGGCAGCACTGCTGGGGGCATATCATGTGTATCTGGCAGCACTGCTGGGGGGCATATAATGTGTATCTGGCAGCACTGCTGGGGGGCATATAATGTGTATCTGGCAGCACTGCTGGGGGCATTTGTGTATCTGGTCGGCCCCCACACATTTTCACTTCACCAAATCTGGCCCTCTTTGCAAAAAGTTTGGACACCCCTGCCATAGAGAATCTATGGCGCATTGCCAAGACAAAGATGAGAGACATGAGACCGAACAATGCAGAAGAGCTGAAGGCCGCTATTGTAGCATCCTGGTCTTCCATAACACCTCAGCAGTGCCACAGGCTGATAGAATCTATGCCACGCCGCACTGAGGCAGTAATTCATGTAAAAGGGGCCCAAACCAAGTACTGAGTACATATGCATGATTATACTTTTCAGAGGGCAGAAATTTCTGTATTTAAAATCCCTTTTTATTTTTTTTATATTGATTTTATTAAAATTATAATTTTTTGAGATTTTGGATTTGAGGTTATCTTTAGCTGTAAGTCACAATCATCAAAATTATAACAAATGAATACTTGAAAGATCTCACTTTGCATGTAATGGGTCTGTATGACATATTAGTTTCACCTTTTAAGTTGAATTACGGAAATAAATGAACTTTTGCATGATATCAGAGCCGGCCCTAGGTATAGGCAAACTAGGCAATTGCCTAGGGCATCTGGTATGCCTAGGGGCACAAGCAGCTTCTGCTGATTAAAATGATATGCGGCATTCCTATATTCTGTGTGTAGCATTTCGTATGCAGATACAGCCACAGTCGCACACAGTATATAGGCATGCCACATATAATTTTAATCAGCAGAAGCTGCTTGTGCACCCTAGCCACATAGCAATGCAAATAAGATGCATTTTCATAAAAAATAGGCATCCGACATTAGCAGAACTGCCAGTTGACTCACGCCAGGAACTATATGTGTCATTATGTGTATAACGGCATTAATAATGTGTAACATATGTGTAAGGGGCACTATGTGTGTCATTATGTGTAAAAGGGCACTAATAATGTGCGGCATATGTGTAAGGGACATTATGTGTGTCATTATGTTTATAAGGGCATTAACAATGTGCGGCATATGTGTAAGGGAAATTATGTCTATAAGGGCATTAATAAAGGTTGGCATAATGTGTAAGGTGCATTATGTTTATAAGGACATTAATAATGGGTGTCATATGTGTAAGAGGCATTACTGTGTGGTATTGTGTATAAATGCATTACCAATGTGTGGCATTATGTGTACAAGGTGCTCTGCTGTGTGGCGTAACGTATAAAAAGGGCACTACTGTGTGGTCTAATGTGAATAAAGAACAATATGGGGTGGTGTAATGTGAATAAAGAGCAATATGGTGTGGTATAATGTGAATAAGGAGCAATATGGTGTGGTGTAATGAGAATAAAGAGCAATATGGTGTGGTGTAATGAGAATAAGGAGCAATATGGTGTGGTGTAATGTGAATAAGGAACAATTTAGTATGATGTTATGTAAATGAGGGGCACTACTGTGAGGAGTAACGTATATAAAATAAAGTGGTACTACTGTGTGATGTAATGTGAATAAGGGACACTATCGCATGATAAATTGTGAATAAAGTTGCACTACTGTGAGGCATAATTTGAATTTGGGGTACTATTGTGTGGCCATGCACCTTGCCAGAAAAAACACATACCTTTTTGGGCTGTGCACCGAATGTGCACACTGTTCTTATTTAAATTACAGGGGGTAGGTAGGAAAAAATAAAAAGAACTGCTATGGGTGGGGGGTGATGGTGCTGGGAAAGGGGTGTAGGGTCAGAGGCGGAACTAGCGGTGGTGCTAGGGGGGCACCAGCCAAAATCTTGCCTAGGGCATCATATTGGTTAGGGCCGGCTCTGCATGATATTCTAATTTTCTTAGTTTCACCTGTACAGTGTTTCAGGAAATAAGAGGCGGCTATATCCATATATCATCATTTTATTATAGTGGGATGACCTGTGGGTTTATTATACAGATGGACTATCCACGTGGATCTCTTATGCTTATAGGACATTTTAAAAGGTATGTTGTCTACAGTGTCTAGTTAGACAGTCAATAAGTTGCCATGAAATGGTCAACATGGTCATTAGGTCGACCTATGAAAGGTCGACAGTGCTTATGGTTAGAGCCGGATTATCCTAGGGGCGAGAAGGGTGGCCGTCCCGGAGCCCCCACACACTGCGTTATAAATCGGAGCAGTTTCCCTCAGCAGCCGCCGAGGAGCTCCGTGTACAGAGTGTACACGGAGCTCCTCGGCGGCTGCTGGCAAAGACTGCTCCGATTTAAAACGCTGTCTATGGGGGCCCCTAACGTGTGACTCAGTAACGCACGCCGGCGGCTAAGTCAGCGTCTCGCGGGATTTCACCCGCGAGACACTGACTGAGCCGCCGGCGTGTGCTGCTGTGAAGCTGCTGCTCCGTATGTGGGTGAGTATGTGTGTGTGAATGTAAGTGTGTGAGTGTGCCCGCCGACCCGTCCGCGCACGTGGTGGGGGGTTCTTTGGCTGCAATTTTTAGTGGTGGGGGCCCCCACACATTCGTTGCCCGGGGCCCCCCACCAGCCTAAATCCGGCCCTGCTTATGGTGGACAGGTTCAAATGGTCGACATGAGGTTTTTTATTTTCTTTCACTTTTTATCAACTATTTCCATACTTTACCATCCACGTGGACCACAAATGGGAATAGTAACCTGTGCCGAGCACAGCCGCAACAGAGCTAGGCACCTTGCCCGAAGAGAGGGGACGCGGTACACTAATTCCTTTTGCTACACTGGTGTTTGTAAGTGCCACTTGTATAACTATTCACTGTGCCATGTTTAAGTGTACGTGTTTAAATGAGGAGCGCTGGAATATTGCATATTTTTTCCATATATAGTAAATATTCTCTGTTACAACATAAAATGTGGTAAATGTCTAATCTTACATTTGCCAGACATTGATGACGTTGATTTATGTGCCCACTTCCCATCAGACAGCTCAGCTGTGGCTCTACGTCTGCCCCCAAAGCTATCAGCAATTACCATCAAAAGTCAATAGACATTATCTGATTCTGACTGGGTGCGCAGTAAAACAGAAGTGGTTTTACGAGGACCGTGGCAGAAACCCAACTGCAGAAGTACTGAGGTGGTAGCAGTGTGCCGCCGTCCATAGCCAGTGATTACAGGAGTACTGTACATACTAAACATTACATCCGCAGATCAAGAGAAGCCATTGTTTCTGCAGTGGTTTCGTCAGAGGCCAACATTGATCAGCTGGAAGAGAGAGAGAGAGGGGTGGTCTGGAGGGGTGTGGTTCATCAAATCGACAGTGTCTAGGTCGACAATGTTTAGGTCGACCACTATAGGTCGACAGTCACTAGGTCGACAGTCACTAGGTCGACATGGATGGAAGGTCGACAGGGTTTCTAGGTCGACAGGTCTAAAGGTCGACATGAGGATTTTTTTTTTGTGTGTCGTTTTCTTCGTAGAGTGACCGGGATCCCAAATTAGTGCACCGCGTCCGCTCGCCATGCTTCGGGCATGGTGCCTTCGCTCCGCTACCGCTTCGCTCGGCACACTTTACCGTTCCAATCGTAGTCCACGTGGATCGTTAAGTTTGAAAAATTCCACCAAAAAAAAAAAAAAAAAAATTGTGAAAAACTCATGTCGACCTTTAGACCTGTCGACCTAGCACATGTCAACCTAGAAACCCTGTCGACCTTCCATCCATGTCGACCTAGTGACTGTCGACCTATAGTGGTCGACCTAAACATTGTCGACCTAGACACTGTCGATCTTCAGACCGGATCCCGGTCTGGAGGTCCAGGCAATTACATACCTCACCATGAGACAGATTTAGATCGGGGATAAGTCCCTGATCCCAAGTGTTATCGAGGCTACGGCAGCCCACTTATCGTGGGTTATGCTTCGGATGCCTCCTACCCCCGCGGTCAAGTAACTGGCAACCCCCCATAATGTGGTTTACAACAAGATATTTACAGACTGAAGGAATTGGTAAACAATAAGAAACTAAAGGTCCATACACACTTAACGATAAAATGAGCGACGTCGATCATTTTCCCCCTCCTTGAGCGACGTCGCTCATTTTATCGTCAAGTGTGTATGCCGCCAGCGGCGACCGATGCGCGGCCCCGCGGGTCGGCAACGATCGTCGCTGTCGGTAGGGCATGCATGAAGGATGTGGACTGTCGTCCACGACCTTCATGCAGGCTGGCGGAGGCGTGACGTCACTGAACGATATGAGCGGTCATATCGCTCAGTGTGTAAAGGCGGCCGCCGACCGGCCGGCACGGGAGGGGGAAACATTAGACGATGTCGCTCTGTGAGCGACTGTATAAGTACGCTCTAGTACAGCCGTGAAGAACCGTTACGGCGTGGTTTAGGGTTTTGCTTGGATTGCAGAACTGTACTACAGGACAGTACCTGGCATGTGTAGCCTTATTGGTTTGTGCATACACAGTACAGTTATACATCTCGAATTCACATCCCCTATAAGCAGACATGGAAAATCTGATAGGTAGGTTGGCAAAGAACCTCAGTGGCCGGAGCAAATTTGATAAATACCGATACTATCACATTCTGTATCATTGTGGCAAGCAGCAAAACAATGCATTTTAGAGCAGAAAAATCAGAGGCATTGATAAATAACTCCCTAAGCTCCATAGTGACAGTGATTCAGAGCGCAGCCTCAACGTTCTGTCTGACGCCACTGTCACAGTACCCACCGCTGGCCGACAAGGACAGGACAGACACAGGGGGCCTCAGGACAGGAAAATGTTCTGACTACGATCCTAGTTAGCTATGATGTGTTGAGAGCCACATTCCAGGTAGCAGCAGCAGCGGTATCTCCAGCGGCTTCTGGGTCCCGGTGGTCGTGTGGTCATCAGGTCCAGTGGAGTGATCTGATGAACCAGCGTTCCGGTAAGTACAGTCCCCCATAACCTGACCCCCTCCACCACCTGTAGCCTAATGCTGGATACACACCCAAAATATTTATCCGCCGACCTGTCATCACGTCAAACGGGTGGATGTTTCTGATAAGCATATACACTTACCGATCAGACGCTCAGTATGTCAGTCCAGACATCATAACTGGGTGGGCATTTGAATTTACCCACTCAGCAATGACGTCAGCGTCAGCAGTCAGTGTACAGGTGGTCAGCAGGTCACCCGTATAAATGGCCAGACATGTCCATATATATCTACATTGGCTGTGCTGCAGGACCCACGCTATGTCTGTGAACAACATCATTTACAAACATAACAGGTGGACACACCCGCTGATGCACTACAGATATATCGTCCAGTGCTCCCAGCTTATCCCCCCCTGTAGCCAGGTAGCAGTTGATTTGCCGACGGACACAATTCCGACGGTTATAATCCAGACAGACAAAATACAGACATGTTCAAAATGCCGACAGTCAGAATAGACGTTTGAAATGCCGACATGTCGAAATGCCAACATGTTTTTTAAGGAATTTTGCCCCAAAACAGACCTGTTCATACTTTACCATCCCTGTGGACCTGGAGGGGGAATATAATAGTGTGCCCGAAGCGGTACACTTACACGATGTCCATGTTGACCTATGTCGACACTGACACACACAAAAATTCAAGAAAAACTCATGTTGGTATTCTGAAGTGTCGGCATTTCAAACGTCAGTATTCTATCTGCATTTTGAACATGTCGGCATAATGAATGTCAGTATTGTGATCTTGTCTGTATTTTGACTGTCTGTCAGTGGCAGTCTGGACTTTGACCGTCGGTATTGTGTCCGTCGGTAAATCATACTGAACCCCCGTAGCCTAACCCTTCCACCCCACAGCCTAGCCCTAATGTCAACATTAGGAAAATATGGGCATTTCACAAGTCAATGTTCTGAGACTGTCGACATTTTAACAATGCCGACATTGATATTGTCGATCTAATGACTACATCCCCCGAATATTCTCATCTCCTACAGTATGTCCATTACCAAACAAGGTTTCTGGGTTTTTTGACCTTGGACACAACTGTCTGCAATGCAGAGCACAGGAGATGTGTCACATGCCAGGGCTACAACAGCTGTACCAGTACGAAATCACACACAGAGGGGCCGGGCAGATGATACAATAAGTTGCAGGAGAACATGCACAAACCAAACCATATAAAAGGTAAATAATAATAATTTTTTTAAACCCTTACATACGTTATTACCAGAAAGTACATCAAGTGTAAATCTAGGATAACAGGTTTGTGCCCAATGTAATTGATTACTTGGGTGTAATAAAATGAAAATAATTTTAGAGCCAATTCTGAAAGCATTTTTACAAGCATGAGATTAATAGGACTGTATAGCATCCTATAAATGACCCAGTATAACAGCCCCCATATAAGATACTCATCACTTATGATACAGTAGGGCTGTCATGCCCCCAGTTATGCAGCAGCTGCAGTAATACTAGTGATAATCAGTAACACTCAGTAATAATCAGTGAAAGCAGCTGTAGAAATGAGCCCCCAGTAATCTGACTCCAGCTCTAGACTGCAATGGACGCCAGAATTCTGTCAGACAACCTAAAGTTTAGTTATGATTGCATGTCCCGTTAGTATGCTGAGTCTTGTAGTGCACCAGCAGCTACAGCGCCACCTGCAGGTTGCAAGTGCAGCTCACAGAGTTCATACCTGACTTGGGGTAGGTGACAATCACGACATCTTCTTCTCTGAACTGGAAGTCCTGAGCATACTGCAGGGACTGTGCATTGTGGAGGTGTCCAGGCAGCTGGATGCCGGCAAACACCTCTGTCACTGACATCCTGTCCATGGTGGCTGGTGGGGGGCTGCTGGGGAGCTTATATGAGAAGCGGGAGCCTCCGTACCTCCTACGCCTGATTAGGTCACAGCTGGTAGTATTGGGAAAGCGGAGTCACTTCCATGCAGTGAGGTAACAGACAGATGATGCTGCCGAGTCCTGACACTGTCTCAGCCAATAATACTATATACTGTTTCTGTCTGTGCTCAGAGCTGCTGCTGCTTCCTTCCTCTGTCTGTACTAGTTCCTGAAAGTTCACCTCCTGCTCTGCAGCCGCGTCACTGGATGGCTTCTCCTGTTCCCTGAATGGATGACATCATAGACACCATTGTGAGAGCCTGGGAATATATTACACACAGTACAGTATTAGCCTCCTTGTGGCACTGTGGCAGTCCTCTCGTCTCTCTCTGTAACAGGGAGTGGCCTAAAGAAGCTAGCTGCTATTACTTTGAATAACAACTGTATATATTGCATATGTGCTAAGGAGCTGTGCTGTTTTATGATGTAAGGGGAGATGACCTTTCTTTCGTCATTTTTGTAACAATGACAATCCCTCCATTCCCGCCAGCAGCCGCATCCTCATAGGTTTTTATGTGGAATGCAATGCTGACAGATTAAACAATCTCCTCAATCAGTGCAAAGCATACTTGCCTACCCTCCCGGAATGGCCGGGAGGCTCCCGAAAAACGGGTGACCCCCCCCGGGCCCCCGGAAGAGCAGGCAAGTCTCCCGATATCCGCGGGTCACCCCCTGCCCGCCGCCCACTTAACGAGTAAAGTGGGCAGTCCGGGCAGGCGAGGACGCGATTCTTGTTGAATCGCATCATCATAACCACGCCCCCTGCTGTATAATGCCGGTAATTGCGGCATTACACAGCGGGGGCGTGGCTTAAATGATGCGGTCCAGAAGCCACGCCCCATTCCACCTCTGTCTCGCCTCCGTTCTGCCTCTGGCCCGCCCCCCCTGTCACGTCACCTCACTGCCCGCCCCCCCCTGCTGAGCCGACGGGCTGCTCTCCCGGAGAGAGCAGCCCAGAAGTCGGCAACTATGGTGCAAAGTTCCCCCGTGCAGCTATCGCCATCTGAAAATGGATGTAGCACATTGTATACTATGGGCTACTCACCGCATTTGCAGGCGGCAGTGGTCACTTACTCCCCAGTAGTGACCGCTGTGCACACGCGGTCGCCGCACATGCATCGGAGCCCTCACAGCATATCACATCCACTCGATGTGACTGCATATTGCAATGCAATCCCGGGCGATAAGATCACGCCCAGATCACACTGAATATGCGATTTATGATAAATTAGCCCCTTTTGTCACTTGTACCATACTTGCAGACTTTCTGGTTGCTCTCCGGGAAGGGGCCGCCAGGTTGGCACAGCAGGGGGCGTGGAGCTGAATACTGTAGGTGGTCGGTGCGGGGTGTGTGGAAAGATTACCGCCATTCAAGGGTGTAGCTGCCATAGGTGCAGGTATTGTAGCTGCTATGGGGCCCAGAGCTGAGATGGGCCCTCCTTCCCTGTCACAGTTACATGTGTTACATCTATTTCACCATTCACAGGGGCCCTTACAAACGTTTACCTTGTGGCCTGCAATATATATCTAATTATGCCCCTGGACCTCATTGTAATGTGGTATAAAATGAACTGGAGGGCATTATAATGTTACATAATATGAACTGGGGCACTGTAATGTGGTACAATAGAAGTGGAGGCACTGTAATGTGGCATAATATGAACTGGAAGAACTGTAATGTAGCATAATATGACCAGGGGCACTATGATGTAGCATAATATGACCAGGGGCACTGTGATGTGGCATAATATGACCTGGGAGCACTGTGATGTGGCATAATATGACCTGGGAGCACTGTGATGTGGCATAATATGACCTGGGAGCACTGATGTAGCATAATATGACCTGGGAGCACTGTGATGTGGCATACTATGACCTGGGAGCACTGTGATGTGGCATACTATGACCTGGGAGCACTGTGATGTGGCATAATATGACCAGGGGCACTGTGATGTGGCATAATATGACCTGGGAGCACTGTGATGTGGCATAATATGACCTGGGAGCACTGTGATGTGGCATAATATGACCTAGGAGCACTGTGATGTAGCATAATATGAACTGGGAGCACTGTGATGTGGCATACTATGACCAGGAGCACTGTGATGTGGCATACTATGACCTGGGAGCACTGTGATGTAGCATAATATGACCAGGGGCACTGTGATGTGGCATAATATGACCTGGGAGCACTGTGATGTGGCATAATATGACCTAGGAGCACTGTGATGTGGCATACTATGACCTGGGAGCACTGTGATGTAGCATAATATGACCAGGGGCACTGTGATGTGGCATAATATGAACTGGGAGCACTGTGATGTGGCATAATATGACCTAGGAGCACTGTGATGTAGCATAATATGACCAGGAGCACTGTGATGTGGCATACTATGACCTGGGAGCACTGTGATGTGGCATAATATGACCTGGGAGCACTGTGATGTGGCATAATATGACCTAGGAGCACTGTGATGTAGCATAATATGAACTGGGAGCACTGTGATGTAGCATAATATGAACTGGGAGCACTGTGATGTGGCATAATATGACCTAGGAGCACTGTGATGTAGCATAATATGACCAGGAGCACTGTGATGTGGCATACTATGACCTGGGAGCACTGTGATGTAGCATAATATGACCAGGGGCACTGTGATGTAGCATAATATGACCAGGAGCACTGTGATGTGGCATAATATGACCTGGGAGCACTGTGATGTGGCATAATATGACCTGGGAGCACTGTGATGTGGCATAATATGACCAGGGGCACTGTGATGTGGCATAATATGACCTGGGAGCACTGTGATGTGGCATAATATGACCTGGGAGCACTGTGATGTGGCATAATATGACCTGGGAGCACTGTGATGTGGCATAATATGACCAGGGGCACTGTGATGTGGCATAATATGACCTGGGAGCACTGTGATGTGGCATAATATGACCAGGGGCACTGTGATGTAGCATAATATGAACTGGGAGCACTGTGATGTGGCATAATATGACCTAGGAGCACTGTGATGTAGCATAATATGACCAGGAGCACTGTGATGTGGCATACTATGACCTGGGAGCACTGTGATGTAGCATAATATGACCTGGGAGCACTGTGATGTAGCATAATATGACCTGGGAGCACTGTGATGTAGCATAATATGACCTGGGAGCACTGTGATGTGGCATAATATGACCAGGAGCACTGTGATGTGGCATACTATGACCTGGGAGCACTGTGATGTGGCATAATATGACCTGGGAGCACTGTGATGTAGCATAATATGACCAGGGGCACTGTGATGTAGCATAATATGACCAGGGGCACTGTGATGTGGCATAATATGACCTGGGAGCACTGTGATGTGGCATAATATGACCTGGGAGCACTGATGTGGCATAATATGACCTGGGAGCACTGTGATGTGGCATAATATGACCAGGGGCACTGTGATGTAGCATAATATGACCTGGGAGCACTGTGATGTAGCATAATATGACATGGAGCACTGTGATGTGGCATACTATGACCTGGGAGCACTGTGATGTAGCATAATATGACCAGGGGCACTGTGATGTAGCATAATATGACCAGGGGCACTGTGATGTGGCATAATATGACCTGGGAGCACTGTGATGTGGCATAATATGACCAGGGGCACTGTGATGTGGCATAATATGACCTGGGAGCACTGTGATGTGGCATAATATGACCAGGGGAACTGTGATGTGGCATAATATGACCAGGGGCACTGTGATGTAGCATAATATGACCTGGGAGCACTGTGATGTGTACAGAAAAGAAGGTTTTGGATCCTGCACAGACCTAGATTCAAAGTACACACGTAATTATATGAGAGCCAGAGATGGACAATAATGATTGGAAATTCCTATCTGTCCGTATGGCGGTGCGCCCAGCGTCACGAAAGGAAAACAATAGTATATGTACAAGGAGAAAAGTATGACTCTTGTTTGGGCGCACTCTTTTTAAATTATCTAAGTAATAGTCAGTAAGTGATGAGCCTAAAACTTGATAACGTAGTCTTTCGCTTCTACTCTTATTCATACATAAGAACTCATCAAGATAAATTCAACATGAGTAGCCCTTGATGTATCATATGGGAAGTATGTTTCAAAAAAATTGTGAAATGTTCAGATCTTAATTATGCTTGATTAAATGCATATCTAGCAAGATTGTGCTGCACGCACATGCACTCCCCTATGCGGGCACATTGTGACAAAACCTTGTGACATAACCCTGTGATAGGGGTGGGCAATTTGTGGCCCCGCCTTCTCTGCGGGCACACTGCCTGTCTACTGGCTGAAGGGGTTAAATTTAAACATTTATCTGCCTTAACTGGTTCAACCCTCACGCTTCAGCTAAATACTGTGTGCCTCAGAAAATATTATTGTTATTCACATGGCTGATGTTCCTAGAGAATGAGTACAGCATATCTGCTTAATTTCTTGTTCATGCACATTAAGAAATAATATCTCTGTATATATTCGTTATCACAGGGACAGATTCTGTGTGATCTCGCAATTAGCCTGCCCTAGGCAGTTTTTCAACTGTGTGTATTATGTGTTTGTTCCTCTGAGGACATGTCATCAAGGGGATTGTTTCATGGGTGATAATTCAACAGTCTCACACACTATCCTATGTCAAAAAAAGCAATAACCGTTGTTGACAGTAATATACTTTGCCACTGTTATAAGTGACCTTGAAGGTTTCTTCAGTGTATTACACAAGTTTCCGGGCTGTATAATACCACCAGGGTGTGTTATACATACATAACACTATACCACACTCAGTGAATCGGCACCAATTACATGAATTTATTAGTCTGTTTATGGTCATCATTATTACATTCACTGTTTTCCTTTGGTACCTGCATGGTATCCGTCACAGTCATTAGGACTCATCAGTATTTAAACTACATAGGTGACCGAAAGGAGATCCACAGCAATTAATCAACTGTTTTTTTTCCTTATCTCCTCAATTCTTCAACCACTTTCCCACTTTTCTTCCTTCTGTGAACTCTCATCCACGATTCTGGTAAGCGTGTCCCCCCAGGGACTCGTCTCGCCAGTCTAACGTGGACAGCAGATTCACACCTACCCGACTATGTTCACCTATTCAACTTCTCATTTTAGCTCTATCATTCTTCTCCTGAGGAGGAACCAACTCTTCCGTTTCGGTGCACTCTCATTGATGATATATGGTCAGCTCTCTCTACGACCATACCCCTACGTTCACGCCCAATCTCGTCCGATCTTGGAAGCTAAACGGAGGCGGGCTGGGTCAGTACCTAGACAGGCGACTGCTAGGGAATACCCGGTGAAGTAGGAAGACTCCTTTCCCTATAGAAATAACATCAACAGCAGGATCACCACTTATACTCAATCCTACTATCCTTTGAACCTTTATTCGTTACAATTTATTTATCCAAAATAGTGGCAAACTATTAGAATTGTTAACTAGTGTGTGGGCTCTCCCACTCACGAACTTAACCCTATTTAGGGCCGCATCAATACAAACACAGTTTGTACAGATCTTTGGCAGACGGAAGCAGCTTAAGATGTAGCTATCTTCCGATATGCATTTATCCAGGCATAATTAAGATCTGAACATTTCACAATTTTTTGGAAACATACTTCCCATATGATACATCAAGGGCTACTCATGTTGAATTTATCTTGTTGAGTTCTCATGTATGAATAAGAGTAGAAGCGAAAGACTACGTTATCAAGTTTTAGGCTCATCACTTACTGACTATTACTTAGATAATTTAAAAAGAGTGCGCCCAAACAAGAGTCATACTGTTCTCCTTGTACATATAGCACTGTGATGTGGCATAATATGACCAGGGGCACTGTGATGTGGCATAATATGACCTGGGAGCACTGTGATGTAGCATAATATGACCTGGGAGCACTGTGATGTGGCATACTATGACCTGGGAGCACTGTGATGTGGCATACTATGACCTGGGAGCACTGTGATGTGGCATAATATGACCAGGGGCACTGTGATGTGGCATAATATGACCTGGGAGTACTGTGATGTAGCATAATATGACCTGGGAGCACTGTGATGTAGCATAATATGACCTGGGAGCACTGTGATGTGGCATAATATGACCAGGGGCACTGTGATGTGGCATAATATGACCTGGGAGCACTGTGATGTAGCATAATATGACCTGGGAGCACTGTGATGTAGCATAATATGACCTGGGAGCACTGTGATGTGGCATAATATGACCTAGGAGCACTGTGATGTAGCATAATATGACCTGGGAGCACTGTGATGTGGCATAATATGACCTGGGAGCACTGTGATGTGGCATAATATGACCTAGGAGCACTGTGATGTGGCATACTATGACCTGGGAGCACTGTGATGTAGCATAATATGACCAGGGGCACTGTGATGTAGCATAATATGACCAGGGGCACTGTGATGTGGCATAATATGACCTGGGAGCACTGTGATGTGGCATAATATGACCTGGGAGCACTGTGATGTGGCATAATATGACCTGGGAGCACTGTGATGTGGCATAATATGACCTGGGAGCACTGTGATGTGGCATAATATGACCAGGGGCACTGTGATGTGGCATAATATGACCTGGGAGCACTGTGATGTGGCATAATATGACCTGGGAGCACTGTGATGTGGCATAATATGACCTGGGAGCACTGTGATGTGGCATAATATGACCTGGGAGCACTGTGATGTGGCATAATATGACCAGGGGCACTGTGATGTGGCATAATATGACCTGGGAGCACTGTGATGTGGCATAATATGACCAGGGGCACTGTGATGTGGCATAATATGACCAAGGGAACTGTGATGTGGCATAATATGACCAGGGGCACTGTGATGTAGCATAATATGACCTGGGAGCACTGTGATGTGGCATAATATGACCAGGGGCACTGTGATGTGGCATAATATGACCTGGGAGCACTGTGATGTAGCATAATATGACCTGGGAGCACTGTGATGTGGCATAATATGACCTGGGAGCACTGTGATGTGGCATAATATGACCAGGGGCACTGTGATGTGGCATAATATGACATGGGGCACTGATGTAGCATAATATGACCAGGGGGACTGTGATGTGGCATAATGTGAACTGAGGACATGTATGTCATGGATATGGGTCGTTGAGTCGACCACTGAAGGCTGACATTGCCCTTAGGTTGACATGCATCAGGTCAACATGGCCGACAGATCAAAAGGTCGACATGAGTTTTTTTTTATTGTTTTTGGGGTCGTTTTCTACGTAAAGTGACGGTGAACCCCAAATTAGTCCACCGTATCCCCTCGCAGGGCTCGTTTTGCTTCGTGCAAGGTGCCCCGCCCCGCTCTGCTACCGCTTCGCTCGGCACTGATTACCGTTACAATCGTAGTCCACGTGGATCGTTAAGTAAGAAAAAAATCCAAAAAGTGAAAAACTCATGTTGACCTTTTGACCTGTCGACCTAGTACATGTCGACCTAATGGCTATGTCGACCTAATGCATGCTGGCCTAAGGGAAATGTCGAACTTCAATGGTCGACCTAATGAGTGTTGACCTAACGACCGTATCCTGTATGTCATAATGTGAATTAGGGGTACTGTGCTGCCTAATGTGTACTGGCAGCACTAAAATGTGACATAACGTGACCTAGGCACTACTATGGTTCATAAAATAAACTAAGCCCTTACTATGGGGTATACCAGTAACTAAGGCACTACTACAGTATGGTTCAGAAAATTAACTGGGGCACTATTGTGGGGCATAAAATTAACAACTGCTGCGGAGAGGTGTTTCTCTAGAAACATTAGGAGAGGCCCCCCTCCAAATGTTGCTTTGAAGTCCACAAATTTATGGCTACGCCCCTGCCACCATTATAAAGCGTGGATGTGATTAAGCACGAATCACATCTTTGGCCACCTGGACCACCCACTTTACTCAGGAATTGGCAGCTTCAGGAGACCCGAATGCTTTTCATGGCGGCAGGGAGCACCACCTGATATTCAGGTGCCTCCCAGCCATTCCTGGGGAGTGGGTGCTATGGTCTCTTCCATGTTCTGCCACATGCACCAGGTGGGCAAAGGGAGTTTTCGGTCATATATTCCTGCGCTATAGCTTACTCCTTCTTTGCTTTTTAGCTATAGAACCTATAGTGCTAACTTTCATTTAAATAATTGTATTTATTGAGTTATTAAAAGCTTTTTTTTTTATGTTGATTACACATAAGGAGCTAGTTATGAGTGTGGAAATCACGCTTAAACAGCCGTGTCCATATTACATAAGTATCCTTACTATATAGCAGAGCTACAGTATGCCTACGTGAGGCAAACTAATGCTTCAGACGGGTTTTGGATTGCGTTGCCGGCTGCTGGGATCCGGGTTGTCAGCTTACCGACCCTAGGATCGCGTCAGCAGAACGCCGGTTGGGGTGGGGTGGGGGGGGGGGGGGGCGCGAGCGCAATAAAGTCGTCGACACCCATGGGTGGGAATGGACTCTGTGGGTTGGCATTCCGTCAGCTGGCATTTTGAGTGCTCTGGATTTCGGTGTCTGCATGGTGACCTCCGGGATCTCGAGAGCCGGTCACATGACCGCATCCCCTTCAGACCACAGACCCCATTCTTTGCAATGGTTATTATTAGTGATGAGCGGGTTCGGTTCCTCGGGATCCGAACCCCCCTGAACTTCACCCATTTTACACAGTTCCGAGCCAGACTCGAATCTTCCCGCCTTGCTCGGTTAACCCGAGCGCGCCCGAACGTCATCATCCCGCTGTCGGATTCTCGCAAGATTCGTATTCTATATAAGGAGCTACGCGTCGCCGCCATTTTCACTCATGCATTGGAGATGATAGCGAGAGGACGTGCAGCGTTCTCTCAGTTTCTGTGTTCAGTGTGCTGCAAATATCTGTGCTCAGTGTGCTGCAAATATCTGTGCTCAGTGTGCTTGCAAATATCTTGTGCTCTGTGCTGAAAATATCTACGTTCTCTGCCTGAAAAATGCTCCATATCTGTGCTGCATTGTAGTATATAGTAGGAGGACAGTGCAGAATGTTGGCAGTACGGTACATTAGTCCACTGCTCTACCTACCTCTGTGTCGTCAAGTATATTATGCATCCATACCTGTGCTGCATTTTAGTTGTGCGCAGTATATAGTAGGAGGGGACAGTGCAGAATGTTGCTGTGACCACCAGTATATAATATATATAGCAGTACGGTACAGTAGTCCACTTCTCTACCTACCTCTGTGTCGTCAAGTATACTATGCATCCATACCTGTGCTGCATTTTAGTTGTGCGCAGTATATAGTAGGAGGGGACAGTGCAGAATGTTGCTGTGACCACCAGTATATAATATATATAGCAGTACGGTACAGTAGTCCACTGCTCTACCTACCTCTGTCTCGTCAAGTATACTATGCATCCATACCTGTGCTGCATTTTAGTTGTGCGCAGTATATAGTAGGAGGGGACAGTGCAGAATGTTGCTGTGACCACCAGTATATAATATATATAGCAGTACGGTACAGTAGTCCACTGCTCTACCTACCTCTGTGTCGTCAAGTATACTATGCATCCATACCTGTGCTGCATTTTAGTTGTGCGCAGTATATAGTGGGAGGGGACAGTGCAGAATGTTGCTGTGACCACTGACCACCAGTATATAATATATATAGCAGTACGGTACAGTAGTCCACTGCTCTACCTACCTCTGTGTCGTCAAGTATACTATGCATCTATATTTGTGCTGCATTTAAGTTGTGCGCAGTATATAGTAGGAGGGGACAGTGCAGAATGTTGCTGTGACCACCAGTATATAATATATATAGCAGTACAGTACAGTAGTCCACTGCTCTACCTACCACTGTGTCGTCAAGTATACTACAAAAGTTCAGTAAAATTACCCAAAAATCTAAATTAAAAGCGTCTGATGAGAAGCGTAAACTTGCCAATATGCCATTTATGACACGGAGTGGCAAGGAACGGCTGAGGCCCTGGCCTATGTTCATGGCTAGTGGTTCAGATTCACATGAGGATGGAAGCACTCATCCTCTCGCTAGAAAACTGCAGTGCCACTCCTAGATGGGCCAGGTGTTTGTGTCGGCCACTTGGGTCGCTTAGTTTAGCCATCCAGCGACCTTGGTGCACCTCTTTTTTTCTTTGCATCATGTGCTGTTTTGGACTATTTTTTAAATCTGCCATCCTGTCTGACACTGCAGTGCCACTCCTAGATGGGCCAGGTGTTTGTGTCGGCCACTTGGGTCGCTTAGCTTAGCCATCCAGCGACCTTGGTGCACCTCTTTTTTTCTTTGCATTATGTGCTGTTTGGGGACTATTTTTTAAAACTGCCATCCTGTCTGACACTGCAGTGCCACTCCTAGATGGGTCAGGTATTTGTGTCGGCCACTTGGGTCGCTTAGCTTAGTCATCCAGCGACCTCGGTGCAAATTTTAGGACTAAAAATAATAGTGTGAGGTGTTCAGAATAGACTGGAAATGAGTGGAAATTATGGTTATTGAGGTTAATAATACTATGGGATCAAAATGACCCCCACATTCTATGATTTAAGCTGTTTTTGAGGGGTTTATGTAAAAAAACACCCGAATCCAAAACACACCCGAATCCGACAAAAAAAATTCAGGGAGGTTTTGCCAGAACGCGTCCGAATCCAAAACACAGCCGCGGAACCGAATCCAAAACCAAAACACAAAACCCGAAAAATTTCCGGTGCACATCACTAGTTATTATAGTCTGGTCCAATTTGGCCCAGATGGTGTTAGCTGCTCTTATACTGTAGGGAGAGCAATGCTGGAGAGGGGTCTTCTGATCTCTCCCAAGCAAGCTTGATACTCCGCCCTTCCGTTATATAGCAGAATGGTACTGTGCACATGTGGCCATATGCACAGCGTCAGAGCCAGCACCAGCATAATAGCCATTACTTTACTGCTAACCCAGTGGTTCCCAAATGCCATCCTCAAGGAACCCTAACCATTCAGGTTTCAAAGGTATTCATATTGATTGAGCACAGATGGTTAAACCAAGTTGACTAATTAAGTCACCAGTGCCCAAGCATGGTTATCCTTAAAATCTGGACCGTTAGGGTCACCAGGACAGACTACTGCCGGAGCCGCTGTCCCTGCGAACAGGTTTTTTCTTTTAGTACCCGCATAAAATCATTCCCTATGCAAAGTTATGTGGCTCTATGTAATGATAATTTTGGGGGTCTCACTGTCACCTATTACGTATATCTAGGCTTACCATACTATCCCTTTAAACCAGAACAATCAACACAGGTTCTGTGGCTGGCTGACGTCAAACCTGCATTTCACCTGGTTGTAATCAGCCACAGAACCTGTGTAATCCATGAGCGTCCCGGTTTAAAGAGATAGTATGGTAAGCCTATACTATGTATACCCCTCAATCTTTAACCTTTGCTAGCCCAAGGTGTTTGCAGATTTAAATGAAGTAATCCTAAGTACTAAGCCACAGGATCTCAGTCCAGTAAATGTTTAATTGGGCAAGATCTGGCCTTTTATCATGGGCCATGTGGCGGATGTCTTTCCCTGGTACTGCGGTCAGGAGACGGCACACACAGGTCAATGAAGGTCATGTGTGATCATTTTCCAACAAATGATACCAATATATGATATTGGCCCAGATGAGTCATTATAGGGGATGCAGAGGGCAGTTTGGCTCAAATACACGTTGACACTAGTCAAATATTTGTGCATGCTGCAGCGCTTGCCTGGCATTAGATAGCGACCACTTCACCTCCGGCCTACTGTAATGGCTGTAATCCTGGCATCAGTGAAAGTCCTGGAAGTGCCATTCTGAGGTCACAAAACTATGGACCTCATTTACAAAGTAGAGATCAGCTAAGACAGCAGCCTCATGACGTGTCTACAAATACAGGCAGACCACAGAAATATGGAGCATAAACTCATTTTGCACAAACTACCGTACCTACCGTAAGGCATAAAAAACCGACATCTCCTATATATTTGGCTACATCTGTGACTCTGTGCCTGCCCGTAACGCTGGGCGGAGTCACAGTCACAGATCTACCAGAAACAGTCCCCTCCCTCAGCCCGCCCAGTCTCCTCCCTGTCTCCGCCCACTCCCCTGTCTCTCTCCTCCCTGTACACTCCCTGCAGCAGTGCTGCCGGCTCCTGGTCACTGTACTCCGCGGGGCGGCTACCACATGGTGACACGCTGTCCCGCTGCTAACACTACCCCAGCCGCAGCACTGTATATATCCAGCCAGTACCCGGGGCTCCCGCGGCAGTAGCTGCTGTCACACACGTGCTCGGGGCGGCTGTAGCCAGATGATAATATTATTGCAGTCAGCAGTGACATACCTCCCAACTGTCCCGATTTTCGCGGGACAGTCCCGTTTTTTGGGGACTGTCCCGCTGTCCCACCCGCGGGCCGCAGTGTCCCGCGGTGGGTGGGGGCAGTTGGGAGGCTCCGTCTCTCGCTGCCCTGCTTAGCAGAGCAGCGGTGAATAGACGCTGCGGCTGTGCGCATGCGCACAGCGTCTATTCATTGGAGACAGAGGGAGAGGGGGCATGCCAGCGGCTCACAGAGCGCTGGGCATGCCCCTTCAGTGACGAAAACGGGGGCGTGGCTCGCGATAGCGGGTCCTCCCGTGAAGCCACGCCCCTTTTCATAGACCACGCCCCCCTTTTCGGGAGCTTCGTCGCGCGTGTGTCACTCTTTCAAAAAGAGAAAAGTTAGGAGGTATGGCAGTGACATGGACGGGTTTCCTATCTCACCCTGCCTCCCGCCCCTCACCTATTGCGGATCATTAAATAGAATAGCCAGTGACTACTCCTAGCCCCACCACTGCGTTACACAGGCGCCCTCGGGATCGGGAAGATATTCTCTCTCCCTCCTATGTCACAACACCGCGGCCATAGGGATCTGCTATGTGGTGCCGTACTGTAAGTCCGGGATGTGACTGTTCTTGTCACTGTTAGCCGCATGGGCGACGTCACTGTGTGATGCAATGCTGCAGCAGTATTAATGTATTATTGTCCGGGTGACGTCACTGTTCTACCAGCTGCTGCAGTGTTGGTGTATTGTGCCCGGGTGACGTCACGGTGTGACGTTGCTGCTGCTGGCCACGTGCCTGGGTATAGTAGCTGTGCGAGAGACGTGTCTCCCAGGGAGTCGGGTGACACTGCAGCCGCTGACTGTAAGCGGGACTCTTACTAACCGCCTGAGTCTTGCAGCTGCCGCAGAGTTCAGGGGAAAATGCTACTATACAGTAGAAGGCTACTGACAGCCGCACTCGCCCCCCACCCACCCGTAGCACTAACACCCGCGGCCCCCCGCCCGCTCCCCCACCAGTAGCAACAACACCCACGGCACTCCCGCATGCTCCCCCACCAGTAGCACCAACACCCGCGGCCCCCCACCTGCGGCACCCACCGCATCCGCCCCCCACCCCTGCAGCCCCCCCGCGGCACTCCCGCCCCCAACCGTAGCTCCTACACCTGCAGCACTCCCCACCCGCGGCACCCCCGGCCCTCCCCCACCCCATACCCACCTCTCCCCCCGCTACATCCCAGCACCCTCCACCCCACCCGCACCACCACCGCATCTGCCCCTCCTGCACCCGCCCCTCCCCCATCCGCAGCACCCCTGCTCCACCAACTACGGCACCCACGGCACTCACACACCAGCCTCTCCCCCAGCCCCCCCCCCCCGCCCCTCCCACACCCGCATCACCCCTGCTCCCAAGCCCCCACCTATGGCACCCCCGCCCCTCCCCTATGCACAGCACCCCCTCCCCTACCTGCAGAACCCCCCCAACCGCACACACAAAAGTGGCACCCTAGCACCCACCCAACCACACCACCCCTGCACCCACCCCTCCCCTCCAACCCAAAACACCCACCCACCTGCCCCTCCACCACCCCCAACACCACCACAGCTGGCCCTCTCCAACTGCGGTAACCACACACCCACCCCTCACCCACCTACAGCGCCCTTGGATCCCCTCCCCCATCCGCCCCTCTCCTGCCCGCGCCGCATCCGTACCCCCATCACACCCCCGCAGCCGCTACTCCCCCACCCACAGCACCTCCGGACCCTCCCCCACCCCATCATCTATAGACACCTTCCCCCATTCGCGGACCTCCCCCGCCCCCAGCACCTCTGGATTACCACCCACAGCACCTCAGGACCCCCTCTCCCATCTACGGCTCCCCTGCAGCCACCCACAGCATCTACATACCCCATCCCGCACCCACACCTCCCCCACCCGCAGCACTTCTACAACCCAACCCCCCCCCCCTGCAACCCCACCTCCCCCTAAGCACCCCCACTACATCGGCCCTCCCCCACGCAAAGCACCTCCAGACCCCCTCCTTCATCCACAGGCTCCCGTACCTGCCCCTCCACCACCAGCAGCATCTACAGACCCCATCCGCACCCCCTCACGCCCCCACCCCTGGCGCACCGCCCACAGCATCCCCACACCCACCCCTCCCCCACCGCCACACCCCTGCCCCTCCCCCACCCGCCGCAGCAGCACCCCCGGCCCTACCCCGACCACGGTATCCCCGCACCGGCACCCTCCCCCACCCACCGCCGTAATCCCGCACCCACCCCTCACTCATCCACAGCACCCACGGACCCCCTCCCCCATCCGTGCCAACCCCGCACCCGCCCCTCCCCTGGCTACCACACATCCAGATCACCTACCCCATCCAGATCACCTACCCCACCGCAACACCCCCGCACCCACCACTCCCCCAACTACAGCACCTACCCACCCGCATTATCTACAGACACCCTCCCCATCTATGGACCTCCCACACCAGGCCCTCCCCCACCCGCAACACCTCTGGACCACCACCCGAAGCACCTCCGGACTCCCTCCCCCATCCACAGCTCGCCCGCAGCCACCCCTCCCCCATCCACAGCATCTACATCCCCCATCCGTGCCATCCCACACCTCCCCCACCCACAGCACTTCTGAAACCCATCACCTAAGCTCACCCCCCCTGCACCTCCAAACGCACCCACCTACATCGCCCCTCCCACACACACATCACCTCCATACCCCCTCTTTCATCCACATTCCCTCGCACCCACCCCTCCCCCACCAACAGCATCTACACTTCCCACCCGCACCCGCCCCTCCCCGCAGCACCTCTAGACCCCCTCCACACCTCCCCCTCCCCCACACACAGCACCTCTGCACCCTTTCCGCCATCCGTGCCCCTGCACCCACCCCTCCGCCACCCGCAATACCTCTGGACCCCCTCCCACACCCACCCCTCCACCACACGTAGCACCTCGGACACCATCTGTAGCCGCTACAAGGGATTCCCTGAATCGGGGTGATCAGCGGCACGGATAGGCACCTCACTGAACCCACCCCCTTTCCAAACCCCCCCCCCACACACACTAAACTTCTGTGAGTATAGTTGCTACCAATGGACATTGGATTAATAAGAAACACTAATGCTGTGGCCATTCTGTGTCTAAGCGACACTGCTACCTGTGGGCATTGTGTATAAGTGGCGCTGCTACCTGTGGCCACTGTGTGTATAAACGCAGCTACTACCTGTGGCCACTGTGTGTAGAACCAACTCTGCTACCTGTGGGCACTGTGTGTATAAGCGGCTCTGCTACCTGTGCCCATTATGTGTATTAGCGGCTCTGCTACCTGTGGGCATTGTGTATAAGTGGCGCTGCTACCTGTGACCACCGTGTGTATAAACGCAGCTACTACCTGTGGCCATTGTGTGTAGAACCAACTCTGCTACCTGTGGGCACTGTGTGTATAAGTGGCGCTGCTACCAGTGGCCATTGTGTGTATAAGCAACACTGCTACCTGTGGCCATTGTGTATAAGTGGCGCTGCTACCTGTGGCCATTGTGTGTAGAACCAACTCTGTTACCTGTGGGTATTGTGTGTATACGCGGCTCTGCTACCTGTGGGTATTGTGTGTATACGCGGCTCTGCTACCTGTGTCCATTTTGTGTATAAGCGCCTCTGCGACCTGTCGTCACTGTGTGTATAAGCGCCTCTACTACCTGTGGGGGGTGGTATTCATGTGACCGCCGGTCAGCTGACCGACAGTCACATGACCTCCTCCATGAGCCCGACGGCTCACTATCCCGATGGTCGGCATGCCGACCAACAGGGACTATTTCCACTTGTGGGTGTCCACGCACCCATAGAGTGGGAATAGAACCCGTGGCGACCGCAGGTCGCCACCGAGCCCGCAGTGTGGCGAGCGCAGCGCGCCCGCAAGGGGCTTGCTGCACTCGCCCCTCCCCGACGGGATCCCGGCGTCGGTATGCTGCCGGGATCCCGGCTTCGGTAAGGTGACCGGCGGTCAGGAGACCGCCGGTCACCAGTACTACACCCCCTGTGGGCACTGTGTATATAAGCGCCTCTGCTACCTGTGGGTATTGTGTGTATATGCGCCTCTGCTACCTGTGGCCATTGTGTGTATAAGCGCCTCTGCTACCTGCGGGTATTGTGTGTATAAGCGACTCTGCTGCCTGTGGGCACTGTGTGTATAAGTGCCTCTGCTACCTGCGGGTATTGTGTGTATAAGCGACTCTGCTGCCTGTGGGTATTGTGTGTATAAGCGGCTCTGCTACCTGTGGCCACAGCACTTTGGTGTCTTATCTACAGTGCATTGCTGTTACTCATCTGGTACTTCATGATGCAGACACTAGCAGTATAAACTACACTATGTTATTCATTGTGCCCTGCGGCCACTCTGCACGCCCTCACAAAGGGCTACGCCCCCTTGACAATCGCACGCCCTTCCCCCTTGCAATATTTGCCCACTGGCATAAAAAAAAAAATTCTCGCAACGGTATTTTCTCTCTAACACCTTCCCTCTCTTTATCCTCTACCTACCATCCTGACTCTCCCTATCCTTTACCGATCGCACAGCATTTCTGTACATTCCCTCCCCCCTGACATCTCTCTATCTTTTCTCAACCGGACACCATTTCTGTATGCCCTCTATACTGCCCTGAATTTCTGGATCTATTATCTACCGGGCTGCGTACGTTTAAAGGCCTGCAGGGGTTAACGGGGCGTAGCCCCTAACGACGGTGTGAAGAGCGCCCGTAGGGAGCGATGAATCACCTAGTGTAATAATAATCTTGTAAAACAGAAACAGCCTCAAGAAAATATATGACTGTTAGATATAAGAAATAAACAAGTCGTATGTGGTAGGAAGAAACACCCCAGGAATTAATGAGTTGGCAGAACAAGTGTTATTTTATAGAGATGAGCGCCGGAAATTTTTCGGGTTTTGTGTTTTGGTTTTGGGTTCGGTTCCGCGGCCGTGTTTTGGGTTCGACCGCGTTTTGGCAAAACCTAACCGAATTTTTTTTGTCGGATTCGGGTGTGTTTTGGATTCGGGTGTTTTTTTCCAAAAAACCTAAAAAACAGCTTAAATCATAGAATTTGGGGGTCATTTTGATCCCAAAGTATTATTAACCTCAAAAACCATCATTTCCACTCATTTTCAGTCTATTCTGAATACCTCACACCTCACAATATTATTTTTAGTCCTAAAATTTGCACCGAGGTCGCTGGATGACTAAGCTAAGCGACCCTAGTGGCCGACACAAACACCTGGCCCATCTAGGAGTGGCACTGCAGTGTCACGCAGGATGTCCCTTCCAAAAAACCCTCCCCAAACAGCACATGACGCAAAGAAAAAAAGAGGCGCAATGAGGTAGCTGTGTGAGTAAGATAAGCGACCCTAGTGGCCGACACAAACACCGGGCCCATCTAGGAGTGGCACTGCAGTGTCACGCAGGATGTCCCTTCCAAAAAACCCTCCCCAAACAGCACATGACGCAAAGAAAAAAAGAGGCGCAATGAGGTAGCTGTGTGAGTAAGATAAGCGACCCTAGTGGCCGACACAAACACCGGGCCCATCTATGAGTGGCACTGCAGTGTCACGCAGGATGTCCCTTCCAAAAAACCCTCCCCAAACAGCACATGACGCAAAGAAAAAAAGAGGCGCAATGAGGTAGCTGTGTGAGTAAGATAAGCGACCCTAGTGGCCGACACAAACACCGGGCCCATCTAGGAGTGGCACTGCAGTGTCACGCAGGATGTCCCTTCCAAAAAACCCTCCCCACACAGCACATGACGCAAAGAAAAAAAGAGGCGCAATGAGGTAGCTGTGTGAGTAAGATAAGCGACCCTAGTGGCCGACACAAACACCGGGCCCATCTAGGAGTGTCACTGCAGTGTCACGCAGGATGTCCCTTCCAAAAAACCCTCCCCAAACAGCACATGACGCAAAGAAAAAAAGAGGCGCAATGAGGTAGCTGTGTGAGTAAGATAAGCGACCCTAGTGGCCGACACAAACACCGGGCCCATCTAGGAGTGGCACTGCAGTGTCACGCAGGATGGCCCTTCCAAAAAACCCTCCCCAAACAGCACATGACGCAAAGAAAAATTAAAGAAAAAAGAGGTGCAAGATGGAATTGTCCTTGGGCCCTCCCACCCACCCTTATGTTGTATAAACAGGACATGCACACTTTAACCAACCCATCATTTCAGTGACAGGGTCTGCCACACGACTGTGACTGATATGACGGGTTGGTTTGGACCCCCACCAAAAAAGAAGCAATTAATCTCTCCTTGCACAAACTGGCTCTACAGAGGCAAGATGTCCACCTCATCATCATCCTCCGATATATCACCGTGTACATCCCCCTCCTCACAGATTATCAATTCGTCCCCACTGGAATCCACCATCTCAGCTCCCTGTGTACTTTGTGGAGGCAATTGCTGCTGGTCAATGTCTCCGCGGAGGAATTGATTATAATTCATTTTAATGAACATCATCTTCTCCACATTTTCTGGATGTAACCTCGTACGCCGATTGCTGACAAGGTGAGCGGCGGCACTAAACACTCTTTCGGAGTACACACTTGTGGGAGGGCAACTTAGGTAGAATAAAGCCAGTTTGTGCAAGGGCCTCCAAATTGCCTCTTTTTCCTGCCAGTATAAGTACGGACTGTGTGACGTGCCTACTTGGATGCGGTCACTCATATAATCCTCCACCATTCTTTCAATGTTGAGAGAATCATATGCAGTGACAGTAGACGACATGTCCGTAATCGTTGTCAGGTCCTTCAGTCCGGACCAGATGTCAGCATCAGCAGTCGCTCCAGACTGCCCTGCATCACCGCCAGTGGGTGGGCTCGGAATTCTGAGCCTTTTCCTCGCACCCCCAGTTGCGGGAGAATGTGAAGGAGGAGATGTTGACAGGTCGCGTTCCGCTTGACTTGACAATTTTCTCACCAGCAGGTCTTTCAACCCCAGCAGACTTGTGTCTGCCGGAAAGAGAGATCCAAGGTAGGCTTTAAATCTAGGATCGAGCACGGTGGCCAAAATGTAGTGCTCGGATTTCAACAGATTGACCACCCGTGAATCCTTGTTAAGCGAATTAAGGGCTCCATCCACAAGTCCCACATGCCTAGCGGAATCGCTCCGTGTTAGCTCCTCCTTCAATGTCTCCAGCTTCTTCTGCAAAAGCCTGATGAGGGGAATGACCTGACTCAGGCTGGCAGTGTCTGAACTGACTTCACGTGTGGCAAGTTCAAAGGGCATCAGAACCTTGCACAACGTTGAAATCATTCTCCACTGCGCTTGAGACAGGTGCATTCCACCTCCTATATCGTGCTCAATTGTATAGGCTTGAATGGCCTTTTGCTGCTCCTCCAACCTCTGAAGCATATAGAGGGTTGAATTCCACCTCGTTACCACTTCTTGCTTCAGATGATGGCAGGGCAGGTTCAGTAGTTTTTGGTGGTGCTCCAGTCTTCTGTACGTGGTGCCTGTACGCCGAAAGTGTCCCGCAATTCTTCTGGCCACCGACAGCATCTCTTGCACGCCCCTGTCGTTTTTTAAAAAATTCTGCACCACCAAATTCAAGGTATGTGCAAAACATGGGACGTGCTGGAATTTGCCCATATTTAATGCACACACAATATTGCTGGCGTTGTCCGATGCCACAAATCCACAGGAGAGTCCAATTGGGGTAAGCCATTCCGCGATGATCTTCCTCAGTTGCCGTAAGAGGTTTTCAGCTGTGTGCGTATTCTGGAAACCGGTGATACAAAGCGTAGCCTGCCTAGGAAAGAGTTGGCGTTTGCGAGATGCTGCTACTGGTGCCGCCGCTGCTGTTCTTGCGGCGGGAGTCCATACATCTACCCAGTGGGCTGTCACAGTCATATAGTCCTGACCCTGCCCTGCTCCACTTGTCCACATGTCCGTGGTTAAGTGGACATTGGGTACAACTGCATTTTTTAGGACACTGGTGAGTCTTTTTCTGACGTCCGTGTACATTCTCGGTATCGCCTGCCTAGAGAAGTGGAACCTAGATGGTATTTGGTAACGGGGGCACACTGCCTCAATAAATTGTCTAGTTCCCTGTGAACTAACGGCGGATACCGGACGCACGTCTAACACCAACATAGTTGTCAAGGCCTCAGTTATCCGCTTTGCAGCAGGATGACTGCTGTGATATTTCATCTTCCTCGCAAAGGACTGTTGGACAGTCAGTTGCTTACTGGAAGTAGTACAAGTGGGCTTACGACTTCCCCTCTGGGATGACGATCGACTCCCAGCAGCAACAACAGCAGCGCCAGCAGCAGTAGGCATTACACTCAAGGATGCATCGGAGGAATCCCAGGCAGGAGAGGACTCGTCAGAATTGCCAGTGACATGGCCTGCAGGACTATTGGCATTCCTGGGTAAGGAGGAAATTGACACTGAGGGAGTTGGTGGGGTGGTTTGCGTGAGCTTGGTTACAAGAGGAAGGGATTTACTGGTCAGTGGACTGCTTCCGCTGTCACCCAAAGTTTTTGAACTTGTCACTGACTTATTATGAATGCGCTGCTGGTGACGTATAAGGGAGGATGTTCCGAGGTGGTTAACGTCCTTACCCCTACTTATTACAGCTTGACAAAGGCAACACACGGCTTGACAAATGTTGTCCGCATTTCTGGTGAAATACTTCCACACCGAAGAGCTGATTTTTTTTGTATTTTGACCAGGCATGTCAATGGCCCTATTCCTCCCACGGACAACAGGTGTATCCCCGGGTGCCTGACTTAAACAAACCACCTCACCATCAGAATCCACCTGGTCAATTTCCTCCCCAGCGCCAGCAACACCCATATCCTCCTCATCCTGGTGTACTTCAACACTGACATCTTCAATCTGACTATCAGGAACTGGACTGCGGGTGCTCCTTTCAGCACTTGCAGGGGGCGTGCAAATGGTGGAAGGCGCATGCTCTTCACGTTCAGTGTTGGGAAGGTCAGGCATCGCAACCGACACAATTGGACTCTCCTTGTGGATTTGGGATTTCGAAGAACGCACAGTTCTTTGCGGTGCTTTTGCCAGCTTGAGTCTTTTCAGTTTTCTAGCGAGAGGCTGAGTGCTTCCATCCTCATGTGAAGCTGAACCACTAGCCATGAACATAGGCCAGGGCCTCAGCCGTTCCTTGCCACTCCGTGTGGTAAATGGCATATTGGCAAGTTTACGCTTCTCCTCCGACAATTTTATTTTAGGTTTTGGAGTCCTTTTTTTACTGATATTTGGTGTTTTGGATTTGACATGCTCTGTACTATGACATTGGGCATCGGCCTTGGCAGACGACGTTGCTGGCATTTCATCGTCTCGGCCATGACTAGTGGCAGCAGCTTCAGCACGAGGTGGAAGTGGATCTTGATCTTTCCCTAATTTTGGAACCTCAACATTTTTGTTCTCCATATTTTAATAGGCACAACTAAAAGGCACCTCAGGTAAACAATGGAGATGGATGGATACTAGTATACTTATGGATGGACTGCCGAGTGCCGACACAGAGGTAGCTACAGCCGTGGACTACCGTACTGTACTGTGTCTGCTGCTAATATAGACTGGATGATAATGAGATGTAGTATGTATAAAGAAGAAAGAAAAAAAAAACCACGGGTAGGTGGTATACAATTATGGATGGACTGCCGAGTGCCGACACAGAGGTAGCTACAGCCGTGGACTACCGTACTGTGTCTGCTGCTAATATAGACTGGTTGATAATGAGATGTAGTATGTATAAAGAAGAAGGAAAAAAAAAACACGGGTAGGTGGTATACAATTATGGATGGACTGCCGAGTGCCGACACAGAGGTAGCTACAGCCGTGGACTACCGTACTGTGTCTGCTGCTAATATAGACTGGATGATAATGAGATGTAGTATGTATAAAGAAGAAAGAAAAAAAAACCACGGGTAGGTGGTATACAATTATGGATGGACTGCCGAGTGCCGACACAGAGGTAGCTACAGCCGTGGACTACCGTACTGTACTGTGTCTGCTGCTAATATAGACTGGATGATAATGAGATGTAGTATGTATAAAGAAGAAAGAAAAAAAAAACCACGGGTAGGTGGTATACAATTATGGATGGACTGCCGAGTGCCGACACAGAGGTAGCTACAGCCGTGGACTACCGTACTGTGTCTGCTGCTAATATAGACTGGATGATAATGAGATGTAGTATGTAATGTATAAAGAAGAAAGAAAAAAAAAACACGGGTAGGTGGTATACAATTATGGATGGACTGCCGAGTGCCGACACAGAGGTAGCTACAGCCGTGGACTACCGTACTGTGTCTGCTGCTAATATAGACTGGATGATAATGAGATGTAGTATGTATAAAGAAGAAAGAAAAAAAAAAACCACGGGTAGGTGGTATACAATTATGGATGGACTGCCGAGTGCCGACACAGAGGTAGCTACAGCCGTGGACTACCGTACTGTACTGTGTCTGCTGCTAATATAGACTGGATGATAATGAGATGTAGTATGTATAAAGAAGAAAGAAAAAAAAACCACGGGTAGGTGGTATACAATTATGGATGGACTGCCGAGTGCCGACACAGAGGTAGCTACAGCCGTGGACTACCGTACTGTACTGTGTCTGCTGCTAATATAGACTGGATGATAATGAGATGTAGTATGTATAAAGAAGAAAGAAAAAAAAAAACCACGGGTAGGTGGTATACAATTATGGATGGACTGCCGAGTGCCGACACAGAGGTAGCTACAGCCGTGGACTACCGTACTGTACTGTGTCTGCTGCTAATATAGACTGGATGATAATGAGATGTAGTATGTATAAAGAAGAAAGAAAAAAAAAACCACGGGTAGGTGGTATACAATTATGGATGGACTGCCGAGTGCCGACACAGAGGTAGCTACAGCCGTGGACTACCGTACTGTACTGTGTCTGCTGCTAATATAGACTGGATGATAATGAGATGTAGTATGTATAAAGAAGAAAGAAAAAAAAAACCACGGGTAGGTGGTATACAATTATGGATGGACTGCCGAGTGCCGACACAGAGGTAGCTACAGCCGTGGACTACCGTACTGTGTCTGCTGCTAATATAGACTGGATGATAATGAGATGTAGTATGTAATGTATAAAGAAGAAAGAAAAAAAAACACGGGTAGGTGGTATACAATTATGGATGGACTGCCGAGTGCCGACACAGAGGTAGCTACAGCCGTGGACTACCGTACTGTGTCTGCTGCTAATATAGACTGGATGATAATGAGATGTAGTATGTATAAAGAAGAAAGAAAAAAAAAAACCACGGGTAGGTGGTATACAATTATGGATGGACTGCCGAGTGCCGACACAGAGGTAGCTACAGCCGTGGACTACCGTACTGTACTGTGTCTGCTGCTAATATAGACTGGATGATAATGAGATGTAGTATGTATAAAGAAGAAAGAAAAAAAAACCACGGGTAGGTGGTATACAATTATGGATGGACTGCCGAGTGCCGACACAGAGGTAGCTACAGCCGTGAACTACCGTACTGTGTCTGCTGCTAGTATAGACTGGATGATAAATAATGATATAAAAAAAATATATATATCACTACTGCAGCCGGACAGGTATATATTATATAATGACGGACCTGCTGGACACTGTCTGTCAGCAGAATGAGTTTTTTAATTTTTATAGAATAAAAAAACACCACACAAGTCACACGACGAGTGTACTTTTTCAGGCAGACAATCACAATATACTATACTGGTGGTCAGTGTGGTCAGGTCACTGGTCACAGTGGTCAGTGGTCAGTCACACTGGCAGTGGCACTCTGGCAGCAAAAGTGTGCACTGTTTAATATGTACTCTTGGCTCCTGCTATAACCTATAACTGCTCCCCAGTCTCCCCCACAATTAAGCTGTGTGAGCACAGTCAGATATTATACATAGATGATGCAGCACACTGGGCTGAGCACAGATATGGTATGTGAGTGTGACTGAGTCACTGTGTATCGTTTTTTTCAGGCAGAGAACAAGAACAGAACGGATTATTAAATAATAATAAATTATAAAACTGCACTGGTGGTCAGGTCACTGGTCATCAGTCACTAGTATAACTGCTCCTAAGCTACAGTAAGTAAATGAAGTGTCTCACTCTCACTCTCCTATCTATTTTAATTTCCAAACAGAGAGGACGCCAGCCACGTCCTCTCCCTATCAATCTCAATGCACGTGTGAAAATGGCCGCGACGCGCGGCTCCTTATATAGAATCCGAGTCTCGCGATAGAATCCGAGCCTCGCGAGAATCCGACAGCGTGATGATGACGTTCGGGCGCGCTCGGGTTAACCGAGCAAGGCGGGAAGATCCGAGTCGCTCGGACCCGTGTAAAAAAACATGAAGTTCGGGCGGGTTCGGATTCAGAGAAACCGAACCCGCTCATCTCTATTATTTTAGCCATAAAAAGACCTAGGCATAACATTACCAAACAGACTATATGTAAACATTGCCAAACCTTGGCTGTACATGAGATGTTCAACATTGTATTTACATTAGCTGAGTAAAAGCTATATTCCTGTCATCAGCAAGAACTGGTGAAATAGAGTGGTTAGGTCAGTCAGTGCGATGGTCCATAGGAACACAGTCGTCAACTGTTTTACCGTGGTTTCCTCTTGTTTGCTCTGCGGGGCTTCCGTTTCTTCTTCTAGCCAGCATGCAAGGGCCTGCCAGGTTTTCAGATTCCTAGGAAACTGATATGGCACTCAATTCATCGCAGCATTTCGGTCGCCAGAGACCCAAAGCTAAGAAAGGATGGGGGGGGGGAAGCCTTTTACTAACCTTTAGTCCTCAGAGGCTGTTATCCTGCATCCACCGTGGCCATCTTTACTGAGGGATTTGAATATGTGTGGCCATCTTTTTTACTGGCATGACCACCATTATGTATTATTTATTAACAGTTACTCATACAATACCATTATATTCCATTGCACCTTATAATTGGGAACAAAACATCATCTTCCAATGACCATCTTAGATACTCAAAGGAATAAACCGGTCTTCGTATTTTCAATACTAATTGATTAGTTATTTTCAAACCTACAAATAGTTGTTTTGCATTGCTTGCCTTTGACCCACTGAGTGGAAAGGTGAAGTATATGAATGTTCTGCATAGGTAGGTTTACCCAGGGTCGGACTGGCCCACAAGGCCAAAGGGGAAACCCCCGGTTGGCCCCACTGATGTGGGCCCACCTTCTCCTCTGGGGATTAAGCACCTGATTCAGACCTGATTGGTGTTGTGCATGCAGAGGTGTTCGCTGGGCGGGAGGGGGCAGGCCGGAGGAGTTTAGCCGCCGTTTTAGGGGCGTGGCTGAGTAACGCAGGCGTGCCCGGACCATGGGGTGGGCGGGAGGGGGCAGGCCGGCGGAGTTTAGCCGCCGTTTTAGGGGCGTGGCTGAGTAACGCAGGCGTGCCCGGACCATGGGGTGGGCGGGCCGCGACGTCTGCGTGACATCACACGATGAGACCCTAACAGCGACCAGTAGCTCCCTGCCTGCGCTCAGGAGCTGCGCCGGTAGGGAGTTACTCTTCAAGTACAAAAGCATTGCCGCTGTGCGAAGGTTTTGTACTTGTGCGTGGAGAGTCGGGTCTGACATGCGGGGCGGACTAGTCCTGTGCTGGGCATCCCCCCGCATGTCTGTGTGACTGATTGTAGCTGTGCTAAATTTACCACATCTACGATAGGGTCTGTGACATGTGTGCGCGCGTCACGGGGGGCGGGCACGCACACATGTCACAGGGGGCGCGCCGCATGACGTATGGGGGCGTGACGTGAGTCATGGGGGGCGTAGACTCGTGGCACCCCCCCATTACAATGGCGATGGTTGCTGGGGGGGTGGAACGTGCCGCAAGTCCTGGGGCGTGGACTCGCGGCACGCCCCCATTTCCATGGAGACCATAGAACCAGAGAGCTGGAGGCTGCGCTGCGCGCGGCCTTCCCGGCTCTCTGAATGACCGATTCGGCCCACCTGCCCATCGGCCCTTCTGGCAAGTGCCAGAAGTGCCATATGGTCAGTCCGGCCATGGTTATACATATGTCTATCATGCATGCACTATCAGTATTTACTATATTTATTCATCAAGGGGCCCATGCACTCTCTAATGGCTAGCCAAAATCTCTGGGGTGGCTGACCACACCCCTAAACATGGGCCCCTACTACTGCATTTCCCCAGTGGGCCCTTCATGCCCCAGTCCGACACTGGGTTTACAATACTCTCCATTTAAACCAGGGTACTCATGAATTACATAGGTTCTGGGGCTGGCTGACTTAACCAATATGATGCCCTAGGCAATATTTTGGCTGGTGCCCCCTAGCACCGCCGCTAGTTCTGCAGGAGATGCCTGGCATGAGTCAGCTGGCAACTCTGCTAACGCCGGGCGTCTTTCGTTTATGAAAATGCATCTTATTTGCATTACTATGTGGCTATGTTGCACAAGCAGCTTCTGCTGATTAAAATGATATGCGGCATGCCTATATTCTGAGTGCGACTGTGTCTTTATCTGCATACGAAATGCTACATTACAGTGATTACCAGGAATTAACTGCAATATAGCATTTCGTATGCAGATACAGCCGCAGTCACACACACAATATAGGCATGCTGCATATCATTTTAATCAGCAGAAGCTGCTGGTGCCCCCAAGCATACCAAATGCCCTAGGCATTTGCCAGGTTTGCCTATGCCTAAGGCCGGCTCTGGGTTCTGCTTCTTAGGCTACTGGACACCATTAGCTCCAGAGGGAGTCGGAACGCAGGTCTCACCCCGCCGTTCGTCCCAGAGCCGCGCCGCCTGTTAGGTTCCTGGTGCTCAGAACAAGGGAGATGTTCATGAAGTGAGTCCAGAGCACCAGGACGTAACGCTGGGAAAGGGGAATGGAAAGGGAATAGCCCCTGGCGCCCTAACTCTGTTGTCTCACCCGTGCTGTCAGAAATCCCTTGCGAGACTATGGTTTCTTGAGCCCTTGGCAGCCGCGTTTGAAGGGCGGATTATGTCTGCCCAACTCCGATGCCCCCCGGTCTTAGTGAGAGACAAAGGGAAATCCGAGACAGGATGATAACAAGAGGCCCTCTAACTAAGCAAACAGGCCAGGGGCTACAAGCTAACTAAAAACCTAAAGTATGTGCGGAGAAACCGCCAAAGGAAAATAACAACAAAGGAAATGCTGATCACACGCCGACACAATACCTTTGTGTTCCGGCGGTGACAGCATAAGCAGAACCCTCTGCAAAACACCAGGGACAGAAACAATAATGGAATACAGCGGCCTAGGCCAACGGACGCGGCAGAGTCGCTACTCACGGAACCGGTACGAATACTGGCAAACGGACAGGAACCCTCAATGATGCCGACACACACTCTCAGAACTGGAGGACAGGCAGAATCCCAAACGACAGACCGGTGGACACCAGGAAACCAGGAACTTGACCAGGGATAGGCAAAGCCACTGGACCTCAGGGCAGGAACGCCTCACAGCAGGACACGGGATCAGACACAGGAATCGACACAGGGACTGACACAGGAATCAACACAGGAAGCAGCTAGTCAGACACTGCTATACAGGAGCTCAGGGACTGGCAGGAACCAGGTCAGACTTCAAGCAGACTGAAAACCAAGAACTATCACCAGCATCTGTGAATTGCAGTCAGCCAGCATACAACAGAGAGGCCTAATTAATAATCCCATGCAGCTGCCCTGTTGCATGACTCTAAACTGAGAAGATGCAATTAGCAGCCAGGTGAGGCTGAACACATGGGAACAAGCTGCAATTACACAGACTCACCAGCGGCAGCAGACAAGAGTATTCTAAAACAGAGCAATGGGAAATCCTGGCATGCAAGACAACTTTATAAACATAAAATAGGAATGAACCACTACCTATGGTTCATAACAGTATCCCCTCCTGAAGGGTGAGCTCCGAGCACCCCATGACACCCACGGGGAACATAAACAGAAGTATAACATAAAATACAGAACAAAAATGCAAAACAGGAATGAGCCACAGCCGTGGCTCATAACATTACCCCCCCCCCCTTGAGGAGGGGTCAAAAGACCCCAAAATTCAGACTATCCAGAACAAGGGATACAAAAAAATAACAAAAACCTGACACACTGGTCTAACAGACAAGAAAACAAAAAACAAGCTGTAGCAACAACTTGTAACAGTGCCCTCCCCTTGATGGTGGCCACTGGACACAAGACAAGGAAAAAAAATATATATTTTTTTTTTTTTATCAAGGCAAGAGTCAAAAATTATTTCTTTTTCTTCTTCTTTTTACAAAGCTCTTTTGGTCTGACCAAGGTAATTCCCCAAACATTGTCTGAACTGATGGTACCACCCAGCAAGGCTGCGTTCAAATCAGAGACAGGTCTCTTACCCTTGGGAGCTGAACTTTCTGG
The DNA here is from genome assembly GCF_028390025.1 of Pseudophryne corroboree. NCBI lineage: Eukaryota > Metazoa > Chordata > Amphibia > Anura > Myobatrachidae > Pseudophryne > Pseudophryne corroboree. The sequence goes on along the minus strand of NC_086454.1, from coordinate 298,357,150 downwards.
TAAAGTACTATTATTAGAAGAAGAAGTCAGAAAAGCACATCCTGCAGTCAAAACAACGGGCTGGGACTCTTGTGCCGAGTTTACAGTATTTGGTGGACTCTCAGCAGACAAGACGGGTGACTTAGAGGAACCTGAACCAATTTCTTTGGAACCATATCTTTTAATAATTGCATCACAGAATGCTAGGGGATCCTGAAGAATGGGATCTTCAGCTTTCATTAGGCTGGTCGCCCACTCAAAAGGCTCTCCTCTAAAAGAATAAATCAGATAGAGCCCAAGGTTTTCTGAAGTGATGCCCAGAAATGGTCTAGACAACATAATAGTGTAATAGTGTTTGAAAAGCGCCAGAAATTGGGCTAAGTCCCCATCAAAGGTTATGGATGTTGAGATATCAGAGTCAGGATCTGTTTCCTTCTCATCTGACTGACTGGAGTGCTTTGCTAGGACCTGGTCACTATTGACCTTACTCGAGGCTGAGACTCTCTGAACCCCACCTGGGGCAGATGCTTTCTGAACCCCACCTGGGGCTGAGACTTCCTGAACCCCACCTGGGGCAGTGACTTTCTGAACCCCACCCGGGGCAGTGACTTTCTGAACCCCACCCGGGGCAGTGACTTTCTGAACCCCACCCGGGGCAGTGACTTTCTGAATCCCACCCGGGGCAGTGACTTTCTGAACCCCACCCGGGGCAGTGGCCTCCGGGAACCCCGCTGGGGCAGTGGCCTCCGGGAACCCCGCTGGGGCAGTGGCCTCCGGGAACCCCGCTGGGGTCAGCACCTCGGATTCTTTTACTCGGACCGGGCCGTTGGCCTCCCTGACTGGGATCGGGCCATCGGCCTCCCTCTCTGAGTCGATAATTATCGAAAGTTCTCCCGGGACTATGACTTCCGGGACTTTTGCTGAAGAAATAACGTTCAGATCCTCCACTAATGCTATGCTTCTTAAGTTCTTTCCTGGGGAAGCGACTTCTAGACCCTTCTTTGGGGCTGCGTCTCTCGAGACCCCACTTGGGGATATTACTTCAAAGATCCCTTCTGGGGTTTTGCTTCTCGAGTTCCCTTCAAGAACTATGGTTTTAGAGACCCTTTCTAGGGTTGCGCTCTTCAAGTCCCTACCTGGGGTAACAGCTTCTGAGACCCCTTCTGGTATGGACACCTGAACTACAATATTTGATGTCCCTCTATAAGCTTGGGCATCGGGTACCGCACCAGCACTCTGGGCATCGGGTACCGCACCAGCACTCTGGGCATCGGGTACCGCACCAGCACTCTGGGCATCGGGTACCGCGCCAGCACTCTGGGCATCGGGTACCGCACCAGCACTCTGGGCATCGGGTACCGCACCAAAATCCTGAGCTACGGGCACCACTCCAGGACCCTGGGCTACGGGCACCACTCCAGGAACCTGGGCAACGGGCACCACTCCAGGAACCTGGGCAACGGGCACCACTCCAGGAACCTGGGCAACGGGCACCACTCCAGGAACCTGGGCAACGGGCACCACTCCAGGGGCTTGCAACTCTGCTTCAACAGGAACCTCAAGAGAGGAGAGAAACATTCTCTTTTGATTCCTAAATCTATAATGGGGCTCCCTTGCCCAAGGACCCCAATTATAGGACAGAGAGTTTTTTAGTGTGGGTTGTGTGACAAGTACCTCTGCCACAGTAGAGACAGGAGTAGGTCTTGTATCCTGACTCAACTTGGCCAGAGGGCAAGACTCGTCACCACACTTTGGCTTGCGCAACTCACAGGTCTGCAGATAGTGGCCTAAAACCCCACAATATAGGCATAAGTTTAAGTTTCTGCGACGCAGACGTTCCTCTTCTGAGAGCCTGGGCCGCAGAAAACTTTTAAACCTTTTCTCTTCAATTAAACCAGAGGATTCTCTTGTCACCATACTGTGAACAAGAGTCTCTTTAGAGATAGATGTACTCTCAACGACTTCTGGCAAGATGAGCAAGATTTTAGTCAGAAGGTTTTGCAGTTGCTTTAGGGATTGCTGCAAAACTTCTAGTCGCTCTGGTCTCAAAGCACTGAAAACAGAGTTCAGGGCTGCGAGAGATGCCTGCAGGGCTTGCATAGTAGACATAGGAGGATTTAAAACTAGACAAGACAAGGCAGGACTAGACAAGGCAGGACTAGACTAGAGATGAGCGCCTGAAATTTTTCGGGTTTTGTGTTTTGGTTTTGGGTTCGGTTCCGCGGCCGTGTTTTGGGTTCGACCGCGTTTTGGCAAAACCTCACCGAATTTTTTTTGTCGGATTCGGGTGTGTTTTGGATTCGGGTGTTTTTTTCAAAAAACCCTAAAAAACAGCTTAAATCATAGAATTTGGGGGTCATTTTGATCCCAAAGTATTATTAACCTCAAAAACCATAATTTCCACTCATTTTCAGTCTATTCTGAATACCTCACACCTCACAATATTATTTTTAGTCCTAAAATTTGCACCAAGGTCGCTGTGTGAGTAAGATAAGCGACCCTAGTGGCCGACACAAACACCGGGCCCATCTAGGAGTGGCACTGCAGTGTCACGCAGGATGTCCCTTCCAAAAAACCCTCCCCAAACAGCACATGACGCAAAGAAAAAAAGAGGCGCAATGAGGTAGCTGTGTGAGTAAGATTAGCGACCCTAGTGGCCGACACAAACACCGGGCCCATCTAGGAGTGGCACTGCAGTGTCACGCAGGATGTCCCTTCCAAAAAACCCTCCCCAAACAGCACATGACGCAAAGAAAAAAAGAGGCGCAATGAGGTAGCTGACTGTGTGAGTAAGATAAGCGACCCTAGTGGCCGACACAAACACCGGGCCCATCTAGGAGTGGCACTGCAGTGTCACGCAGGATGGCCCTTCCAAAAAACCCTCCCCAAACAGCACATGACGCAAAGAAAAAAAGAGGCGCAATGAGGTAGCTGTGTGAGTAAGATAAGCGACCCTAGTGGCCGACACAAACACCGGGCCCATCTAGGAGTGGCACTGCAGTGTCACGCAGGATGTCCCTTCCAAAAAACCCTCCCCAAACAGCACATGACGCAAAGAAAAAAAGAGGCGCAATGAGGTAGCTGACTGTGTGAGTAAGATAAGCGACCCTAGTGGCCGACACAAACACCGGGCCCATCTAGGAGTGGCACTGCAGTGTCACGCAGGATGGCCCTTCCAAAAAACCCTCCCCAAACAGCACATGACGCAAAGAAAAAAAGAGGCGCAATGAGGTAGCTGACTGTGTGAGTAAGATAAGCGACCCTAGTGGCCGACACAAACACCGGGCCCATCTAGGAGTGGCACTGCAGTGTCACGCAGGATGGCCCTTCCAAAAAACCCTCCCCAAACAGCACATGACGCAAAGAAAAAGAAAAGAAAAAAGAGGTGCAAGATGGAATTGTCCTTGGGCCCTCCCACCCACCCTTATGTTGTATAAACAAAACAGGACATGCACACTTTAACCAACCCATCATTTCAGTGACAGGGTCTGCCACACGACTGTGACTGATATGACGGGTTGGTTTGGACCCCCCCCAAAAAAGAAGCAATTAATCTCTCCTTGCACAAACTGGCTCTACAGAGGCAAGATGTCTACCTCATCATCATCCTCCGATATATCACCGTGTACATCCCCCTCCTCACAGATTATCAATTCGTCCCCACTGGAATCCACCATCTCAGCTCCCTGTGTACTTTGTGGAGGCAATTGCTGCTGGTCAATGTCTCCGCGGAGGAATTGATTATAATTCATTTTAATGAACATCATCTCCACATTTTCTGGATGTAACCTCGTACGCCGATTGCTGACAAGGTGAGCGGCGGCACTAAACACTCTTTCGGAGTACACACTTGTGGGAGGGCAACTTAGGTAGAATAAAGCCAGTTTGTGCAAGGGCCTCCAAATTGCCTCTTTTTCCTGCCAGTATAAGTACGGACTGTGTGACGTGCCTACTTGGATGCGGTCACTCATATAATCCTCCACCATTCTTTCAATGGTGAGAGAATCATATGCAGTGACAGTAGACGACATGTCCGTAATCGTTGTCAGGTCCTTCAGTCCGGACCAGATGTCAGCATCAGCAGTCGCTCCAGACTGCCCTGCATCACCGCCAGCGGGTGGGCTCGGAATTCTGAGCCTTTTCCTCGCACCCCCAGTTGCGGGAGAATGTGAAGGAGGAGATGTTGACAGGTCGCGTTCCGCTTGACTTGACAATTTTCTCACCAGCAGGTCTTTCAACCCCAGCAGACTTGTGTCTGCCGGAAAGAGAGATCCAAGGTAGGCTTTAAATCTAGGATCGAGCATGGTGGCCAAAATGTAGTGCTCTGATTTCAGCAGATTGACCACCCGTGAATCCTTGTTAAGCGAATTAAGGGCTCCATCCACAAGTCCCACATGCCTAGCGGAATCGCTCCGTGTTAGCTCCTCCTTCAATGTCTCCAGCTTCTTCTGCAAAAGCCTGATGAGGGGAATGACCTGACTCAGGCTGGCAGTGTCTGAACTGACTTCACGTGTGGCAAGTTCAAAGGGCATCAGAACCTTGCACAACGTTGAAATCATTCTCCACTGCGCTTGAGACAGGTGCATTCCACCTCCTATATCGTGCTCAATTGTATAGGCTTGAATGGCCTTTTGCTGCTCCTCCAACCTCTGAAGCATATAGAGGGTTGAATTCCACCTCGTTACCACTTCTTGCTTCAGATGATGGCAGGGCAGGTTCAGTAGTTTTTGGTGGTGCTCCAGTCTTCTGTACGTGGTGCCTGTACGCCGAAAGTGTCCCGCAATTCTTCTGGCCACCGACAGCATCTCTTGCACGCCCCTGTCGTTTTTTAAAAAATCCTGCACCACCAAATTCAAGGTATGTGCAAAACATGGGACGTGCTGGAATTTGCCCATATTTAATGCACACACAATATTGCTGGCGTTGTCCGATGCCACAAATCCACAGGAGAGTCCAATTGGGGTAAGCCATTCCGCGATGATCTTCCTCAGTTGCCGTAAGAGGTTTTCAGCTGTGTGCGTATTCTGGAAACCGGTGATACAAAGCGTAGCCTGCCTAGGAAAGAGTTGGCGTTTGCGAGATGCTGCTACTGGTGCCGCCGCTGCTGTTCTTGCGGCGGGAGTCCATACATCTACCCAGTGGGCTGTCACAGTCATATAGTCCTGACCCTGCCCTGCTCCACTTGTCCACATGTCCGTGGTTAAGTGGACATTGGGTACAACTGCATTTTTTAGGACACTGGTGAGTCTTTTTCTGACGTCCGTGTACATTCTCGGTATCGCCTGCCTAGAGAAGTGGAACCTAGATGGTATTTGGTAACGGGGGCACACTGCCTCAATAAATTGTCTAGTTCCCTGTGAACTAACGGCGGATACCGGACGCACGTCTAACACCAACATAGTTGTCAAGGCCTCAGTTATCCGCTTTGCAGCAGGATGACTGCTGTGATATTTCATCTTCCTCGCAAAGGACTGTTGAACAGTCAATTGCTTACTGGAAGTAGTACAAGTGGGCTTATGACTTCCCCTCTGGGATGACCATCGACTCCCAGCAGCAACAACAGCAGCGCCAGCAGCAGCTTCCCCTCTGGGATGACCATCGACTCCCAGCAGCAACAACAGCAGCGCCAGCAGCAGTAGGCGTTACACGCAAGGATGCATCGGAGGAATCCCAGGCAGGAGAGGAATCATCAGAATTGCCAGTGACATGGCCTGCAGGACTATTGGCATTCCTTGGGAAGGAGGAAATTGACACTGAGGGAGTTGGTGGGGTGGTTTGCGTGAGCTTGGTTACAAGAGGAAGGGATTTACTGGTCAGTGGACTGCTTCCGCTGTCGGCCAAAGTTTTTGAACTTGTCACTGACTTATTATGAATGCGCTGCAGGTGACGTATAAGGGAGGATGTTCCGAGGTGGTTAACGTCCTTACCCCTACTTATTACAGCTTGACAAAGGGAACACACGGCTTGACAAATGTTGTCCGCATTTCTGGTGAAATACTTCCACACCGAAGAGCTGATTTTTTTGGTATTTTCACCAGGCATGTCAACGGCCATATTCCTCCCACGGACAACAGGTGTCTCCCCGGGTGCCTGACTTAAACAAACCACCTCACCATCAGAATCCTCCTGGTCAATTTCCTCCCCAGCGCCAGCAACACCCATATCCTCCTCATCCTGGTGTACTTCAACACTGACATCTTCAATCTGACTATCAGGAACTGGACTGCGGGTGCTCCTTCCAGCACTTGCAGGGGGCGTGCAAATGGTGGAAGGCGCATGCTCTTCACGTCCAGTGTTGGGAAGGTCAGGCATCGCAACCGACACAATTGGACTCTCCTTGTGGATTTGGGATTTCGAAGAACGCACAGTTCTTTGCTGTGCTTTTTCCAGCTTGAGTCTTTTCATTTTTCTAGCGAGAGGCTGAGTGCTTCCATCCTCATGTAAAGCTGAACCACTAGCCATGAACATAGGCCAGGGCCTCAGCCGTTCCTTGCCACTCCGTGTGGTAAATGGCATATTGGCAAGTTTACGCTTCTCCTCCGACAATTTTATTTTAGGTTTTGGAGTCCATTTTTTACTGATATTTGGTGTTTTGGATTTGACATGCTCTGTACTATGACATTGGGCATCGGCCTTGGCAGACGACGTTGCTGGCATTTCATCGTCTCGGCCATGACTAGTGGCAGCAGCTTCAGCACGAGGTGGAAGTGGATCTTGATCTTTCCCTAATTTTGGAACCTCAACATTTTTGTTCTCCATATTTTAATAGGCACAACTAAAAGGCACCTCAGGTAAACAATGGAGATGGATGGATACTAGTATACAATTATGGATGGACTGCCGAGTGCCGACACAGAGGTAGCTACAGCCGTGGACTACCGTACTGTACTGTGTCTGCTGCTAATATAGACTGGATGATAATGAGATGTAGTATGTATAAAGAAGAAAGAAAAAAAAACCACGGGTAGGTGGTATACAATTATGGATGGACTGCCGAGTGCCGACACAGAGGTAGCTACAGCCGTGGACTACCGTACTGTACTGTGCTGCTAATATAGACTGGATGATAATGAGATGTAGTATGTATAAAGAAGAAATAAAAAAAAACCACGGGTAGGTGGTATACAATTATGGATGGACTGCAGAGTGCCGACACAGAGGTAGCTACAGCCGTGGACTACCGTACTGTACTGTGTCTGCTGCTAATATAGACTGGATGATAATGAGATGTAGTATGTATAAAGAAGAAAGAAAAAAAAACCACGTGTAGGTGGTATACAATTATGGACGGACTGCCGAGTGCCGACACAGAGGTAGCTACAGCCGTGGACTACCGTACTGTACTGTGTCTGCTGCTAATATAGACTGGATGATAATGAGATGTAGTATGTATAAAGAAGAAAGAAAAAAAAAACACGGGTAGGTGGTATACAATTATGGATGGACTGCCGAGTGCCGACACAGAGGTAGCTACAGCCGTGGACTACCGTACTGTACTGTGTCTGCTGCTAATATAGACTGGATGATAATGAGATGTAGTATGTATAAAGAAGAAAGAAAAAAAAAACCACGGGTAGGTGGTATACAATTATGGATGGACTGCCGAGTGCCGACACAGAGGTAGCTACAGCCGTGGACTACCGTACTGTACTGTGTCTGCTGCTAATATAGACTGGTTGATAATGAGATGTAGTATGTATGTATAAAGAAGAAAGAAAAAAAAACCACGGGTAGGTGGTATACAATTATGGACGGACTGCCGAGTGCCGACACAGAGGTAGCTACAGCCGTGGACTACCGTACTGTACTGTGTCTGCTGCTAATATAGACTGGTTGATAATGAGATGTAGTATGTATGTATAAAGAAGAAAGAAAAAAAAACCACGGGTAGGTGGTATACAATTATGGACGGACTGCCGAGTGCCGACACAGAGGTAGCTACAGCCGTGGACTACCGTACTGTACTTTGTCTGCTGCTAATATAGACTGGATGATAATGAGATGTAGTATGTATAAAGAAGAAAGAAAAAAAAACCACGGGTAGGTGGTATACAATTATGGATGGACTGCCGAGTGCCGACACAGAGGTAGCTACAGCCGTGAACTACCGTACTGTGTCTGCTGCGACTGGATGATAAATAATGATATAAAAAATATATATATATCACTACTGCAGCCGGACAGGTATATATTATATAATGACGGACCTGCTGGACACTGTCTGTCAGCAGAATGAGTTTTTTATAGAATAAAAAAAAAACACCACACAAGTCACACGACGAGTGTTTAACTTTTTCAGGCAATCACAATATAGTATACTATACTGGTGGTCAGTGTGGTCAGGTCACTGGTCAGTCACACTGGCAGTGGCACTCCTGCAGCAAAAGTGTGCACTGTTTAATTTTAATAATATGTACTCCTGGCTCCTGCTATAACCTATAACTGCTCCCCAGTCTCCCCCACAATTAAGCTGTGTGAGCACAGTCAGATATTATACATAGATGATGCAGCACACTGGGCTGAGCACAGTGAGCACACAGATATGGTATGTGACTGAGTCACTGTGTATCGTTTTTTTTCAGGCAGAGAACGGATTATATTAAATAAAACTTCACTGGTCAGTGGTCAGTCACTAGTAAACTCTGCACTCTCTAGTACTCCTAAGCTCCAGTAAATCAAGTGTCTCTGTCTCAATCTCACTCTCTCTCTTCTAATCTAAATGGAGAGGACGCCAGCCACGTCCTCTCCCTATCAATCTCAATGCACGTGTGAAAATGGCGGCGACGCGCGGCTCCTTATATAGAATCCGAGTCTCGCGATAGAATCCGAGCCTCGCGAGAATCCGACAGCGTCATGATGACGTTCGGGCGCGCTCGGGTTAACCGAGCAAGGCGGGAAGATCCGAGTCGCTCGGATCCGTGTAAAAAAAGCTGAAGTTCGGGCGGGTTCGGATTCCGAGGAACCGAACCCGCTCATCTCTAGACTAGACAAGGCAGGACTAGACAAGGCTGGACTAGACAAGGCAGGACTAGACAAGGCTGGACTAGACAAGGCTGGACTAGACAAGGCTCGACTAGACAAGGCTCGACTAGACAAGGCTGGACTAGACAAGGCTGGACTAGACAAGGCAGGACTAGACACTGGACTGGGCCAAAAAAGAAAAAAAAAGTTTTATTTCTTTTTTGTGGTATGGCTGGTGATAATGTTAGGTTCCTGGTGCTCAGAACAAGGGAGATGTTCATGAAGTGAGTCCAGAGCACCAGGACGTAACGCTGGGAAAGGGGAATGGAAAGGGAATAGCCCCTGGCGCCCTAACTCTGTTGTCTCACCCGTGCTGTCAGAAATCCCTTGCGAGACTATGGTTTCTTGAGCCCTTGGCAGCCGCGTTTGAAGGGCGGATTATGTCTGCCCAACTCCGATGCCCCCCGGTCTTAGTGAGAGACAAAGGGAAATCCGAGACAGGATGATAACAAGAGGCCCTCTAACTAAGCAAACAGGCCAGGGGCTACAAGCTAACTAAAAACCTAAAGTATGTGCGGAGAAACCGCCAAAGGAAAATAACAACAAAGGAAATGCTGATCACACGCCGACACAATACCTTTGTGTACCGGCGGTGACAGCATAAGCAGAACCCTCTGCAAAACACCAGGGACAGAAACAATAATGGAATACAGCGGCCTAGGCCAACGGACGCGGCAGAGCCGCTACTCACGGAACCGGTACGAATACTGGCAAACGGACAGGAACCCTCAATGATGCCGACACACACTCTCAGAACTGGAGGACAGGCAGAATCCCAAACGACAGACCGGTGGACACCAGGAAACCAGGAACTTGACCAGGGATAGGCAAAGCCACTGGACCTCAGGGCAGGAACGCCTCACAGCAGGACACGGGATCAGACACAGGAATCGACACAGGCACTGACACAGGAATCAACACAGGAAGCAGCTAGTCAGACACTGCTATACAGGAGCTCAGGGACTGGCAGGAACCAGGTCAGACTTCAAGCAGACTGAAAACCAAGAAATATCACCAGCATCTGTGAATTTCAGTCAGCCAGCATATAACAGAGAGGCCTAATTAATAATCCCATGCAGCTGCCCTGTTGCATGACTCTAAACTGACAAGATGCAATTAGCAGCCAGGTGAGGCTGAACACATGGGAACAAGCTGCAATTACACAGACTCACCAGCGGCAGCAGACAAGAGTATTCTAAAACAGAGCAATGGGAAATCCTGGCATGCAAGACAACTTTATAAACATAAAATAGGAATGAACCACTACCTATGGTTCATAACAGTATCCCCTCCTAAAGGGTGAGCTCCGAGCACCCCATGACACCCACGGGGAACATAAACAGAAGTATAACATAAAATACAGAACAAAAATGCAAAACAGGAATGAGCCACAGCCGTGGCTCATAACATTACCCCCCCCCCCCCCCTTGAGGAGGGGTCAAAAGACCCCAAAATTCAGACTATCCAGAACAAGGGATACAAAAAAATAACAAAAACCTGACACACTGGTCTAACAGACAAGAAAACAAAAAACAAGCTGTAGCAACAACTTGTAACAGTGCCCTCCCCTTGATGGTGGCCACTGGACACAAGACAAGGAAAAAAAATCTTTTTTTTTTTTTTTTTATCAAGGCAAGAGTCAAAAATTATTTCTTTTTCTTCTTCTTCTTTTTACAAAGCTCTTTAGGTCTGACCAAGGTAATTCCCCAAACATTGTCTGAACTGATGGTACCACCCAGCAAGGCTGCGTTCAAATCAGAGACAGGTCTCTTACCCTTGGGAGCTGAACTTTCTGGTAAAGTACTATTATTAGAAGAAGAAGTCAGAAAAGCACATCCTGCAGTCAAAACAACGGGCTGGGACTCTTGTGCCGAGTTTACAGTATTTGGTGGACTCTCAGCAGACAAGACGGGTGACTTAGAGGAACCTGAACCAATTTCTTTGGAACCATATCTTTTAATAATTGCATCACAGAATGCTAGGGGATCCTGAAGAATGGGATCTTCAGCTTTCATTAGGCTGGTCGCCCACTCAAAAGGCTCTCCTCTAAAAGAATAAATCAGATAGAGCCCAAGGTTTTCTGAAGTGATGCCCAGAAATGGTCTAGACAACATAATAGTGTAATAGTGTTTGAAAAGCGCCAGAAATTGGGCTAAGTCCCCATCAAAGGTTATGGATGTTGAGATATCAGAGTCAGGATCTGTTTCCTTCTCATCTGACTGACTGGAGTGCTTTGCTAGGACCTGGTCACTATTGACCTTACTCGAGGCTGAGACTCTCTGAACCCCACCTGGGGCAGTTGCTTTCTGAACCCCACCTGGGGCTGAGACTTCCTGAACCCCACCCGGGGCAGTGACTTTCTGAACCCCACCCGGGGCAGTGACTTTCTGAACCCCACCTGGGGCAGTGACTTTCTGAACCCCACCCGGGGCAGTGACTTTCTGAATCCCACCCGGGGCAGTGACTTTTTGAACCCCACCCGGGGCAGTGGCCTCCGGGAACCCCGCTGGGGCAGTGGCCTCCGGGAACCCCGCTGGGGCAGTGGCCTCCGGGAACCCCGCTGGGGTCAGCACCTCGGATTCTTTTACTGGGACCGGGCCGTTGGCCTCCCTGACTGGGATCGGGCCATCGGCCTCCCTCTCTGAGTCGATAATTATCGAAAGTTCTCCCGGGACTATGACTTCCGGGACTTTTGCTGAAGAAATAACGTTCAGATCCTCCACTAATGCTATGCTTCTTAAGTTCTTTCCTGGGGAAGCGACTTCTAGACCCTTCTTTGGGGCTGCGTCTCTCGAGACCCCACTTGGGGATATTACTTCAAAGATCCCTTCTGGGGTTTTGCTTCTCGAGTTCCCTTCAAGAACTATGGTTTTAGAGACCCTTTCTAGGGTTGCGCTCTTCAAGTCCCTACCTGGGGTAACAGCTTCTGAGACCCCTTCTGGTATGGACACCTGAACTACAATATTTGATGTCCCTCTATAAGCTTGGGCATCGGGTACCGCACCAGCACTCTGGGCATCGGGTACCGCACCAGCACTCTGGGCATCGGGTACCGCACCAGCACTCTGGGCATCGGGTACCGCACCAGCACTCTGGGCATCGGGTACCGCACCAGCACTCTGGGCATCGGGTACCGCACCAAAATCCTGAGCTACGGGCACCACTCCAGGACCCTGGGCTACGGGCACCACTCCAGGAACCTGGGCAACGGGCACCACTCCAGGAACCTGGGCAACGGGCACCACTCCAGGAACCTGGGCAACGGGCACCACTCCAGGAACCTGGGCAACGGGCACCACTCCAGGGGCTTGCAACTCTGCTTCAACAGGAACCTCAAGAGAGGAGAGAAACATTCTCTTTTGATTCCTAAATCTATAATGGGGCTCCCTTGCCCAAGGACCCCAATTATAGGACAGAGAGTTTTTTAGTGTGGGTTGTGTGACAAGTACCTCTGCCACAGTAGAGACAGGAATAGGTCTTGTATCCTGACTCAACTTGGCCAGAGGGCAAGACTCGTCACCACACTTTGGCTTGCGCAACTCACAGGTCTGCAGATAGTGGCCTAAAACCCCACAATATAGGCATAAGTTTAAGTTTCTGCGACGCAGACGTTCCTCTTCTGAGAGCCTGGGCCGCAGAAAACTTTTAAACCTTTTCTCTTCAATTAAACCAGAGGATTCTCTTGTCACCATACTGTGAACAAGAGTCTCTTTAGAGATAGATGTACTCTCAACGACTTCTGGCAAGATGAGCAAGATTTTAGTCAGAAGGTTTTGCAGTTGCTTTAGGGATTGCTGCAAAACTTCTAGTCGCTCTGGTCTCAAAGCACTGAAAACAGAGTTCAGGGCTGCGAGAGATGCCTGCAGGGCTTGCATAGTAGACATAGGAGGATTTAAAACTAGACAAGACAAGGCAGGACTAGACAAAGCAGGACTAGACTAGAGATGAGCGCCTGAAATTTTTCGGGTTTTGTGTTTTGGTTTTGGGTTCGGTTCCGCGGCCGTGTTTTGGGTTCGACCGCGTTTTGGCAAAACCTCACCGAATTTTTTTTGTCGGATTCGGGTGTGTTTTGGATTCGGGTGTTTTTTTCAAAAAACCCTAAAAAACAGCTTAAATCATAGAATTTGGGGGTCATTTTGATCCCAAAGTATTATTAACCTCAAAAACCATAATTTCCACTCATTTTCAGTCTATTCTGAATACCTCACACCTCACAATATTATTTTTAGTCCTAAAATTTGCACCAAGGTCGCTGTGTGAGTAAGATAAGCGACCCTAGTGGCCGACACAAACACCGGGCCCATCTAGGAGTGGCACTGCAGTGTCACGCAGGATGGCCCTTCCAAAAAACCCTCCCCAAACAGCACATGACGCAAAGAAAAAAAGAGGCGCAATGAGGTAGCTGTGTGAGTAAGATAAGCGACCCTAGTGGCCGACACAAACACCGGGCCCATCTAGGAGTGGCACTGCAGTGTCACGCAGGATGTCCCTTCCAAAAAACCCTCCCCAAACAGCACATGACGCAAAGAAAAAAAGAGGCGCAATGAGGTAGCTGACTGTGTGAGTAAGATAAGCGACCCTAGTGGCCGACACAAACACCGGGCCCATCTAGGAGTGGCACTGCAGTGTCACGCAGGATGGCCCTTCCAAAAAACCCTCCCCAAACAGCACATGACGCAAAGAAAAAAAGAGGCGCAATGAGGTAGCTGACTGTGTGAGTAAGATAAGCGACCCTAGTGGCCGACACAAACACCGGGCCCATCTAGGAGTGGCACTGCAGTGTCACGCAGGATGGCCCTTCCAAAAAACCCTCCCCAAACAGCACATGACGCAAAGAAAAAAAGAGGCGCAATGAGGTAGCTGACTGTGTGAGTAAGATAAGCGACCCTAGTGGCCGACACAAACACCGGGCCCATCTAGGAGTGGCACTGCAGTGTCACGCAGGATGGCCCTTCCAAAAAACCCTCCCCAAACAGCACATGATGCAAAGAAAAAAAGAGGCGCAATGAGGTAGCTGACTGTGTGAGTAAGATAAGCGACCCTAGTGGCCGACACAAACACCGGGCCCATCTAGGAGTGGCACTGCAGTGTCACGCAGGATGTCCCTTCCAAAAAACCCTCCCCAAACAGCACATGACGCAAAGAAAAAAAGAGGCGCAATGAGGTAGCTGACTGTGTGAGTAAGATAAGCGACCCTAGTGGCCGACACAAACACCGGGCCCATCTAGGAGTGGCACTGCAGTGTCACGCAGGATGTCCCTTCCAAAAAACCCTCCCCAAACAGCACATGACGCAAAGAAAAAAAGAGGCGCAATGAGGTAGCTGACTGTGTGAGTAAGATAAGCGACCCTAGTGGCCGACACAAACACCGGGCCCATCTAGGAGTGGCACTGCAGTGTCACGCAGGATGGCCCTTCCAAAAAACCCTCCCCAAACAGCACATGACGCAAAGAAAAAAAGAGGCGCAATGAGGTAGCTGACTGTGTGAGTAAGATAAGCGACCCTAGTGGCCGACACAAACACCGGGCCCATCTAGGAGTGGCACTGCAGTGTCACGCAGGATGGCCCTTCCAAAAAACCCTCCCCAAACAGCACATGACGCAAAGAAAAATAAAAGAAAAAAGAGGTGCAAGATGGAATTGTCCTTGGGCCCTCCCACCCACCCTTATGTTGTATAAACAAAACAGGACATGCACACTTTAACCAACCCATCATTTCAGTGACAGGGTCTGCCACACGACTGTGACTGATATGACGGGTTGGTTTGGACCCCCCCCAAAAAAGAAGCAATTAATCTCTCCTTGCACAAACTGGCTCTACAGAGGCAAGATGTCTACCTCATCATCATCCTCCGATATATCACCGTGTACATCCCCCTCCTCACAGATTATCAATTCGTCCCCACTGGAATCCACCATCTCAGCTCCCTGTGTACTTTGTGGAGGCAATTGCTGCTGGTCAATGTCTCCGCGGAGGAATTGATTATAATTCATTTTAATGAACATCATCTTCTCCACATTTTCTGGATGTAACCTCGTACGCCGATTGCTGACAAGGTGAGCGGCGGCACTAAACATTCTTTCGGAGTACACACTTGTGGGAGGGCAACTTAGGTAGAATAAAGCCAGTTTGTGCAAGGGCCTCCAAATTGCCTCTTTTTCCTGCCAGTATAAGTACGGACTGTGTGACGTGCCTACTTGGATGCGGTCACTCATATAATCCTCCACCATTCTTTCAATGGTGAGAGAATCATATGCAGTGACAGTAGACGACATGTCCGTAATCGTTGTCAGGTCCTTCAGTCCGGACCAGATGTCAGCATCAGCAGTCGCTCCAGACTGCCCTGCATCACCGCCAGCGGGTGGGCTCGGAATTCTGAGCCTTTTCCTCGCACCCCCAGTTGCGGGAGAATGTGAAGGAGGAGATGTTGACAGGTCGCGTTCCGCTTGACTTGACAATTTTCTCACCAGCAGGTCTTTCAACCCCAGCAGACTTGTGTCTGCCGGAAAGAGAGATCCAAGGTAGGCTTTAAATCTAGGATCGAGCATGGTGGCCAAAATGTAGTGCTCTGATTTCAGCAGATTGACCACCCGTGAATCCTTGTTAAGCGAATTAAGGGCTCCATCCACAAGTCCCACATGCCTAGCGGAATCGCTCCGTGTTAGCTCCTCCTTCAATGTCTCCAGCTTCTTCTGCAAAAGCCTGATGTGGGGAATGACCTGACTCAGGCTGGCAGTGTCTGAACTGACTTCACGTGTGGCAAGTTCAAAGGGCATCAGAACCTTGCACAACGTTGAAATCATTCTCCACTGCGCTTGAGACAGGTGCATTCCACCTCCTATATCGTGCTCAATTGTATAGGCTTGAATGGCCTTTTGCTGCTCCTCCAACCTCTGAAGCATATAGAGGGTTGAATTCCACCTCGTTACCACTTCTTGCTTCAGATGATGGCAGGGCAGGTTCAGTAGTTTTTGGTGGTGCTCCAGTCTTCTGTACGTGGTGCCTGTACGCCGAAAGTGTCCCGCAATTCTTCTGGCCACCGACAGCATCTCTTGCACGCCCCTGTCGTTTTTAAAAAAATCCTGCACCACCAAATTCAAGGTATGTGCAAAACATGGGACGTGCTGGAATTTGCCCATATTTAATGCACACACAATATTGCTGGCGTTGTCCGATGCCACAAATCCACAGGAGAGTCCAATTGGGGTAAGCCATTCCGCGATGATCTTCCTCAGTTGCCGTAAGAGGTTTTCAGCTGTGTGCGTATTCTGGAAACCGGTGATACAAAGCGTAGCCTGCCTAGGAAAGAGTTGGCGTTTGCGAGATGCTGCTACTGGTGCCGCCGCTGCTGTTCTTGCGGCGGGAGTCCATACATCTACCCAGTGGGCTGTCACAGTCATATAGTCCTGACCCTGCCCTGCTCCACTTGTCCACATGTCCGTGGTTAAGTGGACATTGGGTACAACTGCATTTTTTAGGACACTGGTGAGTCTTTTTCTGACGTCCGTGTACATTCTCGGTATCGCCTGCCTAGAGAAGTGGAACCTAGATGGTATTTGGTAACGGGGGCACACTGCCTCAATAAATTGTCTAGTTCCCTGTGAACTAACGGCGGATACCGGACGCACGTCTAACACCTACATAGTTGTCAAGGCCTCAGTTATCCGCTTTGCAGCAGGATGACTGTTGTGATATTTCATCTTCCTCGCAAAGGACTGTTGAACAGTCAATTGCTTACTGGAAGTAGTACAAGTGGGCTTATGACTTCCCCTCTGGGATGACCATCGACTCCCAGCAGCAACAACAGCAGCGCCAGCAGCAGTAGGCGTTACACGCAAGGATGCATCGGAGGAATCCCAGGCAGGAGAGGAATCATCAGAATTGCCAGTGACATGGCCTGCAGGACTATTGGCATTCCTGGGGAAGGAGGAAATTGACACTGAGGGAGTTGGTGGGGTGGTTTGCGTGAGCTTGGTTACAAGAGGAAGGGATTTACTGGTCAGTGGACTGCTTCCGCTGTCGGCCAAAGTTTTTGAACTTGTCACTGACTTATTATGAATGCGCTGCAGGTGACGTATAAGGGAGGATGTTCCGAGGTGGTTAACGTCCTTACCCCTACTTATTACAGCTTGACAAAGGGAACACACGGCTTGACAAATGTTGTCCGCATTTCTGGTGAAATACTTCCACACTGAAGAGCTGATTTTTTTGGTATTTTCACCAGGCATGTCAATGGCCATATTCCTCCCACGGACAACAGGTGTCTCCCCGGGTGCCTGACTTAAACAAACCACCTCACCATCAGAATCCTCCTGGTCAATTTCCTCCCCAGCGCCAGCAACACCCATATCCTCCTCATCCTGGTGTACTTCAACACTGACATCTTCAATCTGACTATCAGGAACTGGACTGCGGGTGCTCCTTCCAGCACTTGCAGGGGGCGTGCAAATGGTGGAAGGCGCATGCTCTTCACGTCCAGTGTTGGGAAGGTCAGGCATCGCAACCGACACAATTGGACTCTCCTTGTGGATTTGGGATTTCGAAGAACGCACAGTTCTTTGCTGTGCTTTTTCCAGCTTGAGTCTTTTCATTTTTCTAGCGAGAGGCTGAGTGCTTCCATCCTCATGTAAAGCTGAACCACTAGCCATGAACATAGGCCAGGGCCTCAGCCGTTCCTTGCCACTCCGTGTGGTAAATGGCATATTGGCAAGTTTACGCTTCTCCTCCGACAATTTTATTTTAGGTTTTGGAGTCCTTTTTTTACTGATATTTGGTGTTTTGGATTTGACATGCTCTGTACTATGACATTGGGCATCGGCCTTGGCAGACGACGTTGCTGGCATTTCATCGTCTCGGCCATGACTAGTGGCAGCAGCTTCAGCACGAGGTGGAAGTGGATCTTGATCTTTCCCTAATTTTGGAACCTCAACATTTTTGTTCTCCATATTTTAATAGGCACAACTAAAAGGCACCTCAGGTAAACAATGGAGATGGATGGATACTAGTATACAATTATGGATGGACTGCCGAGTGCCGACACAGAGGTAGCTACAGCCGTGGACTACCGTACTGTACTGTGTCTGCTGCTAATATAGACTGGATGATAATGAGATGTAGTATGTATAAAGAAGAAAGAAAAAAAAACCACGGGTAGGTGGTATACAATTATGGATGGACTGCCGAGTGCCGACACAGAGGTAGCTACAGCCGTGGACTACCGTACTGTACTGTGTCTGCTGCTAATATAGACTGGATGATAATGAGATGTAGTATGTATAAAGAAGAAATAAAAAAAAACCACGGGTAGGTGGTATACAATTATGGATGGACTGCAGAGTGCCGACACAGAGGTAGCTACAGCCGTGGACTACCGTACTGTACTGTGTCTGCTGCTAATATAGACTGGATGATAATGAGATGTAGTATGTATAAAGAAGAAAGAAAAAAAAACCACGTGTAGGTGGTATACAATTATGGACGGACTGCCGAGTGCCGACACAGAGGTAGCTACAGCCGTGGACTACCGTACTGTACTGTGTCTGCTGCTAATATAGACTGGATGATAATGAGATGTAGTATGTATAAAGAAGAAAGAAAAAAAAACCACGGGTAGGTGGTATACAATTATGGATGGACTGCCGAGTGCCGACACAGAGGTAGCTACAGCCGTGGACTACCGTACTGTACTGTGTCTGCTGCTAATATAGACTGGATGATAATGAGATGTAGTATGTATAAAGAAGAAAGAAAAAAAAACCACGGGTAGGTGGTATACAATTATGGATGGACTGCCGAGTGCCGACACAGAGGTAGCTACAGCCGTGGACTACCGTACTGTACTGTGTCTGCTGCTAATATAGACTGGTTGATAATGAGATGTAGTATGTATGTATAAAGAAGAAAGAAAAAAAAACCACGGGTAGGTGGTATACAATTATGGACGGACTGCCGAGTGCCGACACAGAGGTAGCTACAGCCGTGGACTACCGTACTGTACTGTGTCTGCTGCTAATATAGACTGGTTGATAATGAGATGTAGTATGTATGTATAAAGAAGAAAGAAAAAAAAACCACGGGTAGGTGGTATACAATTATGGACGGACTGCCGAGTGCCGACACAGAGGTAGCTACAGCCGTGGACTACCGTACTGTACTTTGTCTGCTGCTAATATAGACTGGATGATAATGAGATGTAGTATGTATAAAGAAGAAAGAAAAAAAAACCACGGGTAGGTGGTATACAATTATGGATGGACTGCCGAGTGCCGACACAGAGGTAGCTACAGCCGTGAACTACCGTACTGTGTCTGCTGCGACTGGATGATAAATAATGATATAAAAAATATATATATATCACTACTGCAGCCGGACAGGTATATATTATATAATGACGGACCTGCTGGACACTGTCTGTCAGCAGAATGAGTTTTTTATAGAATAAAAAAAAAAACACCACACAAGTCACACGACGAGTGTTTAACTTTTTCAGGCAATCACAATATAGTATACTATACTGGTGGTCAGTGTGGTCAGGTCACTGGTCAGTCACACTGGCAGTGGCACTCCTGCAGCAAAAGTGTGCACTGTTTAATTTTAATAATATGTACTCCTGGCTCCTGCTATAACCTATAACTGCTCCCCAGTCTCCCCCACAATTAAGCTGTGTGAGCACAGTCAGATATTATACATAGATGATGCAGCACACTGGGCTGAGCACAGTGAGCACACAGATATGGTATGTGACTGAGTCACTGTGTATCGTTTTTTTTCAGGCAGAGAACGGATTATATTAAATAAAACTGCACTGGTGGTCACTGGTCAGTGGTCAGTCACTAGTAAACTCTGCACTCTCTAGTACTCCTAAGCTCCAGTAAATCAAGTGTCTCTGTCTCAATCTCACTCTCTCTCTTCTAATCTAAATGGAGAGGACGCCAGCCACGTCCTCTCCCTATCAATCTCAATGCACGTGTGAAAATGGCGGCGACGCGCGGCTCCTTATATAGAATCCGAGTCTCGCGATAGAATCCGAGCCTCGCGAGAATCCGACAGCGTCATGATGACGTTCGGGCGCTCTCGGGTTAACCGAGCAAGGCGGGAAGATCCGAGTCGCTCGGATCCGTGTAAAAAAAGCTGAAGTTCGGGCGGGTTCGGATTCCGAGGAACCGAACCCGCTCATCTCTAGACTAGACAAGGCAGGACTAGACAAGGCTGGACTAGACAAGGCAGGACTAGACAAGGCTGGACTAGACAAGGCTGGACTAGACAAGGCTCGACTAGACAAGGCTCGACTAGACAAGGCTGGACTAGACAAGGCTGGACTAGACAAGGCAGGACTAGACACTGGACTGGGCCAAAAAAGAAAAAAAAAGTTTTATTTCTTTTTTGTGGTATGGCTGGTGATAATGTTAGGTTCCTGGTGCTCAGAACAAGGGAGATGTTCATGAAGTGAGTCCAGAGCACCAGGACGTAACGCTGGGAAAGGGGAATGGAAAGGGAATAGCCCCTGGCGCCCTAACTCTGTTGTCTCACCCGTGCTGTCAGAAATCCCTTGCGAGACTATGGTTTCTTGAGCCCTTGGCAGCCGCGTTTGAAGGGCGGATTATGTCTGCCCAACTCCGATGCCCCCCGGTCTTAGTGAGAGACAAAGGGAAATCCGAGACAGGATGATAACAAGAGGCCCTCTAACTAAGCAAACAGGCCAGGGGCTACAAGCTAACTAAAAACCTAAAGTATGTGCGGAGAAACCGCCAAAGGAAAATAACAACAAAGGAAATGCTGATCACACGCCGACACAATACCTTTGTGTACCGGCGGTGACAGCATAAGCAGAACCCTCTGCAAAACACCAGGGACAGAAACAATAATGGAATACAGCGGCCTAGGCCAACGGACGCGGCAGAGCCGCTACTCACGGAACCGGTACGAATACTGGCAAACGGACAGGAACCCTCAATGATGCCGACACACACTCTCAGAACTGGAGGACAGGCAGAATCCCAAACGACAGACCGGTGGACACCAGGAAACCAGGAACTTGACCAGGGATAGGCAAAGCCACTGGACCTCAGGGCAGGAACGCCTCACAGCAGGACACGGGATCAGACACAGGAATCGACACAGGCACTGACACAGGAATCAACACAGGAAGCAGCTAGTCAGACACTGCTATACAGGAGCTCAGGGACTGGCAGGAACCAGGTCAGACTTCAAGCAGACTGAAAACCAAGAAATATCACCAGCATCTGTGAATTTCAGTCAGCCAGCATATAACAGAGAGGCCTAATTAATAATCCCATGCAGCTGCCCTGTTGCATGACTCTAAACTGACAAGATGCAATTAGCAGCCAGGTGAGGCTGAACACATGGGAACAAGCTGCAATTACACAGACTCACCAGCGGCAGCAGACAAGAGTATTCTAAAACAGAGCAACGGGAAATCCTGGCATGCAAGACAACTT
Organism: Pseudophryne corroboree; assembly: GCF_028390025.1. Taxonomy (NCBI): domain Eukaryota; kingdom Metazoa; phylum Chordata; class Amphibia; order Anura; family Myobatrachidae; genus Pseudophryne; species Pseudophryne corroboree. The sequence goes on along the minus strand of NC_086454.1, from coordinate 298,335,692 downwards.
TATAAACATAAAATAGGAATGAACCACTACCTGTGGTTCATAACACCGCCATCCTCCTCGCAGAGCCGGAAGATAGAAGCTGGGTGAGTATAAGAAGAAAAGAAGACTTCAAGGCGGCAGAAGACTTCAGATCTTCACTCAGGTAAGTGCGCAGCGGTAACGCTGCGCGCCATTGCTCCCACACACTACACACACACACTGAAGGCACTGATGGGTGCAGGGCGCAGTGGGGGCGCCCTGGGCAGCAATATAAACCTCTGGACTGGCAACAGGGTACATTAGGCTGCGGAGGCAGTAAATGAAAAAATCTCCCGCCATTTTTTGTATATTGGAGCTGGACCGAAGCCCGCCGCTGGACGGGGTGGAGCTTGATCCCTCAGCACTAACAGCGCCATTTTCTCCACAGAACGCTGCAGAGAAGCTGGCTCCACGGACTCTCCCCTGCTGAACACGGTGACAGAGCGCTGAAAAGAGGGGAGGGGGGGGCATTTGTAAGGCGCAGTGAGTGTATACACATTTATTATACATATAAAAAGCGCTATATCTGGGTTTTTATTCCAGTGTCAGTTGGCGCTGGGTGTGTGCTGGCATACTCTCTCTCTGTCTCTCCAAAGGGCCTTGTTGGGGAATTGTCCCCTTATAGATATATCCCTGTGTGTATGGGGGTGTTGGTACGTGCGTGTCGGCATGTCTGAAGCGGAAGGCTCGTCCAAGGAGGAGGTGGAGCAGATGAGTGGTGTGTCTCCGTCGGCAATGCCGACTCATGATTGGATCGACATGTGGCATATGTTAAATGCAAGTGTGACCTCATTACATAAGAGAATGGACAAAGCAGAGTCCAGGGAAAAAGCAGGGAGTCAATCCACGGATTGGACTGGGTCACAGGGCCCTTCTGGGTCTCAAAAACGTCCCCTATCCCAAATAGCAGACACAGTATATGATTATTGCAATAAAAGATATTTTGCATATTACTGATGACCCCTCTGTCCCTGACACGAGGGTGCGCATGTATAAGGAAAAGAAACCTGAGGTAACCTTTCCCCCATCCCATGAGCTTAACGAGTTATTTGAAAAGGCTTGGGAAACTCCAGATAAAAAACTGCAGATTCCCAAAAGGGTTCTTATGGCGTATCCTTTCCCTGCACAGGACAGGGTACGTTGGGAATCCTCTCCCAGGGTGGACAAGGCTTTAACACGCCTGTCCAAGAAGGTGGCGCTACCGTCTCCGGACACGGCAGCCCTCAAGGATCCTGCTGATCGCAGACAGGAAACTACTTTAAAGTCTATTTATGCGCATACAGGTGCTTTGATCAGACCGGCAATAGCATCGGCATGGGTGTGTAGTGCAGTTGCAGTGTGGACAGATACCTTGTCAGCTGACCTTGATACCCTGGACAGGGATACCATTTTATTGACCTTAACCCACATTAAAGACGCAGTCTTATATATGAGGGACGCTCAAAGAGACGTTGGGCTGCTGGGTTCCAGAGCCAATGCCATGGCTATTTCTGCGAGACGAGCTCTATGGACCCGCCAATGGACGGGTGATGCAGACTCAAAGAAGCATATGGAGGTTTTACCTTACAAGGGTGAAGTGTTGTTTGGGGATGGGCTTGCGGACCTGGTTTCCACAGCTACCGCGGGTAAATCTACCTTTTTACCTTTTGTTCCCCAACAGCAAAAGAAAACTCCACAGTATCAGATGCAGTCCTTTCGGTCGCATAAGTCCAGAAGAGGTCGGGGCTCCTCCTTCCTTGCCAGAGGTAAGGGTAGAGGAAAGAAAACGCCTGCTTCGGCTAGTTCCCAGGAGCAGAAGTCCTCCCCGGCTTCTACAAAATCCACTGCATGACGCTGGGGCTCCACTGAGGGAGTCCGCACCAGTGGGGGCACGTCTTCGACTTTTCAGCCAGATCTGGGTTCTTTCAGACGTGGATCCATGGGCGATGGAAATTGTTTTCCAAGGCTACAAGCTGGAATTCGAAGAGGTGTCCCCTCGCCGATTTTTCCAGTCGGCCTTGCCAGCTTCACCCCCGGAGAGGGAAGTAGTGTTAGCTGCAATTCAAAAGCTGTGTCAACAGCAAGTGATTGTCAAGGTTCCCCTGGTCCAACAGGGAAAAGGGTACTATTCAACCGTGTTCGTGGTCCCAAAGCCGGATGGTTCGGTCAGACCCATTTTAAATCTAAAATACCTAAACCTGTACTTGAAAAAGTTCAAATTCAAGATGGAATCGCTCCGAGCTGTAATATCCAGCCTGGAAGAGAGGGATTTTATGGTATCACTAGACATAAAGGATGCATACCTTCATGTCCCCATATATCCCCCTCATCAGGAGTACCTGAGATTCGCTATACAGGACTGTCATTACCTGTTTCAGACGTTGCCGTTTGGGGTTTCCACGGCCCCGAGGATTTTCACCAAGATGATGGTGCTCCTGCGCAGGCAGGTAGTCACAATTATCCCATACTTGGACGATCTCCTGATAAAGGCGAGATCGAGAGATCAATTGCTGAAGAGCGTGTCGCTCTCCCTGAGAGTGCTGCAACAGCACGGTTGGATTCTCAATCTGCCAAAGTCACAATTGGTTCCAACGACTCGGCTATCATTCCTAGGCATGATTCTGGACATGGAACAAAAGAGGGTTTTTCTCCCATTAGAAAAAGCCCAGGACCTCCAGAACATGGTCAGAGACCTGCTAAAACCAAAAAGAGTGTCTGTTCATCACTGCACTCGAGTTCTGGGAAAAATGGTGGCAGCCTACGAGGCCATCCCCTTCGGCAGGTTCCATGCAAGAACATTTCAGTGGGACCTTCTGGACAAGTGGTCCGGGTCCCATCTACAAATACATCAGAAAATAACCCTGTCCCCCAGGGCCAGGGTGTCTCTCCTGTGGTGGCTGCAGAGTGCTCACCTTCTAGAGGGTCGCAGGTTCGGCATTCAAGACTGGTTTCTGGTGACCACGAACACGAGCCTCCGAGGATGGGTAGCAGTCACACAAGGAAGAAATTTTCAGGGACTATGGTCAAACCAGGAGGCTTGTCTACACATCAACATACTGGAATTGAGGACCATATACAACGGCCTACGACAAGCGGAGAATCTTCTTCGCGACCTACCGGTTCTGATTCAATCAGACAACGTCACAGCCGTGGCTCATGTAAACCGCCAAGGCGGGACAAGGAGCAGAGTGGTGATGGCGGAAGCCACCAGGATTCTTCGCTGGGCGGAAAATCACGTAAGCGCTCTGTCAGCTGTCTTCATTCCGGGAGTGGACAACTGGGAAGCAGACTTCCTCAGCAGACACGATCTCCATCCAGGAGAGTGGGGACTTCATCAAGAAGTTTTTGCAGAGATAACAAGTCTTTGGGGAATTCCTCAAATAGACATGATGGCGTCACGCCTCAACAAGAAGCTTCGGAGGTATTGTGCCAGGTCACGGGACCCTCAGGCAGTAGCGGTGGACGCCCTGGTAACACCATGGGTGTTTTCAGTCAGTCTGTGTGTTCCCTCCTCTTCCTCTCATCTCAAAAATATTGAGAATCATAAGACGAAAAAGAGTGCAAACAATACTCATTGTTCCAGATTGGCCTCGAAGGGCCTGGTACTCAGATCTTCTGGAAATGCTCACAGAAGATCCGTGGCCTCTTCCTCTCAGGGAGGACCTGTTACAGCAGGGGCCCTGCGTGTTCCAAGACTTACCGCGGTTACGTTTGAACACCGAATCCTAGCTGGGAAAGGTATTCCGGAGGAAGTCATCCCCACTCTGATAAAGGCTAGGAAGGAGGTGACGGCAAAACATTATCACCGTATCTGGAGGAAGTATGTATCTTGGTGTGAAGCCAAGAATGCTCCTACGGAAGATTTCCATCTGGGCCGGTTTCTCCACTTTCTACAGACAGGAGTGGATATGGGCCTGAAGTTAGGCTCCATTAAGGTACAGATTTCGCCCCTATCTATATTCTTCCAGAAGGAATTGGCTTCTCTCCCAGAAGTCCAGACGTTTGTGAAGGGAGTGCTGCACATCCAACCCCCCTTTGTGCCCCCAGTGGCACCGTGGGACCTTAACGTGGTGTTAAGTTTCCTAAAATCTCACTGGTTTGAACCTCTTCAAACGGTTGAATTAAAATTCTCACGTGGAAGGTGGTCATGTTATTGGCCTTGGCATCTGCAAGGCGGGTGTCCGAATTGGCGGCCTTGTCCCACAAGAGCCCATATTTGATTTTCCATGTGGATAGAGCGGAGTTGAGGACTCGTCCTCAATTTTTGCCTAAGGTGGTTTCTTCATTTCATATGAACCAACCTATTGTGGTGCCTGTGGCTACGGGGAACTTGGAGGACTCCAAGTCCCTGGATGTAGTCAGGGCCTTAAAAATGTATGTAGCCAGGACGGCTAGGGTTAGGAAAACAGAGGCTCTGTTTGTCCTGTATGCAGCCAACAAAGTTGGCGCTCCTGCTTCTAAGCAGACTATTGCTCGCTGGATCTGTAACACGATTCAGCAGGCTCATTCTACGGCTGGATTGCCGTTACCAAATTCGGTAAAGGCCCATTCCACTAGGAAGGTGGGCTCTTCTTGGGCGGCTGCCCGAAGCGTCTCGGTATTACAGCTTTGCCGAGCAGCTACTTGGTCGGGTTCAAACACTTTTGCAAACTTCTACAAGTTTGATACCCTGGCTGATGAGGACCTTGCGTTTGCTCAGTCGGTACTGTAGAGTCATTGACACTCTCCTACCCGGTTTGGAGCTTTGGTATAAACCCCATGGTCCTTACGGAGTCCCCAGCATCCTCTAGGACGTAAGAGAAAATAAGATTTTAAACCTACCGGTAAATCTTTTTCTCCTAGTCGGTAGAGGATGCTGGGCGACTAAATCTGCAAGACTTGTATATAGTTGTTGCTTACATAAGGATTATGTTACAGTTGGAATCGGTCTTTGACTGATACTGTTTTTTGTTCATACTGTTAACTGGTTGCGTATTTTCCAGGTTATATGGTATGATTGGTGTGGGCTGGTATGAATCTTGCCCTTAGATTAACAAAATCCTTTCCTCATGTTGTCCATCTCCTCTGGGCACAGTTTCTCTAACTGAGGTCTGAAGGAGGGGCATAGAGGGAGGAGCCAGTGCATACCCATACTAAAAGTTCTTTATAGTGCCCATGTCTCCTGCGGAGCCCGTCTATGCCCCATGGTCCTTACGGAGTCCCCAGCATCCTCTATGGACTAGGAGAAAAAGATTTACCGGTAGGTTTAAAATCTTATTTATACATATTGCACCAGGCAGAGCACGATATACACATTGCCAATCTGCCGCTGCACAGGCAGATAAAATGTCTATCAGACTGACAGACATTTTGTCTGACATTGCAGGGTGAGGGTGAGTGTTAGGCTCCGGGAAGGGTCAGGGTTAGGCTGAGGGGGGGAGGTTAGGGTTAGGCTGAGGGGGGGAGATTAGGGTTAGGCTGCAGGGGAAGAGGTTAGGGTTAGGCTGCAGGGGAAGAGGTTAGGATTAGGCTGCAGGGGAAGAGGTTAGGGTTGGGCTGCGGGGAGAGGTTAGGGTTAGGCTGCAGGGAGAGGTTAGGGTTAGGCTGCAGGGAGAGGTTAGGGTTAGGTTGCGGGGAGAGGTTAGGGTTTTAGGGTTAGGCTGTGGGGAGAGGTTAGGGTTAGGCTGAGGGGGAGAAGTTAGGATTAGGCTGCCGGAGGGGGGGGGATTAAGGCTGCGGGAAGCTGAGTTAGACTGTGGGTGGGGACAGTTAGGGTAAAAGACTAGACTAAATTGCACACACAGTAGTAATAATGCCTTTTAGATACAGTATATTTCACACACAGTAGTAACATCCCATGCACATTTAGCAGCACTGCCACTGTGCCACATAGTAGTGCCCTGTCACTGCCTCCCCCTCTCTCCCTATCAACCCATATGCTGCAGCACTCACCTGCGGAGCCGTCAGTAATGTTGCTTGTTGCCCCTCATTGGCTGGTCGTCACTACCCCCTATGCAGGCCGCCTCCGCCAGCCGCGGCAACGTTAACTGAAGCTCTCAGTGAAACATTTAAAAAATGGCCACCGTCGGAGCAGCTGCGCATGCAGTATGCCACTATATAATTTCTCTAACGTCCTAGTGGATGCTGGGGACTCCGAAAGGACCATGGGGAATAGCGGCTCCGCAGGAGACTGGGCACAAAAGTAAAAAGCTTTAGGACTACCTGGTGTGCACTGGCTCCTCCCCCTATGACCCTCCTCCAAGCCTCAGTTAGATTTTTGTGCCCGAACGAGACGGGTGCAGGCTAAGGGGCTCTCCTGAGCTGCTTAGTGTAAAAGTTTAAAGTAGGTTTTTTATTTTCAGTGAGACCTGCTGGCAACAGGCTCACTGCACCGAGGGACTAAGGGGAGAACAAGCGAACTCACCTGCGTGCAGAGTGGATTGGGCTTCTTAGGCTACTGGACATTAGCTCCAGAGGGACGATCACAGGCCCAGCCATGGATGGGTCCCAGAGCCGCGCCGCCGGCCCCCTTACAGAGCCAGAAGACTGAAGAGGTCCGGAAAATCGGCGGCAGAAGACGTCCTGTCTTCAATAAGGTAGCGCACAGCACCGCAGCTGTGCGCCATTGCTCTCAGCACACTTCACACTCCGGTCACTGAGGGTGCAGGGCGCTGGGGGGGGGGGCCCTGAGACGCAATAACACACCTTTTTTGGCAAAAAATACATCACATATAGCTCCTGGGCTATATGGATGCATTTAACCCCTGCCAATTTTCCATAAAAAAGCGGGAGAAAGGCCGCCGTGAAGGGGGCGGAGCCTATCTCCTCAGCACACTGGCGCCATTTTTTCCTCACAGCTCCGTTGGAGGAAGGCTCCCTGACTCTCCCCTGCAGTCCTGCACTACAGAAACAGGGTAAAACAAGAGAGGGGGGCACTAAATTGGCATATAAATATATACAGCAGCTATATTAGGGAAAAACACTTATATAAGGTTATCCCTGTATATATATAGCGCTCTGGTGTGTGCTGGCAAACTCTCCCTCTGTCTCCCCAAAGGGCTAGTGGGGTCCTGTCCTCTATCAGAGCATTCCCTGTGTGTGTGCTGTGTGTCGGTACGTTGTGTCGACATGTATGAGGAGGAAAATGGTGTGGAGGCGGAGCAATTGCCTGTGTTAGTGATGTCACCCCCTAGGGAGTCGACACCTGACTGGATGGTCTTATGGAAAGATTTACGTGATAATGTCAGCACTTTACAAAAGACTGTTGACGACATGAGACAGCCGGCAAATCAGTTAATACCTGTACAGGCGTCTCAAACGCCGTCAGGGGCTCTAAAGCGCCCGTTACCTCAGGTCGATACAGACACAGACACGGACACTGACTCCAGTGTCGACGGGGAGGAAACAAACGTATTTTCCAGTAGGGCCACACGTTACATGATCACGGCAATGAAGGAGGTTTTGAACATTTCTGATACTACAAGTACCACAAAAAAGGGTATTATGTGGGGTGTGTAAAAACTACCCGTAGTTTTTCCCGAATCAGATGAATTAAATGAGGTGTGTGATGAAGCGTGGGTATCCCCCGATAAAAAACTGCTAATTTCTAAAAAATTATTGGCATTATACCCTTTCCCGCCAGAGGTTAGGGCGCGTTGGGAAACACCCCCTAGGGTAGATAAGGCGCTCACACGCTTATCAAAACAAGTGGCGTTACCGTCTCCTGATACGGCCGCCCTCAAGGAACCAGCTGATAGGAAGCTGGAAAATATCCTAAAAAGTATATACACACATACTGGTATTATACTGCGACCAGCAATCGCCGCAGCCTGGATGTGCAGTGCTGGGGTGGCTTGGTCGGATTCCCTGACTGAAAATATTGATACCCTGGACAGGGACAATATATTATTGACTATAGAGCATTTAAAGGATGCATTTCTATATATGCGAGATGCACAGAGAGATATTTGCACTCTGGCATCAAGAGTAAGTGCGATGTCCATTTCTGCCAGAAGAGGATTATGGATGCGACAGTGGTCAGGGGATGCGGATTCCAAACGGCATATGGAAGTATTGCCGTATAAAGGGGAGGAGTTATTTGGGGTCGGTCTATCGGACCTGGTGGCCACGGCATCGGCTGGGAAATCCACCTTTTTACCCCAAGTCACCTCGCAGCAGAAAAAGATACCGTCTTTTCAGGCTCAGTCCTTTCGTCCCCATGAGGGAAAGCGGGCAAAAGGCCACTCATATCTGCCCCGGGGCAGAGGAAGGGGAAAAAGACTGCAGCAGACAGCCTCTTCCCACGAACAAGTCTGCTTTACCAACGTCTCCCCCCGACAGGGAGGCGGTATTGGAGGCCATTCACAAGCTGTATTCCCAGCAAGTGATAATCAAGGTACCCCTCCTACAACAGGGAAAGGGGTATTATTCCACGCTGTTTGTGGTACCGAAGCCGGACGGCTCGGTGAGACCCATTTTAAATCTGAAATCCTTGAACACTTACATAAAAAGGTTCAAGTTCAAGATGGAGTCACTCAGAGCAGTGATAGCGAACCTGGAAGAAGGGGACTATATGGTGTCTCTGGACATCAAGGATGCTTACCTCCATGTCCCAATTTGCCCTTCTCACCAAGGGTACCTCAGGTTTGTGGTACAGAACTGTCACTATCAGTTTCAGACGCTGCCGTTTGGATTGTCCACGGCACCCCGGGTCTTTACCAAGGTAATGACCGAAATGATGATTCTTCTTCGAAGAAAAGGCGTCTTAATTATCCCTTACTTGGACGATCTCCTGATAAGGGCAAGGTCCAGAGAACAGTTAGAGGTTGGAGTAGCACTATCTCAAGTAGTACTACGACAGCACGGATGGATTCTAAATATTCCAAAATCGCAGCTGATTCCGACGACACGTCTGCTGTTCCTGGGAATGATTCTGGACACAGTACAGAAAAAGGTGTTTCTCCCGGAAGAGAAAGCCAGGGAGTTATCCGACCTAGTCAGGAACCTCCTAAGACCAGGCCAAGTGTCAGTACATCAATGCACAAGGGTCCTGGGAAAGATGGTGGCTTCTTACGAAGCGATTCCATTTGGCAGATTCCACGCAAGAACTTTTCAGTGGGATCTGCTGGACAAATGGTCCGGATCGCATCTTCAAATGCATCAGCGGATAACCCTGTCTCCAAGGACAAGGGTGTCTCTCCTGTGGTGGTTACAGAGTGCTCATCTCCTAGAGGGCCGCAGATTCGGCATTCAGGATTGGGTCCTGGTGACCACGGATGCCAGCCTGAGAGGCTGGGGAGCAGTCACACAGGGAAGAAATTTCCAGGGCTTGTGGTCAAGCATGGAAACGTCACTTCACATAAATATCCTGGAACTAAGGGCCATTTACAATGCCCTAAGTCAGGCAAGACCTCTGCTTCAGGGTCAGCCGGTGTTGATCCAGTCGGACAACATCACGGCAGTCGCCCACGTAAACAGACAGGGCGGCACAAGAAGCAGGAGGGCAATGACGGAAGTGGCAAGGATTCTGCGCTGGGCGGAAAATCATGTGATAGCACTGTCAGCAGTGTTCATTCCGGGAGTGGACAACTGGGAAGCAGACTTCCTCAGCAGACACGATCTTCACCCGGGGGAGTGGGGACTTCACCCAGAAGTCTTCCACATGATTGTGAACCGTTGGGAAAAACCAAAGGTGGACATGGTGGCGTCCCGCCTCAACAAAAAACTGGACAGATATTGCGCCAGGTCAAGGGACCCTCAGGCAATAGCTGTGGATGCTCTGGTAACACCGTGGGTGTACCAGTCAGTGTATGTGTTCCCTCCTCTTCCTCTCATACCAAAAGTACTGAGAATCATAAGAAGGAGAGGAGTAAAGACTATACTCGTAGCTCCGGATTGGCCAAGAAGGACTTGGTACCCGGAAATTCAAGAGATGCTCACGGAAGACCCGTGGCCTCTACCTCTAAGAAAGGACCTGCTCCAGCAGGGACCATGTCTGTTCCAAGACTTACCGCGGCTGCGTTTGACGGCATGGCGGTTGAACGCCGGATCCTGAAGGAAAAAGGCATTCCGGATGAAGTCATCCCTACCCTGATCAAAGCCAGGAAGGATGTAACCGTACAACATTATCACCGTATTTGGCGTAAATATGTTGCGTGGTGCGAGGCCAGGAAGGCCCCTACAGAGGAATTTCAACTGGGTCGATTCCTGCATTTCCTGCAAACAGGACTGTCTATGGGCCTCAAATTAGGGTCCATTAAGGTTCAAATTTCGGCCCTGTCAATATTCTTCCAAAAAGAACTAGCTTCTGTTCCTGAAGTTCAGACGTTTGTCAAGGGAGTACTGCATATACAGCCTCCTTTTGTGCCTCCAGTGGCACCTTGGGATCTCAATGTAGTTTTAAGATTCCTAAAATCACATTGGTTTGAACCACTCTCCACTGTGGACTTAAAATATCTCACATGGAAAGTGGTAATGCTGTTAGCCCTGGCTTCAGCCAGGCGTGTCTCAGAATTGGCGGCTTTATCCTATAAAAGCCCTTACCTAATTTTTCATACGGACAGGGCAGAATTGAGGACTCGTCCTCAATTTCTCCCTAAGGTGGTTTCAGCATTTCACTTAAACCAGCCTATTGTGGTGCCTGCGGCTACTAGGGACTTGGAGGATTCCAAGTTGCTGGACGTAGTCAGGGCCCTGAAAATATATGTTTCCAGGACGGCTGGAGTCAGAAAATCTGACTCGCTGTTTATCCTGTATGCACCCAACAAGCTGGGTGCTTCTGCTTCTAAGCAGACGATTGCTCGTTGGATTTGTAGTACAATTCAGCTTGCACATTCTGTGGCAGGCCTGCCACAGCCAAAATCTGTAAAAGCCCATTCCACACGGAAAGTGGGCTCATCTTGGGCGGCTGCCCGAGGGGTCTCGGCTTTACAACTTTGCTGAGCAGCTACTTGGTCAGGGGCAAACACGTTTGCTAAATTCTACAAATTTGATACCCTGGCTGAGGAGGACCTGGAGTTCTCTCATTCGGTGCTGCAGAGTCATCCGCACTCTCCTGCCCGTTTGTGAGCTTTGGTATAATCCCCATGGTCCTTTCGGAGTCCCCAGCATCCACTAGGACGTTAGAGAAAATAAGAATTTACTTACCGATAATTCTATTTCTCATAGTCCGTAGTGGATGCTGGGCGCCCATCCCAAGTGCGGATTGTCTGCATTACTTGTACATAGTTATTGTTACAAAAATCGGGTTATTGTTGTTGTGAGCCATCTTTTCAGAGGCTCCTTCTGTTATCATGCTGTTAACTGGGTTCAGATCACAAGTTGTACGGTGTGATTGGTGTGGCTGGTATGAGTCTTACCCGGGATTCAAAATCCTTCCTTATTGTGTACGCTCGTCCGGGCACAGTATCCTAACTGAGGCTTGGAGGAGGGTCATAGGGGGAGGAGCCAGTGCACACCAGGTAGTCCTAAAGCTTTTTACTTTTGTGCCCAGTCTCCTGCGGAGCCGCTATTCCCCATGGTCCTTTCGGAGTCCCCAGCATCCACTACGGACTATGAGAAATAGAATTATCGGTAAGTAAATTCTTATTTATTGTAGTTAGTGTGGTGCACAGTACTTACTGACTGTCACACAACCGGTGTGTGACGCAGTCAGAATTGGCTGGTTGCCGCCGGCTCCCGCTTTTTCTCCTAGCTGCAGCAGTCGCATGTCCTTTGTGCAGTCACAGTGTCCTGTCTGTGCACTGCAGTCATTGTGCTGTGACGGGGCTGGGAGGCGGAACACGTCAGTACTATACGTGAATGCGGCTGGAGGGGAGGCAGAGCCACTGCTCGAAATACTGAGAAATGCATTATGGGGAGGCGGAGGGGCTGCTGCGCAGAAGCGCAGACAGTGGCCTTGTTGAAAGTGCTTCACTGAGTTTCTGTGCATGCGCAGAATCTTTCAGTGACTGCTGCAGCGGTTGCAGCCGGTGGCGGCTGGTGGCCTGCATATGGGTGGCGGGCAGCCAGGAGGGGACGCCGGACTGGCCAAACGGTATCCGATCCAGCATCCCGACATGCCAATCCACTGCTGCCCCTGTGCTTTCCTCAGTTCGGCAGTCAGTCAGGCAGGCTCTGGCATAGCCAGTTACACCGGCCATTACCTGCTACCAGTTACACCAACCATTAGCTGCCACTAATTTGCAGACAGCTATCTGTGAATCAGAGGCAGTACGCGGCAGCAATTCATTGACTCCCCTATCAGTCCCACCCTTGCTCCCAGAGCTGGTCCAGTCATCCGGCAGCAGGCCAGGGGAAAGCTCATTACTGGTCTGGGCAGAGGTGGACCTCTTAGTCACAAACTTCACAATATTTGTTTTCTCTCACCAAGATGACTGGTAACACTTCTACCCTGAGTAATTCCACTCGTACATCCTCTGGCACTTCAGCATTCTATTGTGTACTTGCTCAATATCCTAATGCATTTCCTTTGCAGTCAGGTCTCCCTTTCTGATGTTCTTACTTTGATCGGCCTCTACTTTGGAATCACCCATCTGCCAGCTGCTCATGATGGTGGGATCTCTTGTGGGTGACCTCAATTAGCCCTGCAATCTACCGCAGACCGTAGGATTCCCACCATAGAGTATAATGGAGAGTGCGCTCCTTCATTATACACTATGGCCTCCACTTGACTGACAGGCCGGGACCCGCCAGCCAATCAGGAGAGCACTATGACGTGGTGATCCCTGATTGGCTGGCGTCTCCTGAAGTGACAGGAGTCACGGGGGGATCCTGGCATTTGGGTAAAGGGGATCCTGACATTTGGGTAAAGGGGATCCATGTGGAAAGAAGAGGACTAGACTCAAGAGGTAGGTGAGTATTTTATTTTTATTTACAGCGATTGCGGATGCTACGGGACAAGTGGACGTGAATGACTACGTTGGATGTAGGTAAGTATGTGTAAGTATGCGCAAATGTGTTTTATTAAAGTTTTACTGTAACGGTGTCTGTGTGTTTATTGTAATATTTATTTTGTTGTAGATCTACAGGTACCAGCGGGCCCGTTATTTCCCCGCATGCTGGTACTTGTGGTTCTCCAAGTACCAGCATGAGGGGGAAGCTTGCTGGGACTTGTAATTCCTCAGCAAAAGACAATTTTTTAAACACTTTCAAGGCTATCAGCCCCCCATCCACCACCCAGGGATTGGGGGGACAGCCTCGGTCTTCATCCCTGGCCCTTGGGTGCCTGGAGGGGAGGACACCCCCACTCCCCCAGGGAACCCCGGCCAGGGGTGACTAGTTGAGGGGTTTGTGATGCTTTAGCCTCAGGGACCTATATAAAAGTGTCCCCCGGCTGCGGCATCACCTCCCTGGCTAGTGGAGCCCGGTGCTGGTTTTAAAAATACAGGGGACCCCTACTTCTTTTGTCCCCCATATTTTTGGAACCAGGACCGGTCCAAGAGTCCGGTGCTGGTTGTTTAAATACTGGGGAACACCAGTCAATTTTTCCCCCATATTTTTCCAACCAGGACCAGTTCAAAGAGTCGGGGCTGGTTATGTTTTTGGGCGGGACTTGCACGTTGTGTTTTTTTTTTTACATTTTAAACATTTTCTTTACTGTTCCATACAGAAGCATGCACGGATCTCACTGATATGTGCATGCTTCACCAAAAATCGCCAGTCTAAACCTGGTCTATTATTCTGGCGATTTTTGGTAAGGTTTTGTGTGCAAGTGAAAAAATCGCATCCTATTACATTTGCTATTTTCATTGTTTTCTATGGGAAAACATCTGGATGCGATTTTTCACTTACGATTTTTGGTATATGTTCAAAACTTGCGATTTTTAGCAAAATCGCAAGCTATTACATTTGTGATTTTCAGAAAACGTGCAAATTTGCAGTAAAAATCGCACATTTTCCATAATCACACCCTATTACATTTAACCTCTGGTGTTGTCATTTGTTCTTCTCTGCTCCCCCTCATGTGAAAAGCTGGCTACGCCTCTGGAACCAATAACTTCATCATGACATGGTTTTTCCCACTTCCACTTTAGAACCTTCCCCCACATTCATTTCATAGTGATATTTAAATCCAAAAATAGTGCTTAGTTTGGCATCATTCATACTAAATGAATCATTATGGTACATGAGGAATGTTTTTATTACATGGGTCACATCTGTGTGTTTTCATTTCTTTATTACAGTGGTCAGTGTGGACATAAATGCATTTTCCTGTAAGTTTGCCACTGAAAGGTGCAAAGTGCGCCCTATTGAAAGTACAGGATGAAGCTCAATCCCGCAGCCTCAGAGAAAGTTCTCTGGGAAGAAAGGGGCTGTGTACTCTCCTGACAACGGGATACTATACGCAATGCACAATCTCCATCCGTACAGGTCAGGATGTAGTTATGTGACCGGCGGTCTGGAGACGCTCACCCCCCACCCCCGCCAGCATTCGGGATGCTGACCGCCGGCATCTCGGACGCTGGTAACACGTATCTAACCCGTATAGGTCATATAAATGTTCCCATCTTGCTAAATAAACTCTTCCGTTACATGTGCAGTAAGTGCCTCCATGTGCCTATCCTATACTCAGCAAGGAGCCCCCCCAATCCACCCAGTTTCTCTTATAAGAAAGCTTTTACTCTTGTACCCCCACAGTCCTGGCACGCAGAATCCATGCGTTCACCATAAAAACCTGGAGCACTTAATAAATAATAGTGTTCTGTCACCAAACAGCATTTGCACAAATACGTTGCATTATATGGTGATGAATATAGAAGTTAATATATATATTTCTCATACGTCCTAGAGGATACTGGGGTCACTTCAAGAACCATGGGGTATAGACGGAATCCGCAGGAGACATGGGCACTTTAAGACTTTCAAAGGGGTGTGAACTGGCTCCTCCCTCTATGCCCCTCCTCCAGACTCCAGTTTAGAATCTGTGCCCAGGCAGACTGGATGCACACTGAGGAGCTCTACTGAGTTTCTCTGAAAATACTTTGTTAGGTTTTTTATGTTCAGGGAGAACTGCTGGCAACAGACTCCCTGCTTCGTGGGACTTAGGGGAGAGAAGTCAGACCTACTTCTGTGAGTTTAAAGGCTCTGCTTCTTTGGCTACAGGACACCATTAGCTCCTGAGGGTCTGATCGCTAGGTACGCCTACATGCTCGTTCCCAGAGCCCGCCATCACCCCCCCTTGCAGAGCCAGAAGTCAGAAGACAGGTGAGTAGAGGAAGATCAGAAGACTTCAGTGACGGCTTTGAGGTACCGCACAGCGATCGCATGCTGCGCGCCATGCTCCCACACACAGCGGCACTACAGGGTGCAGGGTATGGGGGGGGGGCGCCCTGGGCAGGATTTGAGCCTCAATAAATACCTGGCAAAAGCGGACTAAGTGCCAGGGCACTGTACGGACCCCCGCCAGTATAAACATTTTATCAAAAGAGCGGGTCTGAAGCGCGCCATTACGGGGGCGGGGCTTAGCCCTCACAGCACACAGCCCGGCGCCATTTTCTCTTCACAAGGCTGCAGAGACGCTGGTCCTCCTCACACTGCTGTACAAGTAACAGGGTGCATAACGGGGGGGGGGGCACAGTTGTTTTGGTGCATCATATGTAACTTATAAAAGCGCTGCAGGTCTTCTGTGGTGTTTTCAGTCCGGGATTAGGCGCTGGGGTGTGAGCTGACAATACTCCCTCTGTGTCTCTCTGACAGGCTTTACTGTGGGTCTGTCCCCTATAGGCCCAGTGTGTCTGCGTGTGGTGGGTGCACGTGTGTCGGCATGTCTGAGGCGGAGTGCTCTTCCCAGAAGGAGACTATGTTAGGGACACAAACGGCTATGGGAGTGACCCTGTCGGCACCGCCGACTCCGGATTGGGTGAATGTTTTGAGTGCCTTGAATGCTAATGTGGCTCTGATAAATTAAAGATTGGATAAATCTGAGTCTCAGAACCAGGCTTGGAAGAAATCCGTAGAGGATGTGTTTTTTCAAGTCCACACCCCCTCGGGGTCACAAAAACGTTAATTTGCCCAGCTGGCAGACACGGATACCGACACGGACACTGACTCAAGTGTCGTCTATAGTGATGCCAGATTAGATCCAAAACTGGCAAAGAGCATTCAGTACATGATTGGGGGGGGGGGGGGGGGGGGGACAAGGCATGGGGAGGGGGGAGTGCAGAATGGAATGTTTTTGTCCAGAGGAGTGAAGGAGGAGATGGGCGAGGAGAGAGAAGGATCCATGTCTGGGATATAGCTAAGATGCAGCTGACAATGACTGGAGAATACTGGGGAAGAAGTCCACGTGACTGTACAGAAAGAGCCCTACGGAGAGGGAGAACCCCAGTCTGATGAAGTTAAGTGGCCTACAGAGGATAATGCATTTCAAACCTTCCTTTTTGACCCCTGGAGAGGACAGTTTGCAGAGGGACACACTTTGGAGGAATGTGAGATAAGTAACGGTTTACAGTGTTATGTTTCTCGGTAAAGACTGATAAATAGTAGCTAACAAAGTGTGTGATTTCACCAAGAATCAGTTTGTGGAACTACAAGTACCAGCGTTGCTGAAAGTGCCAATTGGAACCTGTTAAAGTACCTTTTCCATCAAGTTATAGCATGCAGAAGATAAGGAACTCTGAAATAACAGTGCACTATAGTGGGGGATGTATTGTCTAATGCTGTGTGTGGTATGTGTGAAATTCCTTGTGATACTGCTGTTTAAGTTGTCATTACCCAGTCAGTGATTGCAAAGGCCAGGGTGTTAGCTGCATACAAAAGGAAAGTGCAGGAAGGGACAGACAGACAGGAGAAAGCAGATTCATGTGTTATGTTCATTTTTCTTATTACTGCATTATACACCCTTTAGATATGTGTGTGCATTACTGACCAACATGTTCCTATGCCTTTAGTATATGTCCTCTTTTATTGATCTACTATAGTCCCTTGTATATAAATGCATAAAAGCAATTGCTATTCCAGACCCTTTAATAAATGTGCCAGGGTGGCTTTTGCAACATATCCGTGTGATATATTCCTGTAGTGGGGTCGGTCTAAGCACGTGGTGGGCAGGGGGTTTCCCGAGTCTCCCTCTGGTGTTTCCAAAATTGAACACTTCCCAGAAGAGCACGTCATGTCAAGATTCGGGTGGAGGCACTAATACCAAGAGAAGTACAAGGTGAGAAGCATTGCTAAGCGGGAAGAGTTAAATACACACCATTACCCAGAGAGCCCAGGTAAAGGGGTGTTACATACATATCACTGAGGACCCTACTGTTCCTGATACTAGGGTCTGTCTGTATAAAGGGAAGAAACCTGAGGTAACATTTCCTCCTTCTCATGAACTGAACACGCTTTGTGAAAAGGTTTGGGAAAATCCTGACAAGAGGTTTCAGATTCCTAAAAGGATTGTAGTGGCGTATCCGTTTCCCTCTGGGGATAGGGAAAAATGGGAGTCACCCCCCCATTGTGGACAAAGCTCTGTCACGGCTGTCCAAAAAGGTGGCTCTTCCGTTCCCTGACACGGCAGCCCTAAAGGATCCTGCGGATTGTAGACAGGAAAATACTTTGAAATCCATTTATGTCACCACGGGTACGCTACTCAGACCAGCCATTGCATCTGCGTGGGAGAGTAGTGCTATTGAAAAATGGGCAGATTATCATCTGAAATGGTTACCCTGGATAGGGATAGCATTCTTTTGACACTAGGTTATATCAGGGACGCTGCTGTCTACCTAAAGGAAGCTGCGAGAGATATTGGCCTCTTGGGATCACGGGCCAATGCCATGGTAGTCTCAGCTAGGAGAGCATTGTGGATTCATCAGTGGAATGCTGATGCTGACTCTAAGAAAGCTATGGAGTCTCTACCGTATAAAGGTGGTGTATTGTTTGGTGACGGCCTCGCTGATTTGGTATCTACAGCTACCGCGGGTAAGTCATAATTTTTACCTTATGTGCCTGCACCACACAAGAAAGCACACCACTATCAGATGCAGTCCTTTCGGCCCAATAAATACAGAAAGGGCCGAGGATCTTCCTTCCTTGCTACTAGAGGAAAGGGAAACGGTAAACGATCACCGGCCGTGGCCAGTTCCCAGGAGCAGAAGTCCTCCCCGGCTTCTGCCAAGTCCACCGCATGACGCTGGGGCTCCTCTGCGGGAGTCCGCACCAGTGGGGGCACGTCTCAGGCTCTTCAGTCAGTTCTGGGCTCGTTCGGCTCTGGACCCATGGGTCTTAGAAATAGTGTCCCAGGGGTACAAACTGGAGTTTCAAGACGTTCCCCCTCACCGGTTTTTCAAATAGGCCTTACCAACTTCTCTTCCAGACAGGGAGGTGGTATGCGCCACAATACAATAATTGTGTCACAATCAAGTCATTGGGGTATATTTACTAAAATTCGTATTTTCCCGATTGAGGTTAAAGTTCAATCACGTATGACATCGAAAGTGTAAAGTTGCAACTTTTTGAATTTATTACGACTAATTTACTAAGCTGTCGTATTCTGCATTTTCGTATTTACCGATGTCGATGTCATTCATTTTTTTTTGCAGTGTTTTACGTGAGTGACTTGTAAAACACTGCCGACTTTAACACAATGAATCTCGCCCGGATCTGTGAGATCCGTGCTGGGCTTCATTGTGCACCTTTATTAAAATAAAAATCATTGTTAAAACAAAAAAAAAATGCGTGAGGTCCCCCCTCCTAAGCCAAACCAGCCTCGGGCTCTTTGAGCCGGTCCTGGTTGTAAAAATATGGGGGGGAAAATGACAGGGGTTCCCCCATATTTAAACAACCAGCACCGGGCTCTGCGCCTGGTCCTGGTTCCAAAAATACGGGGGACAAAAAGCGTAGGGGTCCCCCGTATTTCTGAAACCAGCACCGGGCTCCACTAGCCAGATACATAATGCCACAGCCGGGGGACACTTTTATATTGGTCCCTGCGGCCCTGGCATTACATACCCAACTAGTCACCCCTGGCCGGGGTACCCTGGAGGAGTGGGGACCCCTTCAATCAAGGGGACCCCCCCCTCCAGCCACCCAAGGGCCAGGGGTGAAGCCCGAGGCTTTCCCCCCCCATCCAAGGGCTGCGGATGGGGGGCTGATAGCCTTTTTGTCAAAAAATGAATATTGTTTTTTGTAGCAGTACTACAAATCCCAGCAAGCCTCCCCCGCAAGCTGGTACTTGGAGAACCACAAGTACCAGCATGCGGTGGAAAACCGGGCCCGCTGGTACCTGTAGTACTACTACTTTAAAAATACCCCAATAAAAACAGAAGACACACACCTTGAAAGTAAAAGTTTAATACATACATCCACACCTCCATACACACATACTTACCTATGTTCACACGAGGGTCGGTCCTCTTCTCCATGTAGAATCCATGGGGTACCTGTTGGAAAAATTATACTCACAAAATGCAGTGTAGATCGGTCCTCTTCTGTTCTATTTGTAATCCAGGTACTTTGCAAAATAAAAAAACGGCTTGCTGGGACTTGTAGTACTGCTACTAAAAACAATATTCATTTTTTGACAAAAAGGCTATCAGCCCCCCATCCGCAGCCCTTGGATGGGGGGGCAGCCTCGGGCTTCACCCCTGGCCCTTGGGTGGCTGGAGGGGGGGGACCCCTTGATTGAAGGGGTCCCCATTCCTCCAGGGTACCCCGGCCAGGGGTGACTAGTTGGGTATGTAATGCCAGGGCCACAGGGACCAATATAAAAGTGTCCCCCGGCTGTGGCATTATGTATCTGGCTAGTGGAGCCCGGTGCTGGTTTCAGAAATACGGGGGACCCCTACGCTTTTTGTCCCCCGGTATTTTTGGAACCAGGACCAGGTGCAGAGCCCGGTGCTGGTTGTTTAAATATGGGGGAACCCCTGTCATTTTTTCCCCCATATTTTTTCAACCAGGGCCGGCTCAAAGAGCCCGAGGCTGGTTTGGCTAAGGAGGGGGGACCCCACGCATTTTTTTTTTTAAATAAAAAAACTTTCCCACCCCTTCCCACTGAAAAACATGCACGGATCTCATGGATCCGTGCATGCCTATCCGAACACGGTAAAAAAAAGCAGGTCTGGTTTTTTTTTAGCACTTTTTCACGATTTGAAATTTATCACGGCAGTGTTTGGTTATTGTCGGCAGTGTTTGTGATTTGCACTTTTTAGTAAATGACCGATTTCTACCAAATTCCAGGCGTATTTGACCGATGGTGTATTGATTCGTAATTTTTTCCTAGGACTTCCAAAATAATACGAATGCCCTCATCACTGCCGTGATTTGAGTTTAGTAAATTCCCGAGATGACACTTCGAAGAAAAAACATAATCTCGGTCAAAATCGGGACCTTAGTAAATATACCCCACTGTCGGGGTTCCCCCGTCACAACAGGGAGAAGGCTTTTATTCGAGCCTGTTCGTGGTCCCGAAGCCAGACGGCTCAGTCAGACCAATCCTGAACCTCAAATCTCTCAATTTCTACCTAAAAAAATTCAAATTCAAGATGGAATCTCTCCGGGCAGTGATCTCCAGTCTGGAGGAGGGGGATTTTATGGTGTCGGTAGACAAAGGATGCCTACTTACATGTTCCCATTTATCCCCCACATCAGGCTTACCTGAGGTTTGCAGTTTGGGATTGTCATTACCAATTTCAGACGTTGCTGTCGTTTTTGGGAATGATTCTGGACACAGAAATACAGAGAGTTTTTCTTCCAGTAGAAAAGGCTCTGGAAATTCAGAACCTGGTCAAACAAACAAATCCTGAAACCGCCAAGAGTATCGATCCATCAATGCACTCGGTTGCTGGGGAAGATGGTGGCGGCCTACGAGACCATTCAGTTTGGCAGATTCCATGCCAGAGTGTTTCAGGGACCTGTTGGACAAGTGGTCCGGGTCCCATCTGCACATGCACCGAAGGATAACCCTGTCTTCCAAGACCAGAATCTCACTCCTGTCGTGGCTGCACAGCTCTCACCTCCTAGAGGGACACAGGTTCGGGATTCAGGACTGGATCTTAGTGACCACGGATGCGAGTCTCCGAGGCTGGGGAGCAGTCACGCAGGGGGAAAACTTCCAGGGAAGATGGTCAAGCCAGGAAATGTGTCTACACATAAACGTTCTGGAGTTAAGGGCCATTCACAACGGCCTTCTGCAAGCGGAACATCTCCTTCGCAATCGGTCCGTCTTGATTCAGTCGGACAACATAACAGCAGTAGCGTACATAAACCGCCAGGGCGGAACAAAGAGCAGAGCGGCTATGGCAGAGGCCACAAAGTTTCTCCGTTGGGCGGAAAGGCATACAAGCGCTCTGTCAGCGATTTTCATTCCAGGAGTGGACAACTGGGAAGCAGACTTCCTCAGCAGACACGATCTCCATCCAGGAGAGTGGGGTCTTCATCAAGAGGTCTTTGCAGAAGTGACAAGTCTTTGGGGAATTCCTCAAATAGACATGATGGCGTCTCGCCTCAACAAGAAACTTCAGAGATATTGTTCCAGGTCGAGAGATCCTCAAGCAATAGCAGTGGACGCCCTAGTGACACCGTGTGTGTTTCAGTCGGTGCACGTGTTTCCTCTGCTTCCTCTCATTCCAAAAGTGATAAAGATCATAAGTAGAACAAAGGTTCAAGCGATCCTCATTATTCCAGACTGGCCAAGAAGGGCTTGGTATCCAGATCTTCAGGAATTACTCATAAGAGATCCCTGGCCTCTTCCTCTGAGGGAGGATCTGTTGCAGCAGGGGCTGTGCGTGTTCCAAGACTTACCGCGACTTCGTTTGACGGCTTGGAGGTTGAACGCCGGATCCTAGCCCGAAAGGGTATTCCCAAGGAAGTCATCCCCACTCTTATTCAGGCCAGGAAAGGAGTAACGTCTAAACATTACCACCGTATTTGGAGAAAATACGTGTCTTGGTGTGAATCCAAGAAGGCTCCTATGGAAGAATTTCAGCTAGGACGTTTTTTCCATTTTCTATAAGCCGGTGTGGATGCGGGCCTAAAGTTGGGCTCAATTAAAGTACAAATTTCAGCCTTATAGGTTTTCTTCCAAAAACAATTGGCCTCCCTTCCAGAAGTGCAGACTTTTGTGAAAGGTGTGTTACACATCCAACATCCCTTTTTGCCCCCTGTGGCACCATGGGATCTGAACGTGGTGTTGCAATTCCTTCAGTCTCATTGGTTTGAACCTTTACAAAAGGTGGAGATTAAATTTCTCACGTGGAAAGTGGTCATGCTGTTGGCCTTGGCATCCGCCAGGCGGGTGTCTGAATTGGCGGCCTTGTCTCACAAGAGCCCTTATTTGATCTTCCATGAAGATAGAGCAGAGTTGCGGACTCGTCAGCAGTTTCTGCCGAAAGTGGTTTCGTCGTTCCACTTGAACCAACCTATTGTGCTGCCAGTGGCTACTAACGCCTTGCTGGAATCGAAGTTTCTTGACGTAGTCAGAGCTTTGAAAATTTATGTAGCCAGAACGGCTCAGTTTAGGAAAACGGAGGCTCTGTTTGTCCTGTATGCTCACAACAAGATTGGGGCTCCTACTTCCAAGCAGACTATTGCGCGCTGGATCTGTCATACGATTCAGCAGGCTCATTCTACGGCTGGATTGCCGTTACCGAAATCGGTGAAGGCCCATTCTACCAGAAAAGGGGGCGCGTCCATTACAACTTTGCCGAGTGGGTACTTGGTCGGGTTCAAACACCTTTGCGAAGTTCTACAAGTTTGATACCCTGGCTGATGAGGACCTCATGTTTGCTCAATCGGTGCTGCAGAGTCATCCGCACTCTCCCGCCCGTTCTAGAGCTTTGGTATAAACCCCATGGTCCTTGAAGTGACCCCAGCATCCTCTAGGACGTTAGAGAAAATAGGATTTTAATACCTACCGGTAAATCCTTTTCTCTTAGTCCGTAGAGGATGCTGGGCGCCCGTCCCAGTGCATACTGTATCTGCAGTTATTAGTTCTGGTTACACACATGTTGTGTTACGTTTTATAGTCAGCCTGTTGCTGATGTTGTTCATGCCGTTGACTTGCGTTGTGTTGAATGCCATGTTGTACGGTGTGCTTGAGTTGTGAGCTGGCAGGGCCGTCTTTTCGTATGGGCTCAATGGGCTCTTGCCCAAGGGCCCCAGGAGTATAAGGGCCCTAGGCTGATAGCTGAGGGTCTCCTCTTTCCAGAGGTACCAGATTTTTGAAAATCGGCCCTGGGGAACCGGAGATATCCGACTTCAAAGTAGTGTTCCCCATCCAAGCCTGTTAATTGCTCTTCCCAGCCAGATATCTTGGGTTCTGTCTGACTTACAGTTTCTTTGAGGGTATAATCCAAAAGCTGGGACTTTCTCCTTGTGGGGACACTGGCAGCTTGTCTCTACTTTGTCCAGAACCAGAGATATCAGCCTTCCAGCATCCGGTCCCCGCTCCAGCTCCACACACCTAATATGCAGTTTCATATTTTCATTGGTGGATTGCTCTGACTCCTGAACTCTGATCCCCAAGTACCCAGAACCTCCTGAAAGGTGGGACTCTCCAGTGTTTTATCACATTCAAAGCTAAGAAATCTATTTCCAGGAACTGGAGATATCTGCAGTCAAGCAATCTGCCCTCCCACCAGAAAATTATAAATATTAAGCCCACTCCACTATCCACCCTTCCCCTGCTTATTAAACACCCCCTACCCCCCTGGAAGTCATGTACCATGGCTTCTTCATTTAGCCCAATGCCCCCTTCTACAGTTTAGCCCCATCTGTGCAGTAAAGGAGAAATTAGTAGAAATTACTGCTCCAGGTCCTACATGCTGAGCGGAAGATAGAACGGTATCCGGACTCCAGGTCGACAGCACAAAGGTCGACACACCTTAGGTCGACGCCAATTGGTCGACACACCTTAGGTCGACATGGACAATGGTCTACATGGACAAAAGGTCGACAGGAACAAGGTCGACATGGAAAAAGGTCGACATGAGTTTTTCACGATTTTTTTCTTTTTTTGAACCTTTTCATACTTAACGATCCACGTGGACTACGATTGGAACGGTAAAGTGTGCCGAGCGAAGCGGTAGCGGAGTGAAGGCACCATGCCCGAAGCATCGCGAGCGAAGCGGTGCACTAATTAGGGTTCCCGGTCACTCTACGAAGAAAATGACGCAAAAAAAACATAAAAAACTCATGTCGACCTTTTTTCATGTCGACCTTTTTCATGTCGACCTTTTGTCCATGTCGACCTAAGGTGTGTCGACCAATTGGCGGCGACCTAAGGTGTGTCGACCTTTGTGCTGTCGACCCTCAGTCCCAGACCCAGATAGAACACCCCCTACCGCCTGCGGGACATCAAAGCTTCCGCTGATAGCACCCCCCACACCTACCGCTGGAGCGTGGGTAAGGGGCCCAGTGCATTGCTGTGCCCAGGGGCCTACACTGCTGTTAAGACGGCCCTGTGAGCTGGTATGTATCTCACCTTAGTTTCACAATATATCCTTTTCCTCAAAATTTCCGTCTCCCTGGGCAAAGTTCCTATAACTGGAGTCTGGAGGAGGGGCATAGAGGGGGGAGCCAGTTCATACCCCTTTGAAAGTCTTAATGTGCCCATGTCTCCTGCGGATCTCGTCTATACCCCATGGTTCTTGAAGTGACCCCAGCATCCTCTACGGACTGAGAGAAAAGGATTTACCGGTAGGTATTAAAATCCCATTATATTAATGCACCTTGTGCTAAGAGAACAGTCCTGGTGGAAAATAAAGGGGGAACACTGATTTATACACCAATAACGAGAACGTAAATGTAATAGAAATGACAGAAAAACCAAGACATGGATCACACTGCTGGAGCCAGAATCCCAGCTGCTGACATCCTGATCGTAAGCATGCCGGAGCGGGTTAGGGTCAGACTGTGGGGTAGGGAGAGACAGGGGTTAGGTTTAAGCTGTGGGGGAGGGTTAGGGATAGGCTGCGGGGGAAGGGGGGGGGGTGTTAGGGTTAGGCTGCAGGAAGGGGGGTAGTTTAGGCACTGAGGATAGAGGCACAAGCGTAGCCAGAACTTTTTGGGCCCCATGGCAACATTTTGAAGGGGCACTGTCCCAGTGCTTCTACAGAGACACTTCTCTGCAGCAGTTGTTCATGTTATGCCCTGTAATAGTGCCCTAGTTCATTTTCTGAACCATAGTAGAGCCTTTTTTAATGTTATGCCCCATAGTAGTGCCCTAGTTTCTTTTATGAATCATAGTAGTGCCTAAATGTCACATTTCAGAGCTGCCAGTACACATGATGCCGCACAGTATCCCCACTATGATATATAATGCTCCCCGTTCATATTGTGCCTCACTACAGTGCCCCGGTTTATATCATATAACATTAAAATGCCATCCAGTTCATTTTATACCACACTACAATGAGCAGGTCCAGAGGCATACCCATATATATTGCAGTTAAAAGGACCCCTATGTACCACCCAATGGCGAAAAATTTAAAGAACACATGTAACTTTGACGGGGAAGGGTGGCCCCTCTCAGCCCTGGGCAACATAGCAGCTGTATTGCCTGCACCTATGGTAGCTACGCCCTTGGATAGAAGGTTAGGCACTAAGGGGGGATGGTTATGGTTAGGCTGCGGGGAGGGTTAGGGTCAGGCTGTGGGGAAGGTTAGGCTGCTG
Source organism: Pseudophryne corroboree (assembly GCF_028390025.1). Classification (NCBI taxonomy): domain Eukaryota; kingdom Metazoa; phylum Chordata; class Amphibia; order Anura; family Myobatrachidae; genus Pseudophryne; species Pseudophryne corroboree. The sequence continues at coordinate 298,310,120 of NC_086454.1, read as the reverse complement.
TGGGGAGGGGGCAGGTTAGGGTCAGGCTGAGTGAAGGAATGGTTAGGGGGGGTTAGGGTTAGACTACTCACCCACCAGGGGGTAAAGTTACTAAGATGGGAGTTCTATTTAAGATGGGATGTTGCCCATAGCAACCAATCAGATTCCAGGTATCATCTTCTAGAAGGTGCTAGATAAATGAGAAGTAGAATCTTATTGGTTGCTATGGGCAACATCCCATCCTAAATAGAACTCCCATCTTAGTAAATTTACCCCCAGGTGTCAAGATTCTGTAGGTCGGGATGCAGCTGTCTGTATTCTGACTGCTGGCATCCCAAGCACTGGGATCCCAATACCATACAATGGGGGTAATTCCAAGTTGATCGCAGCAGGATATTTTTTAGCAGTTGGGCAAAACCATGTGCACTGCAGGGGGGGCAGATATAATATGTGCAGAGAGAGTTAGATTTAGGTGGGTTATTTTGTTTCTGTGCAGGGTAAATACTGGCTGCTTTATTTTTACACTGCAATTTAGATTGCAGATTGAACTCACCACACCCAAATCTAACTCTCTCTGCACATGTTATATCTGCCCCCCCTCCCCCCTGCAGTGCACATGGTTTTGCCCAACTGCTAAAAAATTTCCTGCTGCGATCAACTTGGAATTACCCCCAATGTACACATAAGTATTCCTTTATTGGGTCACAGGGGAATGGAACAATAAATACCTGAATGCTTATGTTGTGTTTGTTTCCCATGACTTCACTGCAATAGATTTTCCTAGTGTTACATAAGACCAGCACCTCTCCCACTATTCAGATCCTAGGAAGTATTAAATAGCCAGGACACATAAAAAGCAGTTATAGCATCTGATGGAATCAGTATTAATTGCCGGCGCACAGGATCCCGGCATGCATAATACCGACGCCGGAATCCCGAAGAACGAAACCCCGAGTATAGGGTATTTCCCCTCTCCTCTACCGGGATGCGGTCACGTGTGTCCGCCGCTTGGGATCCCGGTGGTCACCATTCCGACGCTGGGATCCAGAGCGATCAAACGCCCGACAGTCGGTATGCCGACTAACAGGGACTATTCCCACTTGTGTGTGTCCACGACACCCATACAGTGGGAATAAAATCCGTGGCGAGCGCAGCAGGCTAACCAAGTGCACTACGTGGCGAGCACATTCTGCGGTCGGGATCCCAGGGTCGGTATGCTGGCCTCCGGGATCCCCACTGCCAGTCTCACAGCCCCTACCCCCTCTAGCCCCTAACCCTCTGGTCCTGCAGCCTAAACCTTTAGTGCCTGACCCTAACCAACCCCCAGAGGTGCCTAAACCGAACCTCCCCATCCCCACTGCCTAAAACTAACCCTCCCTCCCCACAGCCCAAACCCTGGGGGTGCCTAGCCCTAACCCTCCCTCCCCTGCAGCCTGACCCTAACCTCCCCTGGGGTTGCCTAAGTCTATGGCGTCTATCTGTTCCGCACATCTCTGATCAAAAGTAATCAAATTTCTAGGAGTATATAACGCGCACATTTACCCTTTAGCGCACATATTGCATGTAAATCTGGCTCTGGTGATAGCTAGTGCCTCCTGACCCATTTACCTCACCACACATCCCTGGTCACCGAATCCCCATCTGATACAGAGCAAACCTTACACAGCATCAGGGCCGGTTCTAGACCTTGTGGCGCCCAGGTCGAAAAAGTTTATTTTGCCCCCCCCGTAGGCAAAACAGGGTTAGTGCGCGCCGTATGTGCACGGCAAAAAATAGGGGCGTGGCCTCAGTTATGCCCCCTGTAGTTGTGTCCCCTGTAGTTGTGTCCCCTGTAGCTGTGCCCTCAGTAGTTGTGCCCTCAATAGCGGCGCTTAGAAAAAAAATATTTATTTATTTATATTTCTCTAACGTCCTAGAGGATGCTGGGACTCCGTAAGGACCATGGGGAATTGACGGGCTCCGCAGGAGACATGGGCACTTTAAGAAAGACTTTAGACTCTGGGTGTGCACTGGCTCCTCCCTCTATGCCCCTCCTCCAGACCTCAGTTTTTAGACTGTGCCCAGAAGAGATGGGTGTACTGCAGGGAGCTCTCCTGAGTTTCCTGCTAAGAAAGCATATTTGTTAGGTTTTTTCTTATTTTCAGGGAGCACTGCTGGCAACAGACTCCCTGCATCGAGGGACTGAGGAGAGAGGAGCAGACCTACTTAAATAATAGGCTCTGCTTCTCGGCTACTGGACACCATTAGCTCCAGAGGGAGTGGAACACAGGTTCGTCCTGGGCGTTCATCCCAGAGCCGCGCCGCCGTTCTCCTCACAGAGCCGGAAGAAAAGAAGAAAGAAGACTCTGAGGCAGCAGAAGCCTTTCGGGTGCTTCACTGAGGTAACGCACAGCACTGCAGCTGTGCGCCATTGCTCCCATACACCTCACACACTCCGGTCACTGTAAGGGTGCAGGGCGCAGGGGGGGAACGTCCTGGGCAGCAATGAATACCTCTCCTATGGAAAAATGACCTATATACATGTACAGGTGGGCACTGTACATGTATATAAAAGTGCCCCCGCCATGTTTTACAAAGTTTGAGCGGGACAGAAGCCCGCCGCTGAGGGGGTGGGGCTTCTCCCTCAGCACTCACCAGCGCCATTTTCTCTCCACAGCAACACTGAGAGGAAGCTCCCCGGACTCTCCCCTGCTTGACACACGGTGAAAGAGGGTTTTACAGTAGAGGGGGGGCACATAATTGGCGATTATACATTAAAGCAGCGCTACTGGGTAAACATTCTGTGTTTTTCTCCGGGGTCATATAGCGCTGGGGTGTGTGCTGGCATACTCTCTCTCTGTCTCTCCAAAGGGCCTAAAGGGGAACCTGTCTTCAGAAAAGAGTTTCCCTGTGTGTGTGGAGTGTGTCGGTACGCGTGCGTCGACATGTTTGACGATGAAGGCTCGCCTAAGGAGGAGGGGGAGTGCATGAATGTCAGGTCGCCGTCGGCAACGCCGACACCAGACTGGATGGATATGTGGAATGTCTTGAATGCTAATGTAAATTTATTGCATAAGAGATTAGACAAGACTGAGGCTAGGGATCAGTCAGGTAGTCAGACCATTTTTTTAAATCTATATATATTTTTTTTTTAATCTATATATTTTCATATTTATACAATAAATGAATTTCTGTACATATACGATAAAAACTTTTAAAATAATAATAAAATCCTAATTCAAAATCAAGAGTGCATAACTATTATTTGAGACTTTAGCGCTTGGAGGTTATTTTTGTGTACTGTAAGGTAGTCAGACCATGCCTGTCCCAGTGGCACCGGGACCTTCTGGGTCTTAAACGCACATTATCCCAGATCACTGACACAGGTACCGACACGGATTCAGATTCCAGTGTCGACTATGAGGATGCAAAATTACAGCCAAAAGTGGCTAAAGGTATTCGTTACATGATCATTGCTATTAAAGAGGTTTTGCATATTTTTTTTTTTTTACAAATAACTTTTTATTGAGTCATCGTGAAAGTCACAAGGAACACATAAATCAGAAGGTTATAATACACAAACGTTAAGAACAAGTAGTATACATCAACAGTGTCTACATTAATCATCGGTTAAGACATTATTCTTCCAAAAAGAAAGGTTTACAGTAATCATGCTAGTGCTATTGTACATGGTATAAGCAACCCAGAGGGAGGCCGCCACAGCCATCCACACCTAGACCAGGGATACCGGTTGTTCCTGTGTGGCCAGTCTAGTTAGGTACCACATGGTGTTTTTGGGGCTGTTATGAATGTTTAGACGTGTGGTAAGGGGCAGGGTGGGGATGTAGGATTCCCACAGGTGAAAGAATCGTTCCACTGGTTTACCCCTGTCTACAATGGCCTCCACCCAGTCCATCCTAAATATATGATGCAACTTGTTTAGGAATAGTGGTATCTGTGGCGGTGTACTATCTATCCAACCCTGTAGTATAGTCTTTTTCCCCGCAGCGCTTAGGGCTATCAGTAGTTTTTTGCATTCCGATGGTATGCGGAGGGCAGGATCGATAATGCCCAAGACTGCCCATTCAGGGGTGAAGGGCACGTGGGTAATTAGATTTGCCTCCGCATATCTCCTAACCAGGTGCCAGAAGTATTGCACAATTGGGCATGTCCACAAACAGTGAAAAGTGCTTCACTCTGATGACATTTTGGACAAGAGTGTGAGTCGGTCGCTCCCATGTGGAAGCGCCGTAGTGGGGATAAGTAGGTGTTATGATATACATTAAGAAACAACTCAGTGTACATGCTTGCCGGGAGGACCTTTCTGGAGAAAAGTAGCGATTTTTCCATAGTTGGTATGGTCAGATCAGGAAAGTGAGCCAACCAAGAGGACATGCCACCCCTCACAGTAGCGTGATCTAATATTTTTCTCAAGAAAGTGTAGTGGATAGAAATGGCCTTATATCTCGGTACCGGATGTGTTAAGAGGCTATCCAGGGAGCTGGTCCAGTCCCCATCCGCAAAATGTGCGAGGACATGTCTGACATAGAATTGTGTCTGTAGATATGGAAGGGAAGATGAGACAATCACCTCATGCCTCGCAGAGACCTCTGAGAGGGTGAGCGGGCGGCGGTCTCCCACTGCCACTAGTGAGCGAATTGATGTTATGCCCTCCTCCCTCCAAGTCTGGAAGGGGTGAGCAGCCATGCCGTCTAAGGAGTCTGGGTTTTTAATTAGGGGTAGATGTAAGGAGTAATACGGATTTAGTTTTGCATTGTGTCGCAGTATGTGCCACATCTTCCTGGTAGACCATAGAAGAGGGTTAGACCGAATGTGTTCAGGTATTTCCCAGTCATGCTGATGGAGGAAACATGTCAAGGCTACAGTCGGAAGGAAGCTTTGTTCTAGGGATGTATTTGTGTAAATAGAGCTGTTTTGCAACCAGTCCCTCAAGTGTCTCAAAAGAGCAGCGTGGTTATAAACCACTACATCTGGGAAATTAATACCCCCATTGGATTTAGGCTGAGTAAGCTTACGTAGCGCGATACGAGCTCGGCCCCCCTTCCATATGAAGGTTCTAATAAGTTTATTAATCTGCTGTGAGTCCTGCTTCGTTAACAGTATGGGAAGTGTTTGCAAGGGGTATAGTAGGCGAGGTATTGCCACCATTTTCAGAAGATTGGCCCTACCAAGGTATGACAGTGGAAGGCGTCCCCATCTCTTGACATCATCGGTCAAGGTGTGTAATACCTTATGTACGTTGATTTTATAGAGTTCTGAAATATAACGTGGGACACTAATACCCAAGTATGTGATATATGTGGACACCCAATGAAAGGGGAAACGTGTGGCGCAAGTTGGACATGTTACAGCGCCGAACAACAACAGGGCCTTCGATTTGTCCATATTAATACTAAAACCCGATATGCGGCCAAATGAAGTAACCCTGTCCATGATCTGAGCTAGGGAACATTCGCGGTCCGAAATATAAAGGATGATGTCGTCAGCGAAGGCTGAGAGTTTAATTTCCTGACTACCCACTTTTATCCCTCTAAAAACAGACCAATCCTGCAATGTTCTAAGCAGTGGGTCAAGGGCCAAGTTAAATAGGAGGGGTGATAAAGGGCATCCCTGACCGGTTCCCCTTTCCAAGAAAAACCGTTGACCTCTGATCCCGTTAATTAGGAGCGAGGCGGATGGAGTGCTGTAGATATATCGTATATAGTTAATAAAACTCACATTAAACCCCCTTTTCTCCAACACGGTAAATAAGTGTGGCCATAGTACCATGTCGAAAGCCTTATTGGCGTCGAGGCTAAGAAGCATGTTAGAGTCTGTGCAGGGAGACTGGGATGCCGCCACCACAGCCAGTGCCGTGCGGATCGCCTTAACCGCATGTCTGCCAGTCACAAAACCCATTTGTGTCGTGGTGAGAATATCAGGAAGGATGGATTGGAGTCTCGTTGCCATAATCTTAGCTAGAAGTTTGTAATCTACATTTAGGAGACTAATTGGTCAGTAGGAGGAGAGGAAATTTGAGTCCCTGCCAGGTTTAGGGAGAAGTGTAATAAAAGCTTCATTAAAAAGCGGGGACGGGGAACTCCGTTCGTGTATTGCATGAAACAGTTGCAGTAAAGAGGGGACAATTTGGGCCTGTAACATGCGGTAATAATCACCCGACAAACCATCTGGGCCCGGGGACTTACCATGGGGCAAATTAGAGATGGCGGCGTTAATTTCCTCCGCCGTTATTGGACCCATAAGGGCTTCTCTCTGGTCCCTGGTCAGAGGGGGCAGCACGTCATCCGTGAGCAACTGTGTTTGTGTTTCAGTGTCTATTTGTGTCGATTGGAACAAGGACTGAAAGTAGGAATGGAATTGTTCTACTATTTCCTGCGACTTTGTGATAACCCGATCGGTCCTGGGGTGATGTATGGTAGTTATAACATGACGTTTTTGGGGAGGTCTAGAGATGACCGCCAATAATCTACCAGCCTTATTGCCCCATCTGTAGAATTTATTTTTGGTGTAGTCTAAGGAATGTTTCGCTTGGGTGGCTAAGTAGGTTTCAAGTAGGCGCCTGGCCTGTTTGTATTCGTCAAGAGTAGTCTCTGTAGGGTTAGCAGTATATGTTTGGAAGGTCCTGGACATAGTAGCTTTTAACGTTGTGTATTCAAATTTAGAGTCTCTTTTCTTCCGAGAGACATAACTAATAATATGACCCCTCATCACTGCCTTTGAGGCATTCCAGAAAATCTCGGGCTTGTCCCAATATTCTATGTTGTCATCAACGTAATTGGTCCATTGATAGGTTAGGTATAATTTAAAATCCTCTGAATTTGCCAAATATTGCGGGAACCGCCAAATACGATCTGTCGGGTGCATATGGGGATGGGTCAGCGCTAGCGTGACGGGGGCATGATCAGAGATCAATATATCGAGTATGTCTACCCCCGCGATCTGCGATACTAAGTCATCAGCTATTAAAAACCTGTCAATACGAGACAAGGTTCCATGTGCTAGCGACAAATGGGTATGTGTCCTGTCAGTCGGGTGCAGCAGTCTCCATGGGTCAGAGAGGTCCAGTGAGTCTCGAAAGGCCAGTAGATGCCTGCTCTGGGAGTCAGTAGTTCTCGGCACACTTGGTGATCTGTCAACTGTGGGGTCGTCCAGCATGTTATAGTCCCCCCCCCCCCCCCCACTATCAATGAGTAGTTAGTTCTGCTTAAAAGAATGTGGGCAATGTCCTGAATAAAGGTATGTGTATTGACATTGGGGACGTATAAATTGACAAATGTGTATTTAGTATGAAAAAGCTCTATGTCCATAATGATATACCTGCCTTCAGGATCTATGATTTCTGACAGGATAGTAACAGGTAGGTTTTTCTGAAAAAGTATCGCTACCCCTCTGGTCTTCGTTCGAAAGGGGGCAGCTATACAGGGGCCAAGACATGGTGCCTTCAGGACATTTTCCTCCCCCACCAGCCAGTGGGTCTCCTGTAAGAAAATAACATCTGGGTGGAAACGTTTGAGGTGTGCGGTCACACGTCGTCGCTTAATTGGGGAGTTAAGTCCCCTACATTCCAGGAAATTAATTGTATCGGTTTCGGGGGTAGTACCTCATCTGAGGAAGGAACCACAGACGGCATGGCTACCCAATCCCCTCAGGGCAATGTGAAACTTGACTGGTAATCAATAAATTCAGGCGGACAGTGGCGGCCTCCCTCCCACACCAAGGTCGCCAGGACATCAGCAATTTCAACCATACAGACACCAGCATGACATAAAATCTATAACACAGTCTTAATGTGTGAAACAACAATAATGAACCATGATGACTCACAACTCCTTTTTCCAACATTTTCTCAACTTCCAAAACCATAGTGGGCACCAACTGGGTCCAGTGGTGCGCACACAAAAACCAACAAAATAAGTATTAAATTATTAAGGTGAACACTTATAGTATAGTACTATATTATCTATAAACTGAAGACAATGCCAATCAATGGCTAGCACATATCCGCCCGAGGCGGGAGTTCCCGATACAATCAACCCGTCGTTCCCTCCCGACCAACACCCTATCCATCAGGTGATTTTGATGGGGATTTATGAGTCAGAAAACGAGATCTCGCCACTTCCGGGTCCGTGTAAAACACCTGATTACCGTTCTCTGTGACCCGTAATTTAGCTGGGTACAACAGAGCAAACCTGATGTTTTTACTAGTAAATAGGAGCAAATTTCAGAGAACTCCTTTCGTTTCTGAGCCACTGCAACTGAGAAGTCTTGGAATATCAAGATTTTGTGACCTTTGACCAACAGTTCTCTAGTTTTACGGTAGGCTGAGAGAACCTGTTCTTTGGCTCTATAATCAAGGTAGCGAGCAATGACCGGGCGCGAGCGCTGCCGCGCTCCGTCCTGCATCGCACCCAACCTATGGACTCTTTCGAGATGTGGAATTTCCATATCGTCTATAATTCCCAACGAGTTTGGGAGGTCTACAGAAAGATATGAGGAGAGGGCCTGGCCCACCAAGGACTCCGGAACACCTATAAATCGAAGGTTATTTCTTCGAGATCTATTCTCCAGGTCCTCGACTTTATCCTGCAGTTATGTTATATAGGTTATATAGTTATATAGGTATGCTGGGAAGCTATCCCCGCCTGACAGGATTGGACCAGGTCCTCAGTGTCTCCCAGTCTCGTTTCCAACGCGGTAAGACGCGTTGCATGAGAGTCTATGCGAGCCAGGCCCGATTCTAAGTGGGCCTGAAGGTCGTCAAATCGCCTATCAAGTAAGGGCATGAGAAAATCAGAAATCTCTTTAGCCGTTAGAGGAGGGGTTTTGTCACTGGGCAAATTAGGTGGTTCCGTGTCCAACCGGGGAGGGTGGACCTGATTTAGGGAGGGGCTCTTTCCCCTTTCCCCCCTTATAGGAAGTGTTGGATTGTTTCAGGGGCATGGTCTTGTCGAGGTATTTGTCCATACCCCAGAAGGTGAAAAATGGGGCAATCAACGTCACCTCTAAGTACTGTTTCCCCTAATATGGACAGTGGCAAAGATACAGAAGCAGTTACATACAGAGCTCGGGCGGAGGTGCTAGGCCAAGCCTATTATCTAGAGCATACCGCAACCTGCGGGGGGGCTTATGAAGCAGTCCCAGCAGGAAACCACAGCAATTTTTAACTAGAGTATAAGCATATATCTAGAGACAATATACTATGCATCAAAAAAACAGTATGTTATGTCAAGCAATACAGAATGGAATACTGAAATGAAAATAACAAACGTCACATGTGAGCTATATATGAAAAATAACAAACATTTTAAGAAGGTTCCGATAGGAACAGCAGAAAGTGGGATGGTATCAGGATACTGAAAAGTGAATCCAAGACAGCGGAGAAAGGCTATGGCCAGGGGTCAAATATACCAAGTGTAAAGTCCTCGTCTGAGGGTAGAAACCGCCGGAGCAGCCCCAGCCGGTGTCACATAGTATCCTTTAAGACAAGAGGCCTCCCAGCAATAGTAAATAGGAAACAGCAGGCGTAGGCTAGGGGACAGTTAAAGGAAAGTACTGATCCGTCTCCAACCCTGTGGAACCGGAGGGTGAGATCCAGTAAGCCTCCAGCAGCTAGTTCCCCCTGTGGGTGTACAGGAGACTCCCGTACGTGCTAATGGTGCACGTGTAAGGTGCAGGGAGGGGAGAGTGAGGTGTGGAAGTAGAAGGATAGGTATGACTGTGAAGGATAATTAAGCAGCAAGGGAGGGAATGGTCCACACAATAGGGGGGAAGGATTCAAGTGTGGGGTAAGAAAAAGGAGGAAAGGGGTATGTATTAGTAAAAAGTGTGTGGGGGGGGGGGACAAACAATATTAGTACCTGGTGTGCCCAGAGGGCCTTGCATGTGAGTGGAGGATGGTAGTGGTATGCCCCCGGACACCAGCCAGGGAGCAGATCCAGAAAATGCAGCCACAGACTCCCTCAGGTGTTGGCAGTAGAAGAAGAAGGCTGCAAGCCCCAGCAGGTCGACAAAGAAGGGAGGGGGGTCAGCACGTTCCTTTCCAGACTGAAAGTGTTATAGCCGCCTTGCTCGCCCGCCAGCCCCGGCATCCGTCCTCACAGAAACAGGCACCCGCGTGAAGCCGCAGCCGCGGGAGGGGGGGTGCAAGCTGCGTGGAGCAGGCAGAAGCAGCAGGTCAGAATCCACTACCGCCGCGGCCCCCGGGAGACCCGCCGGCGGCACAAGGGCTAAGTCCCGTCTGACGCGGCCGGTCTGATGCCACACAGCTGAGCCGATGTGCGGCAGGGGGGGCAGTTGATGCTTACAGCAGTCCCACAAGGCAGGGGCGGTCGTGTGCGGGATGATTCCTCCGTCCGGGTAAGGGCAGTGGTGCTCCCGCGACGATGCCTCTCACCCTGTCGTCCAGGCCCCCAGCGATCACTCCCGGGGATTCACAGGCCTCAGGTCCCAGTCGCGGCGGCACCCTCCGAGGAAGACCGAAGGGTAATCCGCGGCTGAACCCCTCACACAAACGGGGCCCGCCGTGGGAGAATATAGGAGGGAGGGAGAGGGCACGGTGATCGGCGCTTCATGTGCGGTCCTCCCCGGGTATACACTGGGGAGAAGCAGCCATCTACACCGCTCAACTGAACGACCTGAAAAAATAGGTCTGCAGGGGCGAGCAAGGTATCAAACTGCTCCTTAGTACCTGGGGAACACACTCCCCCAAGAATTAAAGCCCCCCAAAACCCAGGAGAGGAGGATTGAGGGAGATTGTCCAGATCCCTATGCAGACATAAAGTAAGATGCGGCCATGCTGGATGCCCCGCCCACCGGAAGTCGAGGTTTTGCATATTACTGAGGAACCCCCTGTCCCTGACACGAGGGTACACATGTATAAAGAGAAAAAGCCTGAGATCACCTTTCCGTCCTCATTTGAGCTAAGCAAATTGTGCGAAAAGGCTTGGGAATCTCCAGACAGGAGACTACAAGTTCCCAAAAGGATTCTTATGGCGTATCCCTTCCCACAAAAGGACAGGATACGATGGGAATCTTCGCCTAAAGTAGACAAGGCGTGACACGCTTATCTGGGTGACACTGCCTTCCCAGGATACTGCTATCCTCAAGGATCCTGCGGATCGTAAGCAGGAAGTTACCATGAAGTACATTTACACACATTCTGGTACTATTGTTAGGCCGGCTATGGCATCGGCCTGGGTGTGTAGTGCTGTTGCAGCATGGACAGATTCCTTGTCTACGGAGATTGAGACCCTAGATAAGGATACCATTCGAATGACCCTAGAGCATATCAAGGATGCTGCGTTATATATGAGGGATGCTCAAAGAGACATTTGTTTACTAAGCTCCAGAATAAATGCTATGTCTATTTCTGCTAGGCGACTCTTGTGGACCCGACAGTGGACGGGGGATGCCGACTCAAAGCGGCATATGGAGTCGTTGCCTTACAAGGGGGTGGAGTTGTTTGGAGAAGGCCTCTCGGACCTTGTTTCTACTGCTACGGCTGGTAAATCGAATTTTTTACCTTATGTTCCCCCACAACATACTAAGAAGGCACCTCATTACCAAATGCAGTCCTTTCGTTCAAATAAAAGCAAAAAGGTACGGGGATCGTCCTTTCTTGCCAGAGGTAAAGGCAAGGGAAAAAAGCTGCACACAGCTAGTTCCCAGGAGCAGAAGTCCCCCCCCCTACGTCTGCAAAATCCACCGCATGACGCTGGGGCTTCCCAGGGGGGGGTCAGCTCAAGTGGGGGCACGTCTTCGATTTTTCAGCCACGTCTGGGTTCGCTCACAGGTGGATCCCTGGGCAATAGAGATTGTTTCTCAGGGATACAGGCTGGAATTCAAAGAGATGCCTCCTCGCCGGTTTTTCAAATCGGCTCTGCCAGCTTCTCCGTCAGAAAGGGAGTTAGTGTTAACTGCAATTCAAATATTGTATCTGCAACAGGTGATAGTCAAGGTTCCTCTTCTCCAGCAAGGAAAGGGGTATTACTCAACCCTGTTTGTGGTTCCGAAACCGGACGGTTCGGTCAGACCCATTTTGAATCTGAAATCCCTGAACCTGTACTTGAAAAAGTTCAGGTTCAAGATGGAATCGCTCAGAGCGGTCATCGCCAGCCTGGAGGGGGGGATTGGATGGTTTCCCTGGACATAAAGGATGCTTACCTTCATGTTCCGATTTTTCTTCCTCAACAGGCGTTCCTGAGATTTGCGGTACAAGACTGTCATTACCAATTTCAGACGTTGCCGTTTGGGCTTTCCACGGCCCCGAGAATTTTCACCAAGGTAATGGCGGAAATGATGGTGCTCCTGCGCAAGCAGGGTGTCACAATTATCCCATACTTGGACGATCTCCTCATAAAGGCGAGATCTCGAGAGAAGTTACTGGACAGCGTGTCACTGTCTGTGAGGACGTTGCAACAGCACGGCTGGATTCTCAATATTCCGAAGTCCCAGCTGGTTCCTACAACGCGTCTGACCTTTTTGGGCCTGATTCTGGATACAGAACAGAAAAAGGTTTTTCTTCTGATGGAAAAGGCTAAGGAGCTCATAGCTCTGGTCAGGAACCTATTAAAGCCAAAAAAGGTTTCAGTGCTTCACTGCACACGTGACCTGGGGAAGATGGTGGCATCGTACGAGGCCATCCCCTTCGGCAGGTTCCATGCGAGGACTTTTCAATGGGACCTACTGGACAAATGGTCCGGGTCTCATTTACAAATGCATCAAAGGATCACCCTGTCTCCCAGAGCCAGGATATCTCTCCTGTGGTGGCTGCACAGTGCTCACCTCCTGGAAGGCCGCAGGTTCGGCATTCAGGACTGGATCCTGGTGACCACGGACGCAAGCCTCCGAGGTTGGGGAGCAGTCACACTGGGAAGAAATTTCCAAGGTCTCTGGTCAACTCTAGAGACTTGTCTCCACATCAGCATCCTGAAGTTGAGGGCCATATACAACGGCCTACGTCAAGCAGAGGCATTACTTCGGGACAAACCGGTTCTGATTCAGTCGGACAATGTCACAGCAGTGGCTCATGTAAACCGCCAAGGCGGCACAAGGAGCAGAGTGGCCATGGCAGAAGCAACCAGGATTCTTCGCTGGGCGGAGAATTATGTAAGCGCACTGTCGGCAGTGTTCATCCCGGGGGTGGACAACTGGGAAGCGGACTTCCACAGCAGACACGACCTGCATGCGTGAGAGTGGGCACTTCATCACGAAGTCTTCGCACAGATCGCGGGTCGGTGGGGACTGCCTCAGATAGACATCATGGCGTCCCGTCTCAACAAAAAGCTAAAGCGATATTGCGCCAGGTCAAGAGACACTCAGGCGGTAGCTGTAGACGCTCTGGTGACACCATGGGTGTTCAGATCGGTCTATGTGTTCCCTCCTTTGCCTCTCATACCCAAGGTGTTGAGAATAATAAGGCAAAGAAGAGTGAGAACAATCCTCATTGTTCCAGATTGGCCACGAAGGACTTGGTATCCGGATCTGCAAGAGTTGCTCACAGAAGATCCGTGGCCTCTTCCTCTAAGGCAGGACCTGCTGCAACAGGGGCCCTGTCTGTTCCCAGACTTACCGCGGCTGTGTTTGACGGCATGGCGGTTGAACGCCGGATCCCATCGGAAAAAGGTATTCCGGAGGAGGTCATTCCTACCCTGATTAAGGCTAGGAAGGACGTGACATCGAAACATTATCACCGCATATGGCGAAAATATGTTTCTTGGTGTGAGGCCAGGACTGCTCCTACGGAGGAGTTCCATTTGGGCTGTTTACTTCACTTCCTTCAAACAGGAGTGAATTTGGGCCTAAAATTAGGATCCATAAAGGTTCAAATTTCAGCCTTGTCCATTTTCTTTCAAAAAGAATTGGCTTCTCTTCCTGAAGTACAGACCTTTGTGAAGGGAGTGCTGCATATTCAGCCTCCTTTTATACCTCCGGTGGCGCCTTGGGATCTTAACGTGGTATTAAGTTTCCTCAAGTCACCTTGGTTTGAACCACTCAAAACAGTGGAGTTGAAATTTCTCACTTGGAAGGTGGTCATGTTGTTGGCCTTAGCTTCTGCAAGGCGTGTTTCGGAATTAGCGGCTTTGTCATATAAAAGTCCCTATCTGGTTTTTCACGTGGATAGGGCAGAATTGAGAACTCATCCTCAATTCCTGCCTAAAGTGGTCTCATCTTTTCATATGAACCAACCTATTGTCGTGCCTGTGGCTACGCGAGACTTGGAGGATTCCGAGTCACTTGATGTGGTCAGGGCTTTGATGATTTATGTGGCCAGAACAGCTAGGGTCAGGAAGACAGAGGCGCTGTTTATCCTGTATGCAGCCAATAAGGTTGGCGCACCTGCTTCAAAGCAGACTAATGCTCGCTGGATCTGTAACACGATTCAGCAAGCACATTCTTCGGCAGGATTGCCATTGCCAAAATCGGTTAAGGCCCATTCCACTAGGAAGGTGGGCTCTTCTTGGGCGGCTGCCCGAGGGGTCTCGGCATTACAGTTGTGCCGAGCAGCTACTTGGTCGGGATCAAACACCTTTGCAAGGTTCTATAAGTTTGATACCCTGGCTGAGGAGGACCTCCTGTTTGCTCAATCGGTGCTGCAGAGTCATCCGCACTCTCCCGCCCGTTTGGGAGCTTTGGTATAATCCCCATGGTCCTTACGGAGTCCCAGCATCCTCTAGGACGTTAGAGAAAATAAGATTTTACACTTACCGGTAAATCTATTTCTCGTAGTCCGTAGAGGATGCTGGGCGCCCGTCCCAAGTGCGGACTTCTTCTGCAAGACTTGTATATAGTTATTGCTTACATAAGGGTTTTATTATAGTTCCTCGGTTTGGACCGAGACTATGTTGTTTGTTCATACTGTTAACTGGGTAGTTTATCACCAGTTATACGGTGTGATTGGTGTGGCTGGTATGAATCTTGCCCTTGGATTAACAAAAATCCTTTCCTCGTACTGTCCATCTCCTCTGGGCACAGTTTCTCTAACTGAGGTCTGGAGGAGGGGCATAGAGGGAGGAGTCAGTGCACACCCAGAGTCTAAAGTCTTTCTTAAAGTGCCCATGTCTCCTGCGGAGCCCGTCTATTCCCCATGGTCCTTACGGAGTCCCAGCATTCTCTACGGACTACGAGAAATAGATTTACCGGTAAGTGTAAAATCTTATTTTATTCCATCATATCATGTATCTCTCCAGTGGTGGAACTTCATTTGAGTTGCCCGGAGGCAAGATTAATGTTGGTGCCCCTACTCCATGCTGTAATTTTTTTTAAATGAGCAATAGAATTGTAAAATGAATACAATATTGGTCATGAAATGTGGATTTGTTGGAATCAATAATTCACTTTACATTTAAGAAGTCTGTGGAGTGCCACCTTATCCTTGCAAGACGGTGTGTTCTAACTGAAATCTAAATTGCAGTGTAAAACTAAAGTAGCCAGTATTTACCCTGCACAGAAACAATATAACCCACCCAAATCTAACTCTCTCTGCCCATGTTATATCTGCCCCGCCTGCACTGCACATGGTTTTGCCCATTTGTGTGCTTTTTTGGTTTGCTAACAGACCTGAATACATACTTACCTACTCTCCCGGATTCTGCGGGAGACATCCGATTTCTCGGGTAGTCCCCCGCAGCCCCGGAACAGTGGGACCCCTCCCGCATTCTGCCCACTTCCGAGGGAGGTGGGCAGAATGGGTAGCTAAATAGGGCAAAATTGCGAACCTGACGGAGAGGGCGAGGCTTAATGACGCGTTTATATGCAAATTGTGTCATTGAAGCCCCGTCCA
Source organism: Pseudophryne corroboree (assembly GCF_028390025.1). Classification (NCBI taxonomy): domain Eukaryota; kingdom Metazoa; phylum Chordata; class Amphibia; order Anura; family Myobatrachidae; genus Pseudophryne; species Pseudophryne corroboree. Next base: position 298,294,360 of record NC_086454.1, on the reverse strand, counting down.
TATGCAAATACCGACCAATCGCAGTATTTTCTCGTGCAGTGGGCGGGGCCTAATGATGCCATTGGCTCGTTCCCGCCCCCTTTGCTGCCCACCTGCTTCTCCTCTCCAGGTATCTCCCAGAGAGGAGAAAGGAAATGTAGGTAAGTATGCCTGAATAACTTCCATTGTTCCTAGATGCCAGGACGGGGGGTTTCCAGATATTGGATTATATATGGCGGAACTCGGACACTTGATAAAGTGCAGAAAGGTGCTGTTTATTGAAATTAACAGCACCTTTTTGCACTTTATCAATTCTCTGAGTACCGCCATTTTGCAGGATATTTTGGGGGTCGTTACTCCATGTAGGGCACCGAAGCAAGTATATACTGCTTATAAGCACAGCGAATGCCGGATATATTTGTAACTATAGGACTGGATGTAATGAAGTCAGAGTTCGCCCGAAGTGCAGGATGCCAGCCGAACTCAGGCATTGTTTAAAGGGGCAATCATTTACAAGGCATTTTTATGCCTTGTAAATGACTGCCCCTTTAAAAAAAAAATTCGGCTGGTATACCTAACATCAGGCGAACTTGGGATTTCATTACATCCCACCCATAGAGAGAGAGAGAGAGAGAGAGAGAGAGAGAGCCAGGGGACATATGGGGAGAGAGAGATATGGAAAGGGAGGAAGAGAAAGAGTGTGAGATACGGTCACGCCGCCGCCCCGTCCGCCTTACTTACCTCTCCGGGTGCGCTGGTCCTCTCTGCGGCCGTCCTTGCTGGCGGCTCCCGTCGCTCGGTCCGGCGTCTTGGCGGGTGACGTCATCAGGCACTTCCCACCAACCAGATGGTGGTGGGAAGTATAAATTCAGGCGCCAGGCCCTGCATCAGTGCCTGAGTATCATCAGTTCCCCAGAGTGGTGATCGCCAGTCCTCCGTGCCTCCGAGCATCTCCGTGCCTCCAGCACCTCCGTGCCTCTGAGCACCTCCGTGCCTCCGAGCATCTCCGTGCCTCCAGCATCTCGTGCCTCCAGCACCTCCGTGCCTCCGAGCATCTCCGTGCCTCCAGCACCTCCGTGCCTCCAGCATCTCCGTGCCTCCGAGCACCTCCGTGCCTCCGAGCACCTCCGTGCCTCAAGCACCTCCGTGCCTCCAGCACCTCAGTGCCGCCAAGCACTTCTGTATCTCCTTGCACAGTCAGTGCCTTCCGCGTCCTGTACCTCTAATTTACTGTGCGTCCAGCAAACACAGGCTTCCGCACCGTGCATTCCAGTCACGGTTACTACTCTCAATCTTCCTGTTCTCCAGCCACGTTCATTATCATCTGTCTGCAGAGGATTCATCAGCCCTTTCAAGTTTTTGTTTTTCAGGAGATCTTCACTATCCAACACGTGCCTCCTGCCTGCTGTCCGAATCCTGTATGAGGAAAACCTACATTCGGCCATCTCTATTGCGGCCCAGTTGCGGTTCCTCTTCCCGATCTTCGGAAGATACCCCGAGTCCACAACAATCCCAAACCAGGTCAGTGATAGTATACTCAGGCCTCATGGACCCGGGGGATCGGAACACGGAATCAAGTGCTATCCAGAATCTGGCTTCCCGAGTACAAAGTCAGGAAGCGGCACAAGGTCAGGTGATGCAGTACCTCCAGGAGTTGTCCGGGTGTCTGGATCAGATTCAAGCGTCCCTAGCCTCGGTAATTCCAGCACCAGTTCCCGTAGCCGCACCAGTTCCCGCTTCCAGCAATGTTCAGCCATCGGCCGGTGCCACTCCACGCCTTCAGCTGCCTACTCCGTCCCGTTATAATGGGAATCCTAAAAATTGTCGTGGTTTTTTTAAACCAATGCGAGGTACATTTCGAGCTACTTGCACATAACTTTCCTACAGACCGGTCCAAGGTGGCATATATTATTTCTCTGCTGGAAGGATCTGCCTTGGATTGGGTGTCTCCATTATGGGAACATTCTGATTCACTGGTTTCCAATTACCCCAAATTCATCACGTCTTTTCGAAGAATTTTTGATGAGCCCGGCAGGATGACCTCGGCCTCTTCTGACTTGCTCCGCATCCGTCAAGGCTCCCGATCCGTGGGTCAGTATGTGGTTCATTTTCAAACCATTGCCTCTGAACTTCGCTGGAATAATGAGGCTCTGAGAGCTGCTTTCTGGAACGGTCTCTCTGATCGCCTGAAGGATGAGTTGGTCACTCGGGAGCTTCCGGATTCTTTTGAGGAATTGATCTCTCTCTGCGTCAAGGTAGATCTCCGGATGCAGGAACGTGGAGGTGAACGTAGTCGATCGGATCGTTCTAGGTTCCGGCTTCCCCCCTGCAAGGCAAGCGGTGGTCCCAAGTCCGGACGAACCCATGCAGATTAACCGATCCCGATTGTCTCCGGAAGAGCGACAGCGTCGTCATGAGGGTAAACTCTGTCTGTACTGCGGAGCTGTGGGTCACTTCATCAAGTCCTGCAAATCCCGTCCGGGAAACGGGCAGGCCTAGCTTGTTCCGGAGTAGTCAAGTTGGGGGTTACGACCAAATCTTCTCCGACTTCGGACTGTTTGCTCCCTGTATCGTTAACCACCAAGGTTACTTCCAAGTCTTTTGAAGCCCTGTTGGACTCGGGGGCTGCGGGGAATTTTGTTTCTTCTCTCTGTGTCCAAAGCCTGAATTTGGAAGTACGGCTCATCGAACGGCCTATTTCTTTGACAGCTATCAATGGTACTAGGATATCCAAGGGTATCATAAAAGGGCGCACGGTCCCAGTTAAACTACAGGTCGGGGCTCTACATCAAGAATATTTGGAGTTCCTGGTGATTCCGGAAATGCATCACGATCTGGTTCTCGGAATGCCTTGGCTCAAAATTCACAATCCCCATATCGATTGGAAGACCGCACAGATTCGGTCTTGGAGTTCTTTTTGTCACGCTAACTGTCTCACCCCTGTCTGTCCGCTTCATGTTTCTACTAAGGCGGAGGAAGAACTTATCCCGGAGGCGTATCAAGAGTTCAAGGATGTGTTCTCGGAACAGGCGGCTAACCAGTTACCACCCCATAGGCCTTGGGACTGCCCCATTGACCTCATCCCAGGGAAAATGCCGCCCCGGGGTCGCATTTATCCTCTGTCCCTTCCAGAGACACAAGCTATGTCAGACTATATCAAGTCCAATCTTTACAAGGGATTCATTCGCCCCTCTATCTCCCCGGCTGGAGCGGGCTTCTTCTTCGTAAAAAAAAAGGACGGGGGGTTAAGACCATGTATCGACTACCGCGGCCTACGATATTACCATCAAAAATAAATACCCCTTGCCCCTAATCACAGAGCTATTTGATAGAGTTCGTGGTGCCCGCGTTTTTTCCAAGCTCGATTTGAGGGGGGCCTATAACCTTATACGCATCAGAGAGGGAGATGAATGGAAGACCGCCTTCAATACCCGGGATGGGCATTATGAGTATCTGGTGATGCCGTTCGGTCTTAGCAATGCTCCTGCTGTCTTCCAGGGATTCGTCAACGAAATCTTCCGAGACATGTTATACCTAAGTGTCGTGGTATATTTGGATGACATACTGATTTTTTCCAAAGATCTTGCTGAACACAGGACACAGGTCAAAGAGGTACTCCGCCGTTTACGTGAGAATCATCTCTATGCCAAGATATCCAAGTGTACCTTCGAAGTAACATCAATACCGTTCCTCGGTTATAGCATCTCGGGGACAGAGCTTCGCATGGACCCGGAGAAACTTTCCGCCATTCGGGACTGGGCACAGCCACTCTCCTTGAAAGCAATACAAAGATTCCTGGGTTTTGCGAACTATTATAGAAAATTCATTAGAAGTTTCTCCACCATTGTTGTGCCCATTACCGCCTTGACGAGAAAGGGTTCCAACCCGGGTTTGTGGCCTCCCGAAGCCATAGAGGCTTTTTCCCACTTGAAATCAGCTTTTATGTCCGCTCCAGTACTCCAACAACCACATTTCGAGGAACCTTTCTTCCTAGAAGTTGACGCATCCTCGGTCGGAGTTGGGGCCGTTCTCTCTCGGTACTCCTCAGATAAGAGATTACATCCGTGTGGCTTCCACTCTCGTAAATTCTCTCCGGCTGAACGAAATTACACTATTGGAGACCAGGAACTCTTGGCAATTAACAAACAAAAAATGAGACAGCGCTGCCAACCCTGGTTTTGAGATTTAAATTTATATTTATATGGTATACATACACAAAGATGACAAAAAATATTAAATATAGACAAAAAGATACCGGCCAGTATCACACTAATATAATTAATAAAATTTCATCATAAAATACAATTCTTAATTAATTGCACCTCTATTTGAAAGAATTATTTTTATAATATTAGCTTATCATTCAATAGTGATGCCAATAATAATTCATGCATAAAATTGCCCTAGCGAATTAATGACAAAAATATATATAACTCTAGACTTTAAAATGAATGCTGTACTAACAGTCCCGGTATTTAGCACAATGAATTAATATGCCCCAATGAGCAAGCATATATTTCCTTATCCAGGCAGCCTTTCAATCATCCATATATGGCAGGGTTAGTATTATTATATAGCCACACAAGATTCTCTTAGCCCAAATAGAAGAAGCAGTCCTGTGAGACTTGCAAGGAAAAACAGCCAATAGCCAGGAATAGAAGCAGAGTTAGTAGATTAGGTTAGCCCCTGTTTTGCATTACTCCAGGATTAGAGCACATTTTGCCAAAGCACTCAAAATAAATGTTATCCTTTCTGGCTGCACAAGCTAGCAGCATAAGATTGTTGGGGTCACCAAAGCTTCACAGCACTCATAACCCTGTGCACTAAGGTATGAGTGATAACAGTTCACCGGCCGGTAAATGAAAGTTGTGAGCCACACACCCGATATTGCAGGGGGTGAGAGACTGTCTCTTGACTCACAGTACTTGTCTTTATCCCTCTCAAACGCGTTTCTCCGCCTCAGGGTCCGTTTTCAGCGGCTTCATCAGTGTCAGATGTGTCTGCCTGTCTCATTGAACCTTTAAATACCGAACTCGCCGGTTCGCGCATGCGCATTGCGCTCGCGGTTCAAGCCTCACTTTCAACTGTACGTACTGAGCATGTGCGGCCAGCGTGTTAATTGACCGAATGCCTTTTTATTATTTCAAGCCTCCTGCGCATTCCAACAGTGGCTCCTTTATGCAAACAATGTCCAGAGCCATACAAACAAGGTCAAGAACACCTTTTAATCCTATTGATCAAACAGCACATCTAAAATGGATAAATTAAATAATAACAATAATGATCACACTATAGAAATATTAATCGTCATCATTTAAAAATCTGCCCTCAATATAATATCAATACATTATTATCCACCTTATTTTTCTGTATATACAAACATACACATACATACACACATACATGTATGCATATATGTATCCATTTAATTCACACACCAGTATTGTCGATACAATTAATCCTAAACTAATGCCATCTAGTGGCCAATCTTTATATGGTCATGACCAAATAACCCACATATATAAATACATCAGTCACCACTACAGAGTTTCCAAAATCTCCCCCAAATAATCACCATATCAGACCAATTCACATTGTTAATCCTCCAAATATATTCTGCAATACACATTTCTATTAATTAAATCACAATATGAATATTGTTAATTGTTCAAAATAGTATCTCACCTAATATGACCCCAAATATATACTTTATCCATATAACGTCAACAAAACTAAGTATATTAAAGATTTGCCTAAACCCCTAATTGGAGTCAACCATTCACTTATAATACCTCATATATCTCTCAGGCGAGAAAAATAATCACTGTCAAGAAAGCATATATACATGAAATCCATTAAATTCCATTCAATTCCACCGTGTCATTAAGGCCGCCCGGCACCAACGTGTCCATTTTATATATCCAGAACGCTTCCCTTCTGCATAGAAGGTTATACCGATCTCCTCCACGTATTGTGTTCTTTATCTGTTCAATAGCTATCATTGTACTACTTTCAAATTTTGAATTCTGGCATTGTGCTATATGTGTCACAACTGAGGGCCTGAGCTGACGGGAGGCAGCCTCAGTTGTAGGGGCTGAGATGTACCGGAACCTGGGAGGTTGTATCAGACCCCTGGACATGTAAGTAACATGAATAATAACTGCCCGAAGGCGTGACCACGACAACTTGGATAAAAGTCAATGATGTTTATTATGACAACTCCGCAACACAGCAGCAGTAAAAGAAAACGTAAAAGTCAGCAAATAATAAATACAGTTCCTGGGTACTACAGGATGGCAGGAGCCACAGGGCACTGGTAGTGTGAGATAGTTCTTATGATCTTCTAGATGGAAAGTCCTTACCAGGCCCGACTGTAGCAATGGAGATAACCCAGGATTGTGCCAGCTGGTGTTCCAGGAAAAGCTGGGTTGCTGAAGGTAAAACAGCTGCTGTGGATACTGGCTGGAACCAGACTGTTGTTAGCACGGAGTGGATACTGGCTGGAACCAGTTAAATAATAAATGAACTTGGGAGCGATGAAATATGAACTGAAATGTAGAACTTGAGAGCGGAGAAATAATAATACCGGTGGAGAGTGGTAAAGTGTAGAAAGGACACCGGCCCTTTAAGGGAAGCTGTACTCTGCTGGAAGCTGAGCTGGAAGCAGGTAATGTTGTAGCTGGAAACAGATGAATCCACAATGGATTGGAGAGTCAGGCTACACCGCAGGTGGAATGCTGATGCGGGTCTCTATGGTGGAAGTCTTGAGACAGGAGCTGGAACCTGGAAGACAATCACAGGAGAGAGACAAACAGGAACTAGGTTTGACAACCAAAGCACTGACGCCTTCCTTGCTCAGGCACAGTGTATTTATACCTGCAGCAAGGAAGGGATTGGCTAGGCAATTATGCAAATTATCAATACTGAGAACAGATTGGTGGAAATGATCAGCTGACAGAATCCAAGATGGCTGCGCCCATGCAGACACTTGGAGGGAAGTTTGGTTTGTAATCCATGTGGTAATGAAAACAGTAATGGCGGCGCCGGCCACCGGAGACAGGAGGCGCCAGGCTGACAGATGCACATCCAACCACGCGGACACAGCGGAGGCCGCGGCTGACGTAATCGCCACTCAGACACTCTGCATGCAGAAGTTCAGGGACGGCGGCGGAGGCCGCGGGAGACGCCATGCCAGGTGTAATATGGCGTTACTGTGACAGCGTCTCAGAGAGACAGGAGAGGATGCAGGAATTAGAGATGAGCGCCTGAAATTTTTCGGGTTTTGTGTTTTGGTTTTGGGTTCGGTTCCGCGGCCGTGTTTTGGGTTCGAACGCGTTTTGGCAAAACCTCACCGAATTATTTTTGTCGGATTCGGGTGTGTTTTGGATTCGGGTGTTTTTTTCAAAAAACCCTAAAAAACAGCTTAAATCATAGAATTTGGGGGTAATTTTGATCCCAAAGTATTATTAACCTCAAAAAACATAATTTACACTCATTTTCAGCCTATTCTGAACACATCACACCTCACAATATTATTTTTAGTCCTAAAATTTGCACCGAGGTCGCTGTGTGAGTAAGATAAGCGACCCTAGTGGCCGACACAAACACCGGGCCCATCTAGGAGTGGCACTGCAGTGTCACGCAGGATGTCCCTTCCAAAAAACCCTCCCCAAACAGCACATGACGCAAAGAAAAAAAGAGGCGCAATGAGGTAGCTGTGTGAGTAAGATTAGCGACCCTAGTGGCCGACACAAACACCGGGCCCATCTAGGAGTGGCACTGCAGTGTCACGCAGGATGGCCCTTCCAAAAAACCCTCCCCAAACAGCACATGACGCAAAGAAAAAAAGAGGCGCAATGAGGTAGCTGTGTGAGTAAGATTAGCGACCCTAGTGGCCGACACAAACACCGGGCCCATCTAGGAGTGGCACTGCAGTGTCACGCAGGATGGCCCTTCCAAAAAACCCTCCCCAAACAGCACATGACGCAAAGAAAAAAAGAGGCGCAATGAGGTAGCTGACTGTGTGAGTAAGATTAGCGACCCTAGTGGCCGACACAAACACCGGGCACATCTAGGAGTGGCACTGCAGTGTCACGCAGGATGTCCCTTCCAAAAAACCCTCCCCAAACAGCACATGACGCAAAGAAAAAAAGAGGCGCAATGAGGTAGCTGTGTGAGTAAGATTAGCGACCCTAGTGGCCGACACAAACACCGGGCCCATCTAGGAGTGGCACTGCAGTGTCACGCAGGATGTCCCTTCCAAAAAACCCTCCCCAATCAGCACATGATGCAAAGAAGAAGAAAAGAAAAAAGAGGTGCAAGATGGAATTATCCTTGGGCCCTCCCACCCACCCTTATGTTGTATAAACAAAACAGGACATGCACACTTTAACCAACCCATCATTTCAGTGACAGGGTCTGCCACACGACTGTGACTGATATGACGGGTTGGTTTGGACCCCCCCCAAAAAAGAAGCAATTAATCTCTCCTTGCACAAACTGGCTCTACAGAGGCAAGATGTCCACCTCATCTTCACCCTCCGATATATCACCGTGTACATCCCCCTCCTCACAGATTATCAATTCGTCCCCACTGGAATCCACCATCTCAGCTCCCTGTGTACTTTGTGGAGGCAATTGCTGCTGGTCAATGTCTCCGCGGAGGAATTGATTATAATTCATTTTAATGAACATCATCTTCTCCACATTTTCTGGATGTAACCTCGTACGCCGATTGCTGACAAGGTGAGCGGCGGCACTAAACACTCTTTCGGAGTACACACTTGTGGGAGGGCAACTTAGGTAGAATAAAGCCAGTTTGTGCAAGGGCCTCCAAATTGCCTCTTTTTCCTGCCAGTATAAGTACGGACTGTGTGACGTGCCTACTTGGATGCGGTCACTCATATAATCCTCCACCATTCTATCAATGTTGAGAGAATCATATGCAGTGACAGTAGACGACATGTCCGTAATCGTTGTCAGGTCCTTCAGTCCGGACCAGATGTCAGCATCAGCAGTCGCTCCAGACTGCCCTGCATCACCGCCAGCGGGTGGGCTCGGAATTCTGAGCCTTTTCCTCGCACCCCCAGTTGCGGGAGAATGTGAAGGAGGAGATGTTGACAGGTCGCGTTCCGCTTGACTTGACAATTTTGTCACCAGCAGGTCTTTCAACCCCAGCAGACCTGTGTCTGCCGGAAAGAGAGATCCAAGGTAGGCTTTAAATCTAGGATCGAGCACGGTGGCCAAAATGTAGTGCTCTGATTTCAACAGATTGACCACCCGTGAATCCTTGTTAAGCGAATTAAGGGCTGCATCCACAAGTCCCACATGCCTAGCGGAATCGCTCCGTGTTAGCTCCTTCTTCAATGCCTCCAGCTTCTTCTGCAAAAGCCTGATGAGGGGAATGACCTGACTCAGGCTGGCAGTGTCTGAACTGACTTCACGTGTGGCAAGTTCAAAGGGCATCAGAACCTTGCACAACGTTGAAATCATTCTCCACTGCACTTGAGACAGGTGCATTCCATCTCCTATATCGTGCTCAATTGTATAGGCTTGAATGGCCTTTTGCTGCTCCTCCAACCTCTGAAGCATATAGAGGGTTGAATTCCACCTCGTTACCACTTCTTGCTTCAGATGATGGCAGGGCAGGTTCAGTAGTTTTTGGTGGTGCTCCAGTCTTCTGTACGTGGTGCCTGTACGCCGAAAGTGTCCCGCAATTTTTCTGGCCACCGACAGCATCTCTTGCACGCCCCTGTCGTTTTTTAAAAAATTCTGCACCACCAAATTCAAGGTATGTGCAAAACATGGGACGTGCTGGAATTTGCCCATATTTAATGCACACACAATATTGCTGGCGTTGTCCGATGCCACAAATCCACAGGAGAGTCCAATTGGGGTAAGCCATTCCGCGATGATCTTCCTCAGTTGCCGTAAGAGGTTTTCAGCTGTGTGCGTATTCTGGAAAGCGGTGATACAAAGCGTAGCCTGCCTAGGAAAGAGTTGGCGTTTGCGAGATGCTGCTACTGGTGCCGCCGCTGCTGTTCTTGCGGCGGGAGTCCATACATCTACCCAGTGGGCTGTCACAGTCATATAGTCCTGACCCTGCCCTGCTCCACTTGTCCACATGTCCGTGGTTAAGTGGACATTGGGTACAACTGCATTTTTTAGGACACTGGTGAGTCTTTTTCTGACGTCCGTGTACATTCTCGGTATCGCCTGCCTAGAGAAGTGGAACCTAGATGGTATTTGGTAACGGGGGCACACTGCCTCAATAAATTGTCTAGTTCCCTGTGAACTAACGGCGGATACCGGACGCACGTCTAACACCAACATAGTTGTCAAGGACTCAGTTATCCGCTTTGCAGTAGGATGACTGCTGTGATATTTCATCTTCCTCGCAAAGGACTGTTGAACAGTCAATTGCTTACTGGAAGTAGTACAAGTGGGCTTACGACTTCCCCTCTGGGATGACCATCGACTCCCAGCGGCAACAACAGCAGCGCCAGCAGCAGTAGGCGTTACACGCAAGGATGCATCGGAGGAATCCCAGGCAGGAAAGGACTCGTCAGACTTGCCAGTGACATGGCCTGCAGGACTATTGGCATTCCTGGGGAAGGAGGAAATTGACACTGAGGGAGTTGGTGGGGTGGTTTGCGTGAGCTTGGTTACAAGAGGAAGGGATTTACTGGTCAGTGGACTGCTTCCGCTGTCACCCAAAGTTTTTGAACTTGTCACTGACTTATTATGAATGCGCTGCAGGTGACGTATAAGGGAGGATGTTCCGAGGTGGTTAACGTCCTTACCCCTACTTATTACAGCTTGACAAAGGGAACACACGGCTTGACACCTGTTGTCCGCATTTCTGGTGAAATACCTCCACACCGAAGAGCTGATTTTTTTGGTATTTTCACCTGGCATGTCAACGGCCATATTCCTCCCACGGACAACAGGTGTCTCCCCGGGTGCCTGACTTAAACAAACCACCTCACCATCAGAATCCTCCTGGTCAATTTCCTCCCCAGCGCCAGCAACACCCATATCCTCCTCATCCTGGTGTACTTCAACACTGACATCTTCAATCTGACTATCAGGAACTGGACTGCGGGTGCTCCTTCCAGCACTTGCAGGGGGCGTGCAAATAGTGGAAGGCGCATGCTCTTCACGTCCAGTGTTGGGAAGGTCAGGCATCGCAAACGACACAATTGGACTCTCCTTGTGGATTTGGGATTTCAAAGAACGCACAGTTCTTTGCGGTGCTTTTGCCAGCTTGAGTCTTTTCAGTTTTCTAGCGAGAGGCTGAGTGCTTCCATCCTCATGTGAAGCTGAACCACTAGCCATGAACATAGGCCAGGGCCTCAGCCGTTCCTTGCCACTCCGTGTGGTAAATGGCATATTGGCAAGTTTACGCTTCTCCTCCGACAATTTTATTTTAGGTTTTGGAGTCCTTTTTTTTCTGATATTTGGTGTTTTGGATTTGACATGCTCTGTACTATGACATTGGGCATCGGCCTTGGCAGACGACGTTGCTGGCATTTCATCGTCTCGGCCATGACTAGTGGCAGCAGCTTCAGCACGAGGTGGAAGTGGATCTTGATCTTTCCCTAATTTTGGAACCTCAACTTTTTTGTTCTCCATATTTTATAGGCAGAACTAAAAGGCACCTCAGGTAAACAATGGAGATGGATGGATTGGATAGTTTACTAGTATACAATTATGGACGGACTGCCACGGTTAGGTGGTATAAAAAAACCACGGTTAGGTGGTATATATTATAATAATAATACAATTATGGATGGACGGACTGCCTGCCGACTGCCAACACAGAGGTAACCACAGCCGTGAACTACCGCACTGTACACTGGTTGATAAAGAGATAGTAGTATACTCGTAACAACTAGTATGACACTATGACGACGGTATAAAGAATGGAAAAAAAACCACGGTTAGGTGGTATATATTATAATAATAATACAATTATGGATGGACGGACTGCCTGCCGACTGCCGACACAGAGGTAGCCACAGCCGTGAACTACCGCACTGTACACTGGTTGATAAAGAGATAGTAGTATACTCGTAACAACTAGTATGACACTATGACGACGGTATAAAGAATGGAAAAAAAACCACGGTTAGGTGGTATATATTATAATAATAATACAATTATGGATGGACGGACTGCCTGCCGACTGCCGACACAGAGGTAGCCACAGCCGTGAACTACCGCACTGTACACTGGTTGATAAAGAGATAGTAGTATACTCGTAACAACTAGTATGACACTATGACGACGGTATAAAGAATGGAAAAAAAACCAAGGTTAGGTGGTATATATTATAATAATAATACAATTATGGATGGACGGACTGCCTGCCGACTGCCGACACAGAGGTAGCCACAGCCGTGAACTACCGCACTGTACACTGGTTGATAAAGAGATAGTAGTATACTCGTAACAACTAGTATGACACTATGACGACGGTATAAAGAATGGAAAAAAAACCACGGTTAGGTGGTATATATTATAATAATAATACAATTATGGATGGACGGACTGCCTGCCGACTGCCGACACAGAGGTAGCCACAGCCGTGAACTACCGCACTGTACACTGGTTGATAAAGAGATAGTAGTATACTCGTAACAACTAGTATGACACTATGACGGTATAAAGAAAGAAAGAAAAATACCACGGTTAGGTGGTATATATTGTAATACAATTATGGATGGACGGACTGCCTGCCGAGTTCCGACTGCCGACACAGAGGTAGCCACAGCCGTGAACTACCGCACTGTACTGTGTCTGCTGCTAATATAGACTGGTTGATAAAGAGATAGTATACAATACATACAACAATGAATATACTACTATACTGGTGGTCAGGCACTGTGGTCACCACTAGTCACACTGGCAGTGGCACTCCTGCAGCAAAAGTGTGCACTGTTTAATTTTAAATTAATATAATATTATGTACTCCTGGGGGCTCCTGCTATAACAACCTGCAGTGCTCCCCAGTCTCCCCCACAATTATTATAAGCTTTGCCTTTTATACATTGATGTGCAGCACACTGGGCTGAGCTGAGTGCACACAGACTGAGTCACACTGTGTGACTGGCTGCTGCTGTGTATCGTTTTTTTTCAGGCAGAGAACGGATATAGCAGAGAACGGATATATATTAAAATAAATAAAAGTTAACTAACAACAACTGCACTGGTCACTGTGGTAAACTCTGTCTGACTCTGCACAATCTCTCTCTCTCTCTTCTAATCTAATTTCTAATGGAGAGGACGCCAGCCACGTCCTCTCCCTATCAATCTCAATGCACGTGTGAAAATGGCGGCGACGCGCGGCTCCTTATATAGAATCCGAGTCTCGCGAGAATCCGACAGCGTCATGATGACGTTCGGGCGCGCTCGGGTTAACCGAGCAAGGCGGGAGGATCCGAGTCTGCTCGGACCCGTGAAAAAAACATGAAGTTCGTGCGGGTTCGGTTTCAGAGAAACCGAACCCGCTCATCTCTAGCAGGAATGTGAACATTAGGATAACAGATGGGATCCGGTCCTGGAGCGCTGAGCCAGCCTTAGGAGGCATCTGATGGGTAAGAAATGGCGTCCAGATACCCGGATCGTGACAGCACCCCCCCCTTTAGGAGTGGCCCCAGGACACTTCTTTGGCTTTTGAGGAAACTTGGAATGGAATCTCCGGACCAAGGCAGGAGCATGGACATCAGAAGCATTGGTCCATGAACGTTCCTCAGGACCATAACCCTTCCAGTCAATAAGATATTGTAGTTGACCGTAACGGTGACGTGAGTCCAGGATCTTGGCCACTTCATACTCAACGCCTCGTTGAGTTTGGACTTTCGGAGTTGGAGGAAGTGAGGAATGAAACCGATTCAAGATCAGCGGTTTCAACAGGGAAACATGGAATGTCCTGGGTATTTTTAAGAAGGGAGGCAACTGGAGTCTGTAAGCAACAGGATTGATGACTTGTTCAATCTTAAAAGGACCGATATAGCGAGGTGCAAACTTCATACTGGGAACTCTTAACCTCAAATTCTTCGTGGATAACCATACCCGATCACCCACCTTGAGAGCAGGAACTGCTCGACGCTTCTTATCCGCAAACTTCTTGTACCTGAACGATGCCTTGAGCAGAGCTGATCGTACGCTCTTCCAGATATTGGCAAACTGATGCAAGGTGATATCCACTACGGGAACAGAAGTTGCTGGAAGCGGTTGGAACTCAGGAACTTTAGGGTGGAATCCAAAGTTAGTGAAGAATGGTGTTGAAGCAGATGAAGAATGATACTGGTTGTTATGACAGAACTCGGCCCAGGGAAGTAATTGAACCCAGTCATCTTGAGAGGAGGACACATAGATGCGGAGGAAGGCCTCCAAGTCCTGATTCACCCTCTCGGTTTGACCATTGGTCTGAGGATGGTAAGCCGTGGAAAACTTTAGCTTGACTTGGAGGACTTGACATAAACTTCGCCAGAATTTGGCTGTGAATTGAACTCCTCGATCTGAGATAATTTCTTCAGGAAGACCGTGGAGTCGGAAGATCTCTTGTATGAATACTTGAGCCAACTTGGAAGCTGACGGAAGACCGGTGAGAGGAATGAAGTGTGCCATCTTGGTGAACCGGTCAACTACCACCCAGATGGTATTGAACTTGTTGCACATGGGTAAGTCTGTAATGAAATCCATCGACAAGTGGGTCCATGGTCGACGGGGAATGGATAGTGGAACCAGTTGCCCCGCAGGCGACTGGCGGGATACTTTATGTTGGGCACACTTTGGGCAAGATGCAATAAACTCCAAGACGTCCTTTTTCAGAGTTGGCCACCAATAGGACCTAGAGATAAACTCCAGGGTTTTTTGGATACCTGTATGTCCGGCAAAACGGGAAGCATGGGCCCAATGCATGAGCTTCTTCCTTAGCATCGGCTTCACAAAACTTTTCCCTGATGGGGGCGTAGAGTCCATCCCTACCGTGGAGAATGCCAACGGATTTATAATAGGATGCTTGTCTGAAGACTCTGACTCATTTTCTTGCTCCCATGAGCGGGAAAGGGCATCGGCCTTGCGATTCTGAGAGCCCGGACAGAACTGGAGTTTAAAGTCGAACCTGGAAAAGAAAAGTGCCCATCTGGCCTGACGAGGGTTGAGACATTGTGCGCCCTTCAGGTATAAAAGGTTCTTGTGGTCTGTAAGTATGGTGATTAAATGAGAAGCTCCCTCCAACAGATACCTCCACTCTTCTAGAGCGAGCTTGATGGCTAGCAACTCCTGGTCGCCAATGGCATAGTTGCGCTCAGCTGGGGAGAACTTCCGGGAGAAGAAACTGCAAGGATGTAAATGGCCATCTTTAGCCCTCTGAGATAACACCGCTCCTACTCCAACGGAGGAGGCATCCACCTCTAGGATGAAAGGAGAGTCGATGTCAGGCTGTTTCAGGACAGGCGCAGAGATGAACCTCTGTTTTAAAAGATGAAAAGCTTGCATGGCTTCTTCAGACCACTTGGACGGGTTAGCACCCTTCTTGGTGAAAGCAGTAATAGGCGCCACAATGGTGGAAAAGTCTCGTATAAACTTTCGGTAATAATTGGCGAACCCTAAGAACCTCTGGACCCCTTTGAGGGTTAAGGGTACCGGCCAATTCTGAATTGCTTGTAGTTTCTCAGGATCCATCTCTAGTCCGGAACCGGACACAATGTACCCTAGAAACGGAATGGACTTGACTTCAAAGACGCATTTTTCTAATTTGCAATAGAGATGATTGACACGGAGACGGGACAGAACCTCTTTAACCCAAAAACGATGTTCCTCTAAATCGTTGGCAAAAATGAGGATATCGTCTAGATAGACCACGACATGACGGTATAGAATGTCTCTGAAAATCTCATTGACAAAATGCTGGAAGACAGCTGGAGCATTGCTCAATCCGAAGGGCATGACGAGGTACTCATAATGTCCGTCACGGGTGTTAAAGGCGGTCTTCCACTCGTCACCCTCACGGATCCGGATGAGATTGTATGCACCTCGCAAGTCCAGCTTTGTAAAGATGGTAGCTCCGCTAACTCTGTCAAAGAGTTCAGTAATCAGGGGTAAAGGATAACGGTTCTTGATGGTAATGTCGTTCAAACCTCTGTAGTCGATGCACGGCCGCAGACCACCATCTTTCTTTTTTACAAAAAAGAAGCCTGCACCGGCTGGGGAAGAAGAAGGTCGAATAAACCCCTTTGCCAGGTTCTCTTTAATGTATTCCTCCATAGAATGCGTCTCAGGCAGAGACAACGGATAAGTTCGGCCTCGAGGTGGAACCTTCCCTGGAACGAGATCAATCGGGCAGTCCCATTCTCTATGAGGAGGAAGGATATCAGCAGAAGCTTTACTGAACACATCCGTGAAATCTTGATATGGAGGAGGTGGAACATCAGACGACCTGGGGGAGGAAGAACAGACAGGCAATACTTTAAACAAACATGTCTCTGCACAGGAGGAACCCCATGCCAGGATTTGCGTAGTCGTCCAATCAATTGTAGGATTGTGAAGACGGAGCCATGGAAGGCCCAGGACCACAGGATGTGTGGCTCTTGGAATCACTAAAAGTGAAATAAGTTCGGAATGAAGAACTCCCACTCTCAGACGAACTGGTAGAGTCCTTAGAGCAATAACAGTATCAAAAATTTTACTGCCATCCACGGCAGTTAAGGAAAAGGAGGAAGGAAGTCTCTCGGTGGGTAGGGACCACCGTTTAACATAGGCTTCAGTAATAAAGTTCCCAGCTGCTCCGGAATCAAGGAGGGCAATGACGTTCCGATAACGTTGAGCAACTTGAAGCGAGACTGGGAGATTACAATCATGAGGAGATGGAGAGGAGATCATTACTCCTAGCCGGCCCTCTCCTGGGCGAGCTAGGGTTTGGAGTTTTCCCGGACGTTCGGGACAGGCATTGATGGTGTGAGACGGAGCTGCACAGTAAAGACAAAGAGACTCAGAGAGACGTCTTCGGCGCTCAGCAGGAGTTAAACGGGAACGGCCAATTTGCATGGGCTCATCTTTAGATGGTGACAGTTGACGAGGAGGAGCAGAAGATTTTGGAGCAGATGATCTTCCACGCTCAGTTGCTCTCTCTCTGAAACGTAAATCAACTTTCGTGCAGAGTGAGATTAGCTCATCTAACTTAGAAGGTAAGTCTCTGGTAGCTAACTCATCTTTAATAAGCTCAGATAAGCCATGCCAGAATGCAGCATACAGGGCCTCGTCGTTCCATGCCAGTTCGGATGCCAGGATCTGGAACTGTATCAGATATTGTCCTACAGTACGTGACCCCTGGCGTAAACGGAGAATCTCGGATGAAGCTGAGGTTACCCGGCCTGGCTCGTCGAAGATGCGCCTGAATGTTGACACGAATGCAGTGTAAGAAGATAGCAGGGTGTCGGACCTCTCCCATAACGGTGATGCCCAGTCAAGGGCGGAGCCACTGAGAAGAGAGATGATGTAGGCAATTTTTGTACGGTCACTGGGAAAATTGCCAGGTTGTAGCTCAAACTGAATCTCACACTGGTTGAGAAATCCCCTGCAGAATCTTGGAGATCCGTCAAATTTTGCTGGCGTTGGAAGATGAAGACGTGGAGCAGAAATGGGTAAGGTGGGTGGGGTTATAGCTGGAGTCACTGTGGTTGACGCACCAGATGCGCCTGATCCATGGAGAGTTGTCTGAATCCCATCCAGCCGAGTAGAGAGATCCTGGAGACAGCGGATGATGTGGCCCTGTGCAGCCTCCTGATGTTCTAGTCGGGCTGCCAGTTCTTGCATCGGCCTGGCCGCTTGATCCTGGTCTCCGGCTGGATTCATTAGGTCAGTGCTTACTGTCACAACTGAGGGCCTGAGCTGACGGGAGGCAGCCTCAGTTGTAGGGGCTGAGATGTACCGGAACCTGGGAGGTTGTATCAGACCCCTGGACATGTAAGTAACATGAATAATAACTGCCCGAAGGCGTGACCACGACAACTTGGATAAAAGTCAATGATGTTTATTATGACAACTCCGCAACACAGCAGCAGTAAAAGAAAACGTAAAAGTCAGCAAATAATAAATACAGTTCCTGGGTACTACAGGATGGCAGGAGCCACAGGGCACTGGTAGTGTGAGATAGTTCTTATGATCTTCTAGATGGAAAGTCCTTACCAGGCCCGACTGTAGCAATGGAGATAACCCAGGATTGTGCCAGCTGGTGTTCCAGGAAAAGCTGGGTTGCTGAAGGTAAAACAGCTGCTGTGGATACTGGCTGGAACCAGACTGTTGTTAGCACGGAGTGGATACTGGCTGGAACCAGTTAAATAATAAATGAACTTGGGAGCGATGAAATATGAACTGAAATGTAGAACTTGAGAGCGGAGAAATAATAATACCGGTGGAGAGTGGTAAAGTGTAGAAAGGACACCGGCCCTTTAAGGGAAGCTGTACTCTGCTGGAAGCTGAGCTGGAAGCAGGTAATGTTGTAGCTGGAAACAGATGAATCCACAATGGATTGGAGAGTCAGGCTACACCGCAGGTGGAATGCTGATGCGGGTCTCTATGGTGGAAGTCTTGAGACAGGAGCTGGAACCTGGAAGACAATCACAGGAGAGAGACAAACAGGAACTAGGTTTGACAACCAAAGCACTGACGCCTTCCTTGCTCAGGCACAGTGTATTTATACCTGCAGCAAGGAAGGGATTGGCTAGGCAATTATGCAAATTATCAATACTGAGAACAGATTGGTGGAAATGATCAGCTGACAGAATCCAAGATGGCTGCGCCCATGCAGACACTTGGAGGGAAGTTTGGTTTGTAATCCATGTGGTAATGAAAACAGTAATGGCGGCGCCGGCCACCGGAGACAGGAGGCGCCAGGCTGACAGATGCACATCCAACCACGCGGACACAGCGGAGGCCGCGGCTGACGTAATCGCCACTCAGACACTCTGCATGCAGAAGTTCAGGGACGGCGGCGGAGGCCGCGGGAGACGCCATGCCAGGTGTAATATGGCGTTACTGTGACAGCGTCTCAGAGAGACAGGAGAGGATGCAGGAATGTGAACATTAGGATAACAGATGGGATCCGGTCCTGGAGCGCTGAGCCAGCCTTAGGAGGCATCTGATGGGTAAGAAATGGCGTCCAGATACCCGGATCGTGACAATATGACTGGACAGTGGGTGCCGTGCGCCTTTAGATACATTACGTCTATGTTCCATGTACCGAATATGCATAGTTCGTGTAGTCCTTACATACACAGGTGATCACATAAATAATATATGGCTATATAATAATACTAACCCTGCCATATATGGATGATTGAAAGGCTGCCTGGATAAGGAAATATATGCTTGCTCATTGGGGCATATTAATTCATTGTGCTAAATACCGGGACTGTTAGTACAGCATTCATTTTAAAGTCTAGAGTTATATATATTTTTGTCATTAATTCGCTAGGGCAATTTTATGCATGAATTATTATTGGCATCACTATTGAATGATAAGCTAATATTATAAAAATAATTCTTTCAAATAGAGGTGCAATTAATTAAGAATTGAATTTTATGATGAAATTTTATTAATTATATTAGTGTGATACTGGCCGGTATCTTTTTGTCTATATTTAATATTTTTTGTCATCTTTGTGTATGTATACCATATAAATATAAATTTAAATCTCAAAACCAGGGTTGGCAGCGCTGTCTCATTTTTTGTTTGTATATTCTTCTTTAGAGGGTTTTTGGATCATCCTTCAGAGTTCAGATGCTCTCACTCTGGTTAGTGATTAGCGCCAGTTGCACTTCCATTTTCTTGGCAATTAAATCTGCCTTGGAAGAGTGGAGATATCTCTTAGAAGGGGCCAAACATGTGATTACCATTTACACTTATCACAAAAATTTGTTGTATATCAAAACCGCACAGTGCTTGAATCCTCGCCAAGCTAGATGGGCACTCTTCTTCACTCGATTTTCTTTTGTTATCAAGTACCGAGCCGGGACTTTCAATACTAAAGCGGATGCACTGTCCCGTTCACAAACTCCCACAGATGAAGAGGATTCTTTTGAGCGGAGTTTAATTCTGAATCCAATTTCTGTCTCCGCTACCTCAACTACTCCAGGTCCTCCCCTTGGAAGAATGTCCGTACCAGCTAAATTCCGGTCGAGGATACTACAGTGGGCCCATATCTCCAAGTTTTCGGGTCATCCCGGCGCCCAGAAGATGTACAAGTTTCTGCAAAGATCTTACTGGTGGGACTCCATGAGGAAGGATGTACAGGATTACGTTATTCTTGTCCACAGTGTACACAGCATAAATCTCCTCGCCTACCTCCTGCTGGGTTGCTTCGTCCTCTGTCCATTCCTATGAAACCCTGGACTCACATTTCCATGGACTTCGTCACCGACTTGCCCTGTTCCAAAGGTTACAACACTGTCTGGGTGATCGTCGACCATTTTTCGAAGATGGCGCACTTCGTTCCATTGACTGGTCTGCCAACAGCTCCTAAATTAGCTCTAATATTCGTCCGAGAACATTTTCGGTTGCATGGGTTGCCTCAAGAAATAGTCTCTGATCAAGGGGTACAGTTCACCGCAAGGTTTTGGAAAGCTCTCTGCTCGGCCTTACAATTTAAACTTAAGTTTTCGTCCGCTTATCACCCCCAAACTAATGGGCAAACGGGACGAGTCAATCAAGACTTGGAGACTTTCCTTCGCCTGTATCTCTCCCCTTCACAGGACAACTGGGTAGAGTTATTGCCTTGGGCAGAGTTTGCACATAACCATTCATTTCATTCCTCCACTGGCAAATCTCCGTTCTTCATCAACTATGGTTTCCACCCACGAGTTCCGGAATTACCAATTCTTCCAACCGGAGAGATTCCAGCCGTGACTTCCACTCTACTACACTTCAGACAAATTTGGAGTAAGTTTCATGCTAGTCTTAAAAAGGTTTCTGTCCGATACAAGTTCTTCGCGGACAAGAAACGGCGAGCCGCTCCTCAATACAAGGTTGGTGACAGGGTATGGCTCTCCACACGTAACCTCCGGCTAAAGGTACCCACCATGAAGTTCGCCCCAAGATTCATCGGTCCATACCCTGTGCTACAAATCCTGAATCCTGTGGTCTGCAAGTTGGGATTACCTTCTCATCTACGCATACCGAATGCCTTTCATGTTTCTCTCCTTCGTCCTCTCATCCTTAATCGTTTTCATTCTAAGCCCTCAAGCCCCACTTCGGTAGAAACTGAAACTGGGACAGACTTCGAGATCAAAACTATTCTGGACTCTCGTTATCTTCATAAGAACCTGCAATATCTGGTAGAATGGAAAGGTTATGGTCCTGAGGAGAGAAGTTGGATAGGAGCTTCTGAGGTCTCAGCTCCTTGACTAATCCGGATCTTCCATGCCAAGCACCCTACGAAACCTGGGAAGTGTCCACGGGCCACCCCTAGAGGAGGGGGTACTGTCACGCCGCTGCCCCATCCGCCTTACTTACCTCTCCGGGCGCGCTGGTCCTCTCTGCGGCCGTCCTTGCTGGCGGCTCCCGTCGCTCGGTCCGGCGTCTGGGCGGGTGACGTCATCAGGCACTTCCCACCAACTAGATGGTGGTGGGAAGTATAAATTCAGGCGCCAGGCCCTGCATCAGTGCCTGAGTATCATCAGTTCCCCAGAGTGGTGATCGCCAGTCCTCCGTGCCTCCGTGCCTCCAGCACCTTCGTGCCTCCGAGCATCTCCGTGCCTCCGAGCACCTCCGTGCCTCCGAGCACCTCCGTGCCTCAAGCACCTCCGTGCCTCCAAGCACCCCCAAGCCCCAAGCACCTCCGTGCCTCCAAGCACCCCCGTGCCTCCAGCACCCCCGTGCCTCCAGCACCCTCGTGCCTCCAGCACCTCCGTGCCTCCAAGCACCTCCGTGTCTCCAGCACCTCAGTGCCGCCAAGCACTTCTGTATCTCCTTGCACAGTCAGTGCCTTCCGCGTCCTGTACCTCTAATTTACCGTGCGTCCAGCAAACACAGGCTTCCGCACCGTGCATTCCAGTCACGGTTACTACTCTCAATCTTCCTGTTCTCCAGCCACATTCATTATCATCTGTCTGCAGAGGATTCATCAGCCCTTTCAAGTTTTTGTTTTTCAGGAGATCTTCAATATCCAACACGTGCCTCCTGCCTGCTGTCCGAATCCTGTATGAGGAAAACCTACATTCGGCCATCTCTGTTGCGGCCCAGTTGCGGTTCCCCTTCCCGATCTTCGGAAGATACCCCGAGTCCACAACAATCCCAAACCAGGTCAGTGATAGATAGTGTATGGGAGGGAGAGAGAAACATGGCGAGAGAGAGAAAGTCACAGATTTATCAAGCCTTGTAGAGTGATAAATCGCAAGGTGATAAAGTACCAACCAATCAGCTCCTAATTGTCATTTTTCAAACACAGTCTGTAACATGACAGTTCAGAGCTGGATGGTTTGTACTTATCTTATTGGAAGGGCTGTCCATTGCGATACTACTCGCATATGTTAGTACATATGTGATTAGTATCAATGCAATGTGTGGCGGGACGTACTAAAAATGGTTAGTACATACCGCCCAAAGAGACATGGCGAGAGAGACGTGGCGAGAGTGAGAGAGAGACATGGTAAGGGAAGACGAGAAATTGAGACATGGGAAGAGAGGAAGTAAAAGAGAGAGACATGGGGAGGGAGGGAGACACATGGTAAGAGAGAGAGAGAGAGACAAGGTGAGAGAGAGAGGAAGGAAAAGAGAGAAATTTGGTGAGAGAATGGGATGGGAAGAAGAAAAAGAGAGAAGTATGGCGAGTGAAGGAGAGAGAAACACATGGCGAGAAACAGACACGGCGCAAGAGACAGAGACATGCAAAAGGGACAGACAGACACAGAGAGAGAGAGAGACATGGTGCAAGAAAGTGACATGGGAAGGGAGGAAGATAAAGAGAGACATGGTGAGTAAGGGACATAGAAACACGTGGCGAGAGAGAGAGACATTGCAAGAGAGAGACATGGCGAAAGAGAGAGAAATATGGAAAGAGAGAGCAAGAGCTGTGAGATGCAGGGGAAAGCAGTTACCTGGAAGTCTCTGTGTGGAGGGCGAGTTGTCTCTCCTGCCAGAAGCCCAGGAATGTGCCATGGCTCAGACGGGGTCCTGGACTGTCACCCACCTGTAGACAGCGGTCCGGTGGGGAAGGGGGGCAGAGATTGGACGGCTGAGTCACCTATGTGCAGAGAGTGGTCCGGCAGGTGGTGTGTGTGTGTGTGTGTGTGGGATGGGGGGGGGGGGTTAGGCAGAGACCTGGCTGGCGGCTGATTCACCCACTGCAGGCAGCGGTTCGGCGTGTGTGTGTGGGGGTGGTTATGACCGGGTGCTCGATGCAGGGCGGTGTGAGGAGAGGAGCCCACATGCCTGCCAGTACTATTATATTATTTGAATTATGCATTTGGGTGACGGTGTGGTTTTGGGATTGGTGCAGCATACAGGGAGAAGGAAAAAGAGGACAGGCTGTTAAAAAAATGCAGACTAGTGCATGACAGACTACCGCGGCTAATTAAATATGTCCGAGTGTGTGAGTGAGTTGGACTGTGTGTGTGGGCTGTGGGAAATAGCTGTGCCTGCTGCCTCCTGAGTCCTCTCCTCAGAACAGCAGCAGCCACAGGCAGTAAGAGGAAGGCTAGATCACTCAGCGGCGCCTGTCAGGAGAGTAGACACTGGTAGGCGGGTAGCAACAGTGGTGACTGACATGTCAGCGGGTGGTGGGCATTGTTGCCGTGGTAGCAGCGTACTTGCGGCATGGCATAGCGTAAATTGTGTAATTGGCTGGCCGGCCCTGCATGCACTCCAGTCTCGGGGCCAGGGTTACAGGCTCAGTCGACAGTCACTGCTGCTCCCCGCTGGACTCCTTGCGCTTTCGCTCCCGTCCACGGACTCCACTCAGTGCACACAGTCACAACAGCGGCTCCTCCGCGCCTGCAGATGCACACTATGACTCGTCACCCGGCTCCTCACTCAGTCAGGGTCGCGGACGGACGGAGTGTAACACGTCACGACCACGACCCGAGCAGACCACAGAGAGTACAGCTTACAGAGCAGGCGCGCCAATCTGCAGCTCCGATCCTCCTCCTCATCTGTGGCTCCTGTTACATGGTTAGAGCAGCATGTAACTTGGGGGGACAATGGAGAAAGTGCCCCCTTCATGGCTAGAGCCTGGCGGCAGGGCCGTAACTACGTGTGTGCCAAGGGGGCTTGGCACACAGCGCAGTTGCCCTGAGGGCGCAACGGCCAGCGGCATGTAATGAGTCAAATTGACTCATTACATGCCGCCGAAGTCTGCGCCGTGCGCCCCGCTGTGTAGGGAGAAGAGGACCAGCGCCGGGCAGCGGAGAGTAGGAGGAGGAGGGAGGGGGAGCAGGGAGCCGCAGCAGCGCTATTTGATTGGTAGTAAGCGCCGCTGCAGCATCCCCCTCTCCTCCTGGCTGCCCGGCGCTGCTAAGGATGCTGGGATGCGGTTCCCCAGCATCCACAGCAGCGCCTGGCAACCAATACAGGAGGAGAGGGGGATGCTGCAGCGGCGCTTACTACCAATCAAATAGCGCTGCTGCTGCTCCCCCTCCCTCCTCCTCCTTCTCACCTCACACAGCCTGCACCGAGAGGAAGCTGCACGAGGAGCCTGTCAGCGGGGAGAAGGTAAGTATATCCCCCCCCCCCTCTCTCTCTCTCTCTCTCTCTCTCTCTCTCTCTGGGACACCGTCTGCCGCAATGTGTAAAATGGGGTCTCGTCTGCCGCAATGTGTAAAATGGGGTCTCGTCTGCCGCAATGTGTAAAATGGGGTCCCGGCTGCCGCAATGTGTAAAATGGGGTCTCGTCTGCCGCAATGTGTAAAATGGGGTCCCGGCTGCCGCAATGTGTAAAAAGGGGTCCCGGCTGCCGCAATGTGTAAAATGGGGTCCCGACTGCCGCAATGTGTAAAAAGGGGTCCTGGATGCCGCAATGTGTAAAAAGGGGGACTGGCTGCCGTAATGTGTAAAAAGGGGGCCTGGATGCCGCAATGTGTAAAAAGGGGTCTCGTCTGCCGCAATGTGTAAAATGGGGTCTCGTCTGCCGCAATGTGTAAAATGGGGTCCCGGCTGCCGCAATGTGTAAAATGGGGTCTCGTCTGCCGCAATGTGTAAAATGGGGTCCCGGCTGCCGCAATGTGTAAAAAGGGGTCCCGGCTGCCGCAATGTGTAAAATGGGGTCCCGACTGCCGCAATGTGTAAAAAGGGGTCCTGGATGCCGCAATGTGTAAAAAGGGGGACTGGCTGCCGTAATGTGTAAAAAGGGGGCCTGGATGCCGCAATGTGTAAAAAGGGGGCCTGGCTGCCGCAATGTGTAAAAAGGGGGACTAGCTGCCGCAATGTGTAAAAAGGGGGACTGGCTGCCGTAATGCGTAAAAAGGGGGCCTGGATGCCGCAATGTGTAAAAAGGGGGACTGGCTGCCGCAATGTGTAAAAAGGGGGACTGGCTGCCGTAATGTGTAAAAAGGGGGCCTGGATGCCGCAATGTGTAAAAAGGTGGACTGGCTGCCGTAATGTGTAAAAAGGGGGCCTGGATGCCGCAATGTGTAAAAAGGGGGCCTGGCTGCCGCAATGTGTAAAAAGGGGGACTAGCTGCCGCAATGTGTAAAAAGGGGGACTGGCTGCTGTAATGTGTAAAAAGGGGGACGCTGGCTATTGTAATGTATAAAAGGGGCGCTACTGTGCAGCGTAATTTGAATAATGTAGACTACTGTGCACCGTAGTATGAATTGCTATTATTTTGTGGCCACGCCCCTTCCCCATTAAGCCACGCCCCTATAACTTTTTTGCGCGCCTATGGCGCGCACTGCCCCTATCTTACATTGGGGGGGGGGGGGGGGGCGCCACTATCGTTTCTTGCACACAGCGCTAAAATGCCTAGTTACGGCACTGCCTGGCGGCAAATGTCTCCATTGTCTCTGGCAGTTCCGCCCCTGCAACAAGACTATCTGAATCATCTGCAGCGTCCAGACTTGTCTGTGATGTGGACCTTTTAGTCCCTTGAAGCTCCTTCAGCTCATCCTTCGTTACAAATGACTTTTTCATCCATTCCATAAGATCTTGAATTTGCCTGGATTGGCCCTGGGATGCTTCACAATCAGCACATAGTTTGCTATGCTTATCCCCAGAAAAGCTCTTTTTACATCCAGAACAAGCCAAATGATGCTTCTCTTCCTGGGAACTTCAGACACACTACAACCAAATAAACAGTATCCTAAACACCCTAACTACATAACAGAATCAGTGCCCTAAATGAGATTGCTTACCATTCCTGGGCACATGTAGGCGTAGAGGGAGACATCTCTTTATCCATGGCAGCTGTATAATCCTTCTGCAGCAATTCTCCCTTATAGCTGGGAACACAGTCTACACTCTCAGCGGTGGGCCGCGCCATTTTAACAGCCTCTGACCCCGCTGCCAGCCGGCGCATGCGTAGACTGATCCGCGATGCCTTCCGGGACTCGGCCGCGCACTTCCGCCCGCCGCGTACAGCGCTTACTTCCGCCCTCCAGGCTCCGCCCAGCGCGATCAGGTAACCCAGTAGCTGCGGCTCCACATCAGTATCACAGCGGCGGCGGGCGGCACTTCTACGGGGCAGCAATTACACTTGCGGTGGCAGGCTGGCATTTCTACTGCCACAGGCAGTAATTACAATGTTCCAGGTCCATGCTCCGGGTGCCAAAACCCCTTCCAGCCACGGCTCACAGAGGCGCATTAGGCCGGAAAAAATCCTGGTAAACCTCATATTTGTAAAACAACAAACCACTACACTGTCACTACATAAGGAGACAGGAAAAAGACTGGGGAAGCCAGGGGGGTACGGACCTATATTCCCAGAGGGGGCGGAGCCTAAAATAGAAAAAACTTCCTGTCTAAAACCTAGGAGTAGGGATAAATCCCTGAAGAGTAATGGCTGCCATGGAGTAGCGTGGAAGCAGAGCCGGCCTTAGGCATAGGCAAACTAGGCAATTGCCTAGGGCATTTGGTATGCTTAGGGGCACCAGCAGCTTCTGCTGATTAAAATGATATGTGGCATGCCTATATTCTGTGTGTGACTGCGGCTGTATCTGCATACGAAATGCTACACTGCAGTGTATTCCTGGAAATCACTGTAATTTAGCATTTTGTATGCAGATACAGCCACAGTCGCACACAGAATATAGACATGCTGCATATCATTTTAATCAGCAGAAGCTGCTTGTGCATCCTAGCCACATAGTAATGCAAATAATAAGATGCATTTTCATAAACAAAAGGCGCCCGACGTTAGCAGAGCTACCAGTTGACTCATGCCAGGCATCTCCTGCAGAACTAGCGGCGGTGCTAGGGGGCACCAACCAAAATCTTGCCTAGGGCATCAAATTGGTTAGGGCCGGCTCTGCGTGGAAGAAACACAAATACTCAGTTAAACAGCCTGTGCGGCTTATAAATTTTGATCTATATTTGTTTTTGACCGGTAATAGATAAGTTGAGCAAAGTAAAGAAATTTAGAAAAAAGTTGTGAAGGAAATATAAGAATTGTGAATAAAGATTTTAAAATATATACTAAGTGTCACGTCTCTTCTTTGATTATTGTATATGTATTCCCATACGTATGCTACCAACCAGATATGAGCACAGAGTAAATATATGTGCTATTGTATGTATTGCAATATATTATGTTTATTCAACTGACAGGAAAATAGGTACCAATTTATTACATACTATGGCCCTCAATGGCTACATAATATGTGGTACTTGTAATTTAATGTCAATGATAACTGGAGTTTCCTGGGTAGTAACTTTTTCAATCCAGCAATTAATGAATGTGGTATTTACAAAGGGTTAATGATTGATGATATCCCTGCAGCCATACGGTAATAATGATGGTGATTTAGCGTGCAGACTCCCGTAATTATAGAAAGTGTTAATTCAAACCTAATTCAATAATTATAACCCTTTATTTTAACATAATATAAACATGGTTGTAAATAGTTATATTTCACATTCATAGGTGGTACTAATAACTTTATGTCAATGGTTAATAGTATATCCTGGGTTGCAGCTCTTACATCAAACAATTGAGGAGTGTGATATCTCACACAGGTTTATAGATGGCCTGTGGTCATGTGATATTCACACATATATATATATATATAGATTCAAGTCTCTATGTTAGGGATTATAATTCCCAGCTGCGAATTACATAGTTGTCATTATTGTGGTACCTTTATGGTTATTTTATAACAATAATAATGTTATTAATAGGTCGCTGTTGCTATTAATTGATGATAGTCATATTACATACAGACTCCTATCATTTAAACAGGCTGTATTATTTATGGCTGCACTTAATATTCCCAGGTAATATTACACTCCAGAACTCATACCAGTTACTACATTAATCTCAGGTTTCTATTGACGGTGAAGCATACTGTTACATTCATGTTTGGTGCATTAAACCCTTTGTAAATACCACATTCATTAATTGCTGGACTGAAAAAGTTACTACCCAGGAAACTCCAGTTATCATTGACATTAAAATACAAGTACCACATATTATGTAGCCATTGAGGGCCATATTATGTTATAAATTGGTACCTATTTTCCTGTCAGTAGAATAAACATCATATATTGCAATACACACAATAGCACATATATTTACTCTGTGCTCATATCTGGTTGGTAGCATACGTATGGGAATACATATACAATAATCAAAGAAGAGACGTGACACTTAGTATATATTTTTAAATCTTTATTCACAATTCTTATATTTCCTTCACAATTTTTTTCTAAATTTCTTTACTTTGCTCAACTTACCTATTACCGGTCAAACACAAATATAGATCAAAATTTATAAGCCGCACAGGCTGTATAACTGAGTATTTGTGTTTATACCTGTTTTTAAATTAAAATTAATAAAGTGGATTTTAATAATAAATCAATTTAGGGGATGGAGTGCACCCAATTGAACCCAATTCCTTTTCTCTCTTTTTTTGATTTAATATCCTCTGTATGTTTATCATCCTCACGCTCCTCCTACATCCTGCCCAAACGGCAGCCATGAGATGCACTCCGGAGAGGGTGTGTGTGTGTGCACTACAGGTGGAAAGCTGGGTGTGCGGACATCCTGTGATTGCAAGAGTGACCAGCCTGCCTACCAGTGATCTGCATCTGAAGTAAGTGAAGTGGGTAGCCCCTGATAGCTTTGCCCCTTTAGTGAGGTATGGGGCTGTGAATCCAGGGCCGGTTCTAGACCTTGTGGCGCCCAGGGTGAAAGTTTCCTTTGGCACCCCCCCAATAGGTAAAACAAGGTTAGTGCACATGGCAAAAAAATAGGGGCGTGACTTCATAGGGATGGGGCGTGGCCACAGTTGTGCCCCCTATAGTTATGCCCCCTTTAGGTGTGCCCCAGTAGAGCTGTGCCCCAGTAGAGCTGTGCCCCCAGTAGTTTTTTCCCGCTGTAGCTGTGCTCTCAGTCATTTTACCCCCTGTAGCTGTGCCCCCAGTAGTTGTGCCCCCAGTAGTTGTGCCCTCAGTAGTTGTGCCCCTGTAGTTTTGCCTCCCCAGTAGTTTTGCCTCTAGTAGCTGTGCCCTCAGTAGTTGTGCCCCATTAGTTTTGCCCCCTGTATCTGTGCCCTCAATAGTTGTGCATCTAGTAGCAGCGCTTACAAAAAAAAGAAACTCACCAGCCCCACTTCTGCTTCCCGACCGCTGCTGCGGTACTCCGTCTATGGCCACCGCTCCTCGGACCTATGGAGGAGACGTCATGACGTCTCTCCTATAGCGCCACACACTGCACAGACACTAGAGGGCAATTATGACCTCTAGCGTCTGCGCCACTCCCACAATGCCGTGCGGTGCGCGATGATGTCAGGCGCACCACACAGCACCAGTGGGAGGGTCAGGCGGTGGCAGCGCCCTCAGGTCAACGGAGCCACGGCAAAAAGCCTGCTTGCCCGTGGCAAGAGCCGCTACTGTTTGTATCACAAACTGCCCCACTACCCCTCACCCTACACCTCCACCCTGCATACACTGCTTTCTAATACTACCTCTCACTCTTCACCCCTCCTCGCACACAGTGCTCTCCTACACTACCCCTCACCCTGCACCTCTTCCTCCCCGCACACACTGCTCTCCTACACTACCTCTCACACTGCAACTCCATCCTTTATACATTGCTCTCCTACACTACCCCTCACCCTGCACCTCCACCCTGCATACACTGCTCTCCTACACTACCTCTCACTCTGCACCTCCACCCTGCATACACTGCTCTCCTACACTACCCCTCACCCTGCACCTCCACCCTGCATACACTGCTCTCCTACACTACCCCTCACCCTGCACCTCCACCCTGCATACACTGCTCTCCTACACTACCCCTCACCCTGCACCTCCACCCTGCATACACTGCTCTCCTACACTAATCCTCACCCTGCACCTCCACCCTGCATACACTGCTCTCCTACACTACCCCTCACCCTGCACCTCCACCCTGCATACACTGCTCTCTTACACTACCCCTCACCCTGCACCTCCACCCTGCATACACTGCTCTCCTACACTAGCCCTCACCCTGCACCTCCACCCTGCATACACTGCTCTCTTACACTACCCCTCACCCTGCACCTCCACCCTGCATACACTGATCTCCTACACTACCCCTCACCCTGCACCTCCACCCTACATACACTGCTCTCTTACACTACCCCTCACCCTGCACCTCCACCCTGCATACACTGCTCTCCTACACTACCCCTCTCCCTGCACCCTCTACCCGCACACACTGCTCTCCTACACTACCTCTCACTCTGCACCTCCACCTTGCATACACTGCTCTCTTACACTACCCCTCACCCTGCACCTCCACCCTACATACACTGCTCTCTTACACTACCCCTCACCCTGCACCTCCACCCTGCATACACTGCTCTCCTACACTACCCCTCACCCTGCACCCTCTACCCGCACACACTGCTCTCCTACACTACCTCTCACTCTGCACCTCCACCCTACATACACTGCTCTCCTACACTACCTCTCACTCTGCACCTCCACCCTACATACACTGCTCTCCTACACTACCTCTCACTCTGCACCTCCACCTTGCATACACTGCTCTCTTACACTACCCCTCACCCTGCACCTCCACCCTGCATACACTGCTCTCCTACACTACCCCTCACCCTGCACCTCCACCCTACATACACTGCTCTCCTACACTACCCCTCACCCTGCACCTCCACCCTGCATACACTGCTCTCCTACACTACCCCTCACCCTGCACCTCCACCCTGCATACACTGCTCTCTTACACTACCCCTCACCCTGCACCTCCACCCTGCATACACTGCTCTCTTACACTACCCCTCACCCTGCACCTCCACCCTGCATACACTGCTCTCCTACACTACCCCTCACCCTGCACCTCCACCCTGCATACACTGCTCTCCTACACTAATCCTCACCCTGCACCTCCACCCTGCATACACTGCTCTCCTACACTACCCCTCACCCTGCACCCTCTACCCACACACACTGCTCTCCTACACTACCCCTCACCCTGCACCTCCACCCTGCATACACTGCTCTCCTACACTACCCCTCACCCTGCACCTCCACCCTACATACACTGCTCTCTTACACTACCCCTCACCCTGCACCTCCACCCTGCATACACTGCTCTCCTACACTACCCCTCACCCTGCACCCTCTACCCGCACACACTGCTCTCCTACACTACCCCTCACCCTGCACCTCCACACTGCATACACTGCTCTCTTATACCCCTTTCCACTAGCGTAGCACGGGTCGCAGCCGTGTCGCCTGACACGGCTGCGACTCATGCTACAGCCCCCTGCACACAGCGCTCACCAACCCGGCAATTGCCGGGTTGGTGACGCGTTAGTGGCGCGGCAGGGGCGGCGCTGGGAGATCACATGATCTCCCAGCGGCGCCCTCCCTATGCACTGTGAACGGGAGCCATGTCACCTCGACACGGCTCCCGGTCATACTGGACAGCTAGCTGGGTTGAACACGTGTTCAACCCGGCTAGCTACCAGGGTAGGATTCCCGGATCACTTGATCCGGGAATTTGCTGGGGGACCCGTTTCCACTAGGGAAAAACACGGGTAAATGCGCGCCCCCGCGCATTTACCCGTGTTTAAAAAAGCTAGTGGAAAAGGGGTATTACACTACCCCTCACCCTCCACCTCTACCCTACATACACTGCTCTCTTACACTACCTCTCACTCTGCATCCCCTCCCCGCACACACTGCTCTCCTACACTTCCCCTCAACCTGCACCTCCACCCTGCATACACTGCTTTCTTACACTACCCCTCACCCTGCACCTCCACCCTGCATACACTGCTCTCTTACACTACCTCTCACTCTGCATCCCCTCCCCGCAGACACTGCTCTCCTACACTTCCCCTCAACCTGCACCTCCACCCTGCATACACTGCTCTCCTACACTACCTCTCACTCTGCACCGTCTCCCTGCACACACTGCTCTCCTCCACTACACCTCAACCCTCATCCCCTTCTCCCTGCACACTCTACTCTCCTACACTTCCCCTTACTGTTCACCCCTCCTCCCCACACGTTCTGTTCTCCTACACTACTACCGCATGTTCTGCTCACCACATTACACTTACTCCCTCCCCACACACACTGCTCTACTACACTACCCCTCTCCTCACACTCTACTCTCCTACACTACCCCTCACCCAGCACCCTTTCCCCGCACACACTGCTCCTCTACACTACCACCCAACTATCACCTCACTCCCTCGTCTCTCCCTGGCCAACTCCACCTCCACCCCCCGTATCTCTCTGGACAATTTCTT
Organism: Pseudophryne corroboree; assembly: GCF_028390025.1. NCBI lineage: Eukaryota > Metazoa > Chordata > Amphibia > Anura > Myobatrachidae > Pseudophryne > Pseudophryne corroboree. The sequence goes on along the minus strand of NC_086454.1, from coordinate 298,261,459 downwards.
TGTTTCAAAAGTAGACAGCTGTACAGTAAAATTGATCGCAAACCTATCAATTTGATCAAAGTGTCAGGTAGAATGTATTCTGGAAAATACATTTCTCATGCACCAGACAAAACAATATATATATATTTTTTGAGGGGAAGTGGGTTTATGAGAAATTTATTTTCCACTAATATTTTTTTATTTTCCCATGCTTCCCGGTGTCTCTTTGGCCTCATGTCCCCCAAGTCTCCACAGTCACATTCCATCTGTCTCTATAAAACATCCTCATTACCCCCTTTCTATCTCCACATCCTCCTTACTCTGACTTTCTCATGTCCAACTGTCTCTTTCCACATCATCATTCCTCTGTCTCTCTGCCTAATACTGTACCTCGCTCCTGCCTCTCACTACATAATCATACCTCTATGTCTCCCTCTGGCCTATTCCCCTCTTCTGTCTCACTCTACCCTAAAGGTGGGTACACACTGATAGATATATCTGCCGATCAATTGAGCATACACACTGCCCGATCCATCGGGGACTGACGTCATGAACTGGGCAGGCGTGTACACACACCCGCCCAGTTCAGCTGTCAATCACCGCCGGCTGCCGCAGCATGTGTATATTGGCCATCGGCTGTGCTGCAGGGCCGACGCAATATGTCTGTGAACAACGGAGTTCACAGACATATCGCCCGTACACACTGGCCGACGGACCCGCGATATATCGGCCGTTCAAGAGAACGGCCGATATATCGGCCAGTGTGTACCCACCTTTACCTAACCCTCCTCTCTCTCTCTCTCTGGCCTAACCCCCCTACTCCTGTCTCTCTCTCTCTCTGGTATAATTTTCCCCTCTCCTGTCTCTCTATTGTCTATTCCCAACCCCCTCCACCCCACCTCCTGTCTTTTTCTGGCCTAAACCCCCTCCCCCTCCTGTGTCTCAAGCCTAAACCTTCCCTCCTCCTGTTTTACTCTTTCCTAATCCTACTCGCCTCCTTTCTTGCTGTAGCCTAATCCGTCCCCTCCTCTTGTCTTACTTTGGTTTAACCCAGCACCCCCCACTTCCCCCTCCCCCCGCCCCACACCTCCTCCTCATCCTGTCTTTCACTGGCCTAATCTCTGACCACTGGTAATAGAAATCCCTGCAGCTGCCGGTGACATCTACATCATCTGCGCTGGAGGAAGTGGGAGGTCACCAGTGCATCTGCCTTGCTCTCTCTGACTGGACTAATCCCACCCCTCTCCACCTGTCTCTCTCTGTCGTTATCCCCTCCTCATGTCTCTCTCTGGCCTAATAACCCCCCTTCCCTTCACTCCTCATATCTCTCTCTGGCCTAATCTCCCTCCCCCTTCATCATGTCTGTCTCTGTCCTAATCCCGCCTCTCTCTTGTAAGCGGTAATCCCCCCTTCTCCTTTCTCACTCTGGTCTATTCCTTCCCCCCTCCTCCCTCATATCTCTCTGGCCTCTCCCTCCCATTCTTCCTCTCTCTGGCCTAACCTCCCCATAATGTGTCTCTCTGGTCTAACCTCCCTGTTTCTCTATGGCCTAACCCTCCCATCATGTCTCTCTGGCCTATTGTTCCCCCACTCCTGTGTCTCTCTGGCCTAACCCTCCAATCCTGTCTCTCTCCATCATCATCATTCCTCTGTCTCTCTAATACACTGCTCCTGTCTCTCTTCACATCTGTATTCCTCTATGTCTCTTTATGACCTAACCCCCTCCTGTCTCTTTCTGGTCAGACTCCCTCCCTCTGTTTATCTCTATCCTATTCCCATGTCTCTCTGTCTGATCCGCCCCTCCTCCTCCTCTAAGTACATATTGTGCTGCTATACCGCAGTTGGACTTAGAGGCAATTGTTTTCATTAACGAGGTAGTTTTTCATTGAAGTTAAGCTGGGACAGATTCCACCAGGAAGGAGACTGTCCCAGCGATGACCAGTAAGCTCTTTCTTCTCCCCGTCCTCCAGGCTGATTTCTCATCCTCAGTCTCGTCTGCATGCTTGTCATCCCCACGCTCCTCCTACATCCTACCCAAACAGCAGCCATGAGATGCACTCCGGAGAGGGTGTGTGCACTACAGGTGGTGTGCGGACATCCTGTGACTGCAAGAGTGACCAGCCTGCCTACCAGTGATCTGCATCCCAAGTAAGTGAAGTGGGTAGCCCCTGATAGCTTTGCCCATTTAGTGTGGTATTGGGCTGTGTATTACAAACTGCCCCACTATCCTTCACTTTGTACCTCCACCCTGCATACACTGCTCTCCTACACTACCTCTCACTCTGCACCCCATCCCCGCACACACTGCTCTCCTACACTACCCCTCACCCTGCACCTCCACCCTGCATACACTGCTCTCTTACACTACCTCTCACTCTGCACCCCCTCCCCGCACACACTGCTCTCCTACACTACCCCTCACCCTGCACCTCCACCCTGCATACACTGCTCTCCTACACTACCCCTCACCCTGCACCTCCACACTGCATACACTGCTCTCCTACACTACCCCTCACCCTGCACCTCCACACTGCATACACTGCTCTCCTACACTACCCCTCACCCTGCACCTCCACACTGCATACACTGCTCTCTTACACTACCTCTCACTCTGCACCCCCTCCCCGCACACACTGCTCTCCTACACTACCCCTCCCCCTGCACCTCCATCCTGCATACACTGCTCTCTTACACTACCTCTCACTCTGCACCTCCTCCCCGCACACAGTACTCTCCTACACTACCCCTCACCCTGCACCTCCATCCTGCATACACTGCTCTCTGACACTACCTCTCACTCTGCACCCCCTCCCCGCACACAGTGCTCTCCTACACTACCCTTCACCCTGCACCTCCATCCTGCATACACTGCTCTCCTACACTACCCCTCACCCTGCACCTCCATCCTGCATACACTGCTCTCTTACACTACCTCTCACTCTGCACCCTCTCCCCGCACACACTGCTCTCCTACACTACACCTCACCCTGCACCTCCATCCTGCATACACTGCTCTCTTACACTACCTCTCATTCTGCACCCTCTTCCCACACACACTGCTCTTTTACACTAAGAGAGCACTACCTCTCACTCTGCACCCCCTCCCCGCACACAGTACTCTCCTACACTATCCCTCACCCTGCACTTCTTCCTCCCCACACACACTACTCTCCTACACTACCTCTCAATCTGCACCTCCACCCAGCATACACTGCTCTCCTACACTACCCCTCACCCTGCATACACTGATCTCCTACACTACCCCTCACTTTGCACCCCCTCCCTGCACACACTGTTCTCCTACACTACCCCTCACCCTGCATACACAGCTCTCTTACACTACCCCTCACTCTGCACCTCCACCCTGCATACACTGCTCTCTTACACTCTCTCACTCTGCACCCCCTTCCTCCCCGCACACACTGCTCTCCTACACTACCCCTCACCCTGCACCTCCACACTACCCATATTTTCCTCCCCACACACACTGCTCTCCCTACACTACCCCTCATACTGCACCACCCTCCCCGCACACACTACTCTTCCTTGCGAGACCACACCTGTTTTTGTGTGCTGTCCCTATATTATCCCACCAATGTGCGCCAAAATCTATTCTTGCTCACCAAATAAATTATGCTCCGCCGGCCCTGATCACTTTGACCATGAATTAATTGATTTGGTTCTGGACCACCAACCCACGGCACCCCAGGCACACTGTATTAGCCTTAAAAGTCACCATTATATGCTGGTTTATTTTGTTATTGAATTACACCAATGGCTAGCAACCTTTTATCTGTATACTGGCCTCCATCCAGTTACACACAGTGTGATTGTCTCTCTCTCTCTCTGTATATGTATATGTGTGTAATATATTTCATTATTTCTTGTTTAATAATGGATTCATATTGGGACCAAAGATCATGCCAATATATATTTTTAATTATAGAAATATGAAATACATTTGAAACCACACCACTCGCTAAACATTTTGGAGGCTATATTAAATATTTGAAGGACCACCTTTGACCACAACACAAAAGAAGTTTGCCTGCTTCTACTTTAAAATAAAAACCTATAAGAGAATATCTTTATACAGGTTGAGTATCCCTTATCCAAAATGCTTGGGACCAGAGGTATTTCGGATATGGGATTTTTCCATATTTTGGAATAATTGCATACCATAATGAGATATCATGGTGATGGGACCCAAGTCTAAGCACAGAATGTATTTATGTTTTATATACACCTTATACACACAGACTGAAGGTCATTTTAGCCATTATTTTTTATAACTTCGTGCATTAAACAAAGTGAGTGTACAGTCACACAATTAATTTATGTTTCATATACACCTTATACACACAGCCTGAAGGTCATTTAATACAATATTTTTAATAGCTTTGTGTATTAAACAAAGTTTGTGTACATTGAGCCATCAAAAAACAAAAGTTTCACTATCTCACTCTTACTCAAAAAAGTCAGTATTTCGGAATATTCCGTATTTCGGATATTTGGATATGGGATACTCAACCTGTATAACTACATACACAAAACCTTTTTTATTATATTTTCTTGCATAAATGTTAATCTGTTGTGTGCTTTGCTTTCTGCTGGTGATTGAACCTGATGTGACATGCGTTAGAATAGTCCCGTTCCAAGTTTGGAGGAGTGAATATTGTGGTGAACTGCGCTGGTATTGCGGTGGCTGTAAGAACATTGCGGTGGCTATAAGAGCCTACAACAAAGGCAAGCAGACCGCACAGTTTGGAGGATTTCCAGAGGGTTATAAATGCAGGCTTAGATCACGTAGTTCTGGAACTTGATGTTTTTTTCTGTTGGTTGTTATAAATAATAGTATTAAAATCAGTATTTTGGAAGAATTTATACTTTTTTCTTTTGTCCTTTTTTAAATCGTGTGATTGGTGGATAGATAATATAAGCTGCGCAATATGCTGGGGCTACTAGAGCGTGAACTCCTATAATAAGTTGGCGACTAAAACAAGATGGATTTTCTCAGAAGTATAAAAGTTGTTGATTATATTTTTTGCTGGTCTCTTAGGGGAACATTGCCGACACGTTTCACGTTAATCATCTAGCGACAGTAGAGATGGTGATGAATGGGCCAGACACTGATAGACAGTAAGGAGTCCTAATTACCACAGCCAGCATCACTGCCTGTGACGGACAGGTCAGGTTTTTTATGGAATGACCTAAACTTGTGGAGTATGAAAAATATGTATTGTCTAATATGTACGTGTTATTTACACTGTGTTCTGGATACATTCCCCGTGCAGTAACTTGAGGGTCTGAGCCACACGTAAAGCGGTGGCAATTCCAGCAATCGGAAATCTATGTAATTATTCACTTGTAGTCAGAGACCGCTACATCTCTGTAACCTTACCCGTCCCCAGCCCTCCGCTTGTGGCAGCAACCATAATCACTACCACCTGCATTTGCCCCAGCAACATCCTTGGTGCGGGAGCTCCGACAGAATCAGACATCTCTGCATATGCTCACCTCTAAATATCCTGCAGCTTTGACTCTACGCCCACAGGACACATAGCTTACCTGCAAACACCCCACTACCACCCAGTGATGTCATAGAGCCATAAATGAGCAGCAACCAAGATGCGCACCATTACAGCTGCCTGTAAGTGCTTTAGGTTGTGTATGCAGATGCATGCGCAGGTCACGAAGACTTGCAACATCCCTCTGCATTCAGAATTGCATACAACTTCCTAACCAGGCCCTGACTCTCTGCCGTTATATAGTCTTATTATACTATGTACTGTAATATCAGTTATTATACCTTATAAAGGGCCGATGTGTTACACAGCACTGTACAGTGAGAGGCTCATGATACCATAAGGTGGTCGTGTCCAGGGTCGAGGCACCAGCAATTTAACCTGGAGAGACCCTTTCACACGGAGACCAGACCCAAGTTGCCCCCGGCAATATCCCAGATTTTTCAGTCAGTGTGAAAGGGGTATTTATGATTAAAAAGAACATTGTGCACATATGTTAATAGGGGTATATAACAATTGCTACATATGCCCTGTAACATATATGTCAGGGGGTTCCAACTCATCCACATGAATTATATCATACACATTAATGAATTAGAGGTATGAGACTACCTAAGAGGGTGGTATTCATGTGACCGCCGGTCAGCTGACCGACAGTCACATGACCTCCTCCGTGAGCCCGACGGCTCACTATCCCGATGGTCGGTAAGGTGACCGGCGGTCAGGAGACTGCAGGTCACCAGTACTACACCCACCTAAGATGTGTATGAGAATATGACATAGAAATGTGATACATATATTCACCTTGGTTATCGCAGAACGTCAGCTGTTGCTACTGTAGTAGAGCTCTGTCCTCCCCTTCTATTATCTAGTATATTAGCAGGGCCGAAACTAGGAGGGGCTAGGGGGGCAGGCGACCTGGGCGCCGGATTGGAGGGGGCGCCGAGACCCCCTAACACCCTCTCCCTATGCGCCAGTGCCATTTCTTGCGGCGGGCGAGCCGTGCAACCGCACGGGGCGCCGCCGCGGCACTTCTTTGTACTTTGAAACCCCCTTCTCCCTCCTCCCGAGTACCCAGCTCGGGGGGGCGGGGTTTTGCGGAATGGCGCTATTGCGTCGTGACGTCACGACGCAAACGCGTCATTCCACGAAACCCCGCTCCCCGAGCTGGGCACTCGGGAGGAGGGAGAAGGGGGAGCCGCGCAGACGAGGAGGGAGAGGCGGCTGAAGAGCGGCGAGAACCGCTTCAAATGTAAGTCAGCCCCTCTCCCTCCCTCTCTCTCTCTCTCTCTCTCTCTCCCTCCCTCTCCCCACCACCTGCCGGAATGTGTAAAATGGGGACCTGTCTGCCGCAATGTGTAAGATGGGGACACTTTTTCCTGCCGCAATGTGTAAAATGGGGACACTTTTTCCTGCCGCAATGTGTAAAATGGGGACACTTTTTCCTTCCGCAGTGTGTAAAATGGGGACACTTTTTCCTGCCGCAATGTGTAAAATGGGGACACTTTTTCCTGCCGCAATGTGTAAAATGGGGACACTTTTTCCTGCCGCAATGTGTAAAATGGGGACACTTTTTCCTGCCGCAATGTGTAAAATGGGGACACCTGTCTGCCGCAATGTGTAAAATGGGGTCACCTGTCTGCCGCAATGTGTAAAATGGGGACACTTGCCTGTCGTACTGTGTAAAATGGGGACACTTTTTCCTGGATATGAAATTTAAGTTAGAAAAGGCAATTTTTCAGGTAAAAAAGTTCTGAAAGATATATATATATATATATATATATATATATACATAATATTTTTTTTCATTTATTTATTTATTTTAAAATGTTTATTTTCTTTATTTTTTATTTATTTATTGTAAAAATAAATAATCTTTTTTTTTTTTTTTTTTTTTTTTTTTTGGGGGGGGGGGGGGGGGGGGGGGGGGGGGTGTGTGTCAAATGACTACCTTGCCCCGGGTGACAAAAATCCTAGTTTCGGCCCTGATATTAGTAAAGAGATTTGCTAGTCTGTAACCATGTTACATGTATGTTTAACCCCTATAGACATTGCTGTGCAGCTCTGGCATGCTATATAAGTAAGCTGCCTATTAGCTCACAGGTCACAAACACATCCCCTCTTACCTCTGCTAAAATACACACAGGTACAGCTCAGTTGTCAGTAAAGGTTATAATAACCACCTAATGGCTGAGGATTGCCCTGTGTATGCATCAGTGATAACTAACATAAACCTTAAATAAAATAACGACAAGGAGACATGACTTTGGCAGAAACTATTTGCTATTTATTTAAATGAACTTTAAATAAAAGAGAAAGTAAAATTAATGTATGGCGTAAACTTAAAGTCATAAACCTAGCCGGGTTCGGTATGAATTACCGGTGGCTGGGATGATGGCTGTCAGTATACCGTCTGCAGTATTCCACAAAGAGTCCACTTGGGGGCTCGGTGGCTCGCTGCGCCCACCACAGGTTCTATTCCCACTCTATGGGTGTCGTGGACACCCACGAGTGAGAATAGTCCTGTGAGGCCGGTATTCCGGCTGCCCGCATTGCCAGCTGTCGGGATTCCAGGGTCGGTATTCTGAACGCCAGGATCCCGACACCCAGCAACTTAAACGTATACCAGCTAGCCAAGCACAAAATGAGTGACCAGCTATGTAAATCTTGCATCTATCACCAAACCTATAAGGGAGGGAAAGAACCAGAGAAAAAGTTCACATTGACATGTAAAATAGAAACAGTTCTGTTGGAAACATAATGAAATGAGGATCTGCCAAAAAGAAAAAAAATGCATGGAATTTCCATTTACACAAGCTTCAGGCCAATCGAAGCAACATAAAGATACAATAGGATAGGTAAAACAAATAAACGGGGGAGAAGGGGGGTGGGTCACACAAGTAAACTCGGCCAGAGGTAAAACTTAAAACCTGCTGAGGGACATATAATGAAATCCAATTAGCCGAATCAAGTATAATAAAGCCGAATTAAGTCCATCAGTCCAGGTAAAAAATTGTCAAATCCCTCTAAACTCCCACTGCCAACAGTGGCAAGTAGCTAATCCCCGAGTAGGAAGACAGGGGGAGACATACAAGACCAACAAACAATACAAGTCCTGCTTGCACCTAAATGCTGCTAAGCCCTGAGCAGACTGTCTAAAACCCGCTGGAGCTTAACCTATCAGGGTTCAGTATGACTTGCCGATGGATGGGATGCCGGCTGTCAGTATACCAACAGTGGCATCCCATCTATCAGAATCCCAACAGACCCCCATTAGTTCCTCTAACCCTCACCTTTTCCCAACCCTAACTCTCCCTTGTGGGCGCCTAACCCTAACTCTCCCTGGTGGTGCCTAACCCCCCGCTTGGTGCCTAACCCTAACCCTCCCTTCCCTGCTGCCTAAACCTAAACTTCCCCATTTAATGCCTAACACTTACCTCCCACTCTAAGTGTCTAAACCTAATCCTCCCTCCCCGGTCCTTAGCCCTAACCTTCCCATCCCTGCTCCCTAACGCTAATCCCCCTTCTCCTGCCTAAACCCAACCTCCACCCGCGACAGGACGCCAGCGTGTTCCACTGTGAGGATGATCGGGTTACCTGCAGTCAGTAATATGGCGGCAACATCCCATGCAGCATCTGTATGTAGACACCGGCATTGTATCCTCTCTCGGGATCCCGGTGTCAGTATAATGACTGCCAGGATCCCATCCCTGCCTTGCTGATTCGAGCCATTCCAGCATTCTGAAAATCTGCCTTGCTGGTTCAAGCCACTCCAGTTTGTTTTGAGCTCCCGAATCTCTTGCTTGCAGTTACCATCTATAGCACTTCCTGGCTCCCTGGGGAATCTTAAAGGGCTGCTACTGCAATAACATTGCCGGATATCCAGGTCACTGGCAGGTCACTGGCATGCCGTTCCAGTGTTCCTGTAGGGAGGTCATACAGGCACGTGGAGGCCACACACACTACTGAGCCTCATTTTGACTTGTTTTAAGGACATTACATCAAAGTTGGATCAGCCTGCAGTGTGTTTTTCCACTTTAATTTTGAGTGTGACTCCAAATCCAGACCTCCATGGGTTAATAAATTTGATTTCCATTGATCATTTTTGTGTGATTTTGCTGTCAGCACATTCAACTATGTAAAGAACAAAGTATTTAATAAGAATATTTCATTCATTCAGATCTAGGATGTGTTGTTCAAGTGTTCCCTTTATTTTTTTGAGCAGTGTATATTTTGCACAATTGGTGTTTCCACTTGTTACTGCACTGGGGGGCGCCCTCGTCTGATCTATATTTCAGAAACTGTGAGAGTTCTTGGTGTGTATTCTGACACTAGCTTTGCCCTCCCTTACATGTGGATTGTCCTATGCACATAACTGGCATGTTATCATTTTTTTTATAGTTGATTCTTGTGAATAGATTCAGTACGATATCCCAGCTGTCGGGATCCTGGTGGTCAGAAGACCAACACCGGGATCCCGACAGACAGAATACCGGTGGCGAGTGCAGCGTGTCCCCATACTTCGGGCCTGGTTGCGACCGTTACATTCCCCCTCGGGCGGTGGCGTGGACCACCAGCTGAGTAGGGATTCCGGGCGTGGATTCCGACCGCCGCTATATCACCGGGTGTCGGGATTACGGCATCGGTATCCTGACCGTCGGGATCCCGGCAGCCGGCAACTTGAATGCCTCCCATGTGAATGGAGGGGTAGGGGTCACAGGGCATTGCTTTGCCCAGGGCCTACAATTCTGATAAGTCGGCCCTGGGTGAAAGTAATTTGATGGAAAGGGAAACAGTGCTTGAATGCATTGAGATGGAGAGTAAGTAACTTGGGCCCTGATTTATCAAGCCTTGGAGAGTGATAAATAGCACGGTGATAAAGTACCAGCCAATCAGCTCTTAACTGCCATGTTACAGGCTGTGTTTGAAAAATGACACTTAGCAGCTGATTGGTTGGCACATTATCACTTGATAAATCTGGGCATTGATTTGATCCCTATAGGATACTGGTGCACGTGTAAGGATCTGCAGAGTGGTGCAAGCATTAGAGAATGGCTGGATTTCGCCTCTGAGTGGACGTGTTACTGCATTGCTAGTTACACTATACAAGGACTGGGGTAATTGCCTGGTGTAATTGTGTAGTGTGTAGGCATGAGGGTTTTGGCCAAAGGCTGAATAAAAGGTAACAGAAACACCCGGCTTCGAATATCCACTGGGTCAGTCTTGATATCGGGCACAATCCTGATATCGGAGGTCATTCCGAGTTGGTCGCTCGCTAGCAGTTTTTAGCAGCCGTGCAAACGCATAGTCGCCGCCCACGGGGGAGTGTATTTTCGCTTTGCAGGAGTGTGAACGCCTGTGCAGCAGAGCGCCTGCAAACACATTTTGTGCAAAACAAGACCAGCCCTCTAGTTACTTATCCTGTGCGATGATTGCTGCGATGAGTGACACGGTAATGACATCATATACCCGCCCTGCAAACGCCCAGCCACGCCTGCGTTTTTCCAGTCAGTTGACACCCAGAAACTCCCACCTCCTGTCAATCTCCTTGCGATTGGCTGTGCGATTGGATCGTCGCTAGAACCAGTGCAAAACCACAAAGGACTTCGTACCCGTACGACACACTTGTGCATTGCGGTGCATACGCATGCGCAGATTAGCCGTTTTTTCACTGATCACTACACAGCGAACAACGGCAGCTAGCGAACAACTCGGAATGACCCCCATCGTGCAGTGTGTGGGCATCTGAGCACATTTCCTGTGGTTTATCCTGACTACCTCATCCTCTTGTGGCTGACATTTGCGCATTCAGTGCGGTGTGGCAGAAAATCGCAAATAAGAACAGATCGCTCAGTGTGTAGCACAGACATCGGGACCTTCCAATAGCAGAACAATGGGCCTACAGTATTTGTCAGGTCAACTAAAAAAATGCCATAGAGTGTACCTAGATGTATTATTGTCACTCACTTCATTGTCTAAATACCTCGCAGTAAATGCTCCATCCCCCCCGCCCCCCCTTGTGCTGTCTGTTTGAACCTTTTTATATTTATTGTTTGTGCATATAATTGTTATTCTCTCTATACGGTGCTACCAAGACTTATTGTATCATATAAATAAAAACATAATAATGGTTCTACTTACAGTATATAAGATACACAAAGGTTATGGATTTGTTTCCACACTTCCATAAATGTTAAGTATAAAACATTGGGGGGGTTTCGGGGAATACATTACAATTGGATACAGTAATAATTTGTGTGATGGGAACACTAATACACGGCCTCTGTACAATTACAGGTAACCCGCCCAAGCAGAAATGAGTCCGAGGCACCTGACTGCTACGGAAACCAACACTCCTGCTATTAGCCGCCTGTGACACATTAAAATCAGGTGAGAGATGGGACACAGGGCAGGTTCTAGGCCTTGTGGAGCTCAGGATGAAAGTTTCCCACCATGGCGTCACCCCCCCTTCCCCCCCCCCCCCCCCCCCCCCCCCAAGGTGATCACCTACCTCGAATCTGCTACCTGGCCAAGGGGGACAAGTCAACCCCCCCCCCCCCCCCAGCGAGTAGCACCATTCATAGTACTTTTTAAAAAATGAAAAAGGGGTGTGATCACATCTACCTGATTCCTAACTCCCCCCTGCCCCCTTCAAGTAGCCATGTCCCTCACTGTGCTCAATGGACCTGGTTCTCGCATGTGTACAAGATGACAGTGCACAGTGCTCTCAGGTTTATATTCCTCCTATAGCTGCTGAACGAGCTAGTGCTGCCACAGGAGCAGAGAGAGAGAGCACCACACAGCCAGAGCTCCTGCATGCTTGGCTCATGCATTCCTGAATTAGGTTAATGCTGGGAGACTATACCATTGCTCTCTCCCTTTCTGTGAAAAAATTCTCCCGTATATTACCATTTCCCTCCCTCCCCCTTGTTTTAGAAAACTTTTAGTTGTAAAAATATTGCCTTCCTAACTCCTATTAATACTTTTGATACATATCTCCTCTGTTCCTTCTCTAAGCTGTGCACGTTCTGCTCCTGATAAGCTGCGCTAAGCACCCCGGGCACTGTCTTAGTAGCCGTTCTCTGGCTATTCCACAGTGCGCTGACTCTATGGTTACATTAGTCGTGTATACCTGCTGTCCACAAGCAGACACAAATGGAACAAGATATCGCTTAGGGTATTAATGGAGACAAAAAGCAAATGCAAAATCACACTTATAGTATAAGGTGTCTATGTACTAAGAGGCAGATTTATAGTCTAAGGGGTCTATATACTAAGGAGCAGTAGCGTAAGTTCGTCCCAGTCGCCCGGAGTCATGATAAATGTTGGTGCCCCTCTACATATACACACACATACCATATGTAGCTATCCGGCACTCAGGGTGAACAGTAGCAGCGTGCTCAGGTACCTTTCCCAATAGTAATATAGATACACATAGAAAGTGGACGCACTCCAAGTCAATCATTACAATAAAACAGACACCAACATAACTTTATAGTACACCTACAGTGCTCCCTCACCCGCCAGCAGGTCTCCATGGAGATGCTTTGGCGCAGCGGTGTGCCGATATAATTAGTGTTCACTCTAGGATTTTTTTATGGCAGGGTGCTGATCACGGGGAGGGCACATTTTTCCATTCGGGAGGGCACATTTTTAAGTTAGATGGGCAAACTTAGGTATATACTATAATGCTTGGTGCTTCCTATAGGCTAAAACATGGACAGCAAAAATCTAGGGGCGCTGTTTCGTGGGGAAGGGGCGTGGCTACATAATAGTGGCAATTCACATTACACCACACGGTAGTGCACCTAATACACATTGCACCAGGTAGAACCTCCTATACACACTGCGACAGGTAGAGCACGTTATACATATTGCGCCAGATAGAGCACGTTATACACATTGCATCAGGCAGAGCACTGAGGCACACTGCACCAGGTAGAGAGCACTGAGGCACACTGCACCAGGTAGAGAGCACTGAGGCACACTGCACCAGGTAGAGAGCACTGAGGCACACTGCACCAGGTAGAGAGCACTGAGGCACACTGCACCAGGTAGAAAGCACTGAGGCACACTGCACCAGGTAGAGAGCACTGAGGCACACTGCACCAGGTAGAGAGCACTGAGGCACACTGCACCAGGTAGAGAGCACTGAGGCACACTGCACCAGGTAGAGAGCACTGAGGCACACTGCACCAGGTAGAAAGCACTGAGGCACACTGCACCAGGTAGAGAGCACTGAGTCACACTGCACCAGGTAGAAAGCACACTGCACCAGGTAGAGAGCACTGAGGCACACTGCACCAGGTAGAGAGCACTGAGGCACACTGCACCAGGTAGAAAGCACTGAGGCACACTGCACCAGGTAGAGAGCACTGAGTCACACTGCACCAGGTAGAAAGCACTGAGGCACACTGCACCAGGTAGAGAGCACTGAGGCACACTGCACCAGGTAGAGAGCACTGAGGCACACTGCACCAGGTAGAGAGCACTGAGGCACACTGCACCAGGTAGAGAGCACTGAGGCACACTGCACCAGGTAGAGAGCACTGAGGCACACTGCACCAGGTAGAGAGCACTGAGGCACACTGCACCAGGTAGAGAGCACTGAGGCACACTGCACCAGGTAGAGAGCACTGAGGCACATTGCACCAGACAGAGAGCACTGAGGCACATTGCACCAGGTAGAGAGCACTGAGGCACATTGCACCAGGTAGAGAGCACTGAGATTGAAGTTTACAGCTGCAAAATACTTACAAGGTTAATTGAGCCCAGGGGGACTCTAATGTGCTTACCAGCTCCGGCGGCACACGGCTGGGTCCGGCGGGGTCCGGCAGGCAGCAAACGGCGGGGCGGCAGGGTGCACAAAAACGGGCAGGGCGGGATTCAGCTGTCTAAAAAAGGGGCAGACACCTAGCGTGAACACTAGATATATATAAAAAAAACACAAACGCCTCATTCACTTAAACACACACACGCGCCGCTTTCACACACACACATGCCTGCCTCCTTCACTTAAAAACACACACACCGCTTTCACACACACACACACACACACACACACTTCCTTCACTTAAAAACACACACACACGCCGCTTTCACTTAAACACCCAAACATATGCCTTTCACTAACATACACACACACACACACACACACACACACACACACACACACACATACACACATGCCTCTCACACACACACACACACACACACAAACATTCAGAACGGACACCCCTCCATATATTTATAAGGTAGCGTGTACCCAGACCAGGTGTGTGCTCTGTACATAGTCCTATAGAAATGCTCAAATGCCTCCTTTAATCCTTTCCTCTCACACACATACCTCTCACTTACACACAAACACACCTCTCACACACATGCCTCTCACACACACCTCTCACACACGTGCCTCTCACTTACACACCTCTCACACACGTGCCTCTCACTTACACACACACACCTCTCACACACGTGCCTCTCACTTACACACACACACACACACACACACACACACACACACCTCTCACACACGTGCCTCTCACTTACATACACATGCATCTCACTTACATACACATGCCTCTCACACACACACACATGCCTCTCACTTACACATACCTCTCACACACGTGCCTCACTTACACACACCTCTCACACACGTGCCTCTCACTTACACACACACACACACACACACACACACCTCTCACACACGTACCTCTCACTTACATACACATGCCTCCCACTTACACACACATACATGCCTCTCACACACATGCCACTCACTTACACACACACACCACTCACACACATGCCTCTTTTACTTGAACGCACAACTTTCCTTAAAAACACACACACACACACACACCTCACTTAAAAACAAGCACACACAAAACACAGTGCTTCCCCCCCCAAATACACCTCTCCCCCACCCCCCACACAGTGCCTACCTTTGGCTTTCATCAGGCTGATGGAGCATGGAGGAGCACAGAGCTTCCCTCGGCTGGCTTACTTAACTAGAAGGGCCCGGGAGGAGCTGCGCTCTGGAGCTCCCCCTAGCTGCAGCCAGTGCCATCTCTCTGTAAATACAGGAGGCAGCTTCCGTGTCACTGACACAGCTCCTCCGTCTGCAATAGCAGTGCGGTCCTCAGGCAGCGGAGGAGATGTGCCCCCTTGCGGTCAGGTGCCCGGCGGCAGCCGACTCCACTGCCTCCCACAGTTCCGCCACTGCTAAGGAGCAGATTTATAGTATAAGGGGTCTATGTACTAAGGGGCAGATTTATAGTATAAGGGGTCTATATACTAAGGAGCAGATTTATAGTATAAGGGATCTATGTATTAAGGGGCAGATTTATAGTATAAGGGGTCTATGTACCAAGGGGCAGATTTATAGTATAAGGGGTCTATATACTAAGGAGCAGATTTATAGTATAAGGGGTCTATGTACTAAGGGGCAGATTTATAGTATAAGGGGTATATGTACTAAGAGGCAGGCTTAGGGTGTGTACACACGGTGAGATCCTTGCTATGGCCGATTTTCACTTGCGATTTCCCTTGAACTCCCCGGAGCCCAACACCACCGATTTTGATTAACTTTTCTTGAGATATGGACTATGTGTGCTTACGATTTTGTCTTATGTGAGATTTTGGCTTATGTGAGATGTCATTGACATGTGAGATGAAGTAGATAGTACACCGATCTAGCAAGGATTGACTTGCCTGCACAGTCTATCTTTTCTTGCGATGCCGACCTGGTGGGACCGCGCATCGGGATCGAATCGGGATCGCAAGGTGACTTTCACCTTGCGATCTGCACTAACTTTTCTTGCGATTTTGACTATATAGTCACAATCAAAAGAAAATATCTCACCGTGTGTACACACCCTTATAGTATAAGGGGTCAATGTACTAAGGGGCAGATTTATAGTATAAGAGGTCTATGTACTAAGGGGCAGATTGATAGTGTAAGGGGTCAATGTACTAAGGAGCAGATTTATAGCATAAGGGGTCTGTGTTCTAAGGGGCAGATTTATAGTATAAAGGGGTCTATATACTAAGGGGCTGATTTATATTCTAAGGGGTGTATGTACTAAGGGGCAGATTTATAGTATAAGGGGTCTATGTACTAAGGGGCAGATTTATAGTATAAGGGGTCAATGTACAAAGGGGCAGATTTATAGTATATGGGTTCTATGTACTAAGGGGCATATTTAGAGTATATGGGGTCTATGTACTAAGGGGCAGATTTATAGTATAAGGGTCTATGTACTAAGGGGCAGATTTATAGTATAAAGGGTCAATGTACAAAGGGGCAGATTTATAGTATATGGGTTCTATGTACTAAGAGGCATATTTAGAGTATATGGGGTCTATGTACTAAGGGGCAGATTTATAGTATAAGGGGTCTATGTTCTAAAGGCCAGATTTATAGTATAAGGGGTCTAGGTACTAAGGGGCATATTTATAGTATAAGGGGGTCTATGTAATAAGGGGTAGCTATATCGTACAAGGGGACTAGGTACTAAGGGGCAGGCTTATAGGATAATAGTCATTGCGTTGACAGTAAAAAGGTAGGAGAAAGTCCTTGGCAAATCTGTAAGTCATGGTCTGAAGCCTTTGCTGTCAGGGGTATGACCTATTCTTCAGGAGTTCCAGTGTGGCCAAGGATTCACTGCTGCCTTTTTATTTGATCCCTTGCTCTGCATTACACTGTAAGTGGGATATGTACAATGGGAGCCTCAGAAAGATTCCAACGTCAAATAATAAATTTACATTAAGAGCCTGATTCTGCTTCTCCATGTCTGTGTCAGCGGCTTTTGCCAGTTGCATGGATCTACAAAGCCTTTCCCTAGTGTACAGCCGCACATCCGACTCTGCATATCCCTTGTGTCTCACCAGCCTCATGTCCCCTGTGTCTTTCCAGACTTATGTCCACCCCCTGTGTCTCTCCAGCACCATGTCACCCTCTGTGTCTCTCCAGCCCCATGTCACCCTCTGTGTCTCTCCAGCCTTATGTCACCCTCTGTGTCTCTCCAGCCTTGTGCTCTCCTGTGTCTCTCCAGCCTCATGTCACCCTCTGTGTCTCTCCAGCCTCATGTCACCCTCTGTGTCTCTCCAGCCCCATGTCACCCTCTGTGTCTCTCCAGCCTTATGCTCTCCTGTGTCTCTGCAGCCTCATGTCACCATCTGTGTCTCTCCAGCGTCATGTCACCCTCTGTGTCTCTCCAGCCACATGTCGCCCTCCTGTGTCTCTCCAGCCTCATGTCCTGCCCCATATCTCTCAATCCTCATACCATTCTGACTTTCCAGCCTCATGTCCCCCCGTGTCTCTCCAGCCTCATGCCACCCGTGTTTCTCCATCCTCATGCCACCCCCTGTATCTCTCCTACCTTATGCTCTCCTGTGTCTCTCCAGCCTCATGTCACCATCTGTGTCTCTCCAGCCTCATGTCACCCCCTGTATCTCTCCAATCTTATGCTCTCCTGTGTCTCTCCAGCCTCATGCCACCCGTGTTTCTCCATCCTCATGCCACCCCCTGTATCTCTCCAACCTTATGCTCTCCTGTGTCTCTCCAGCCTCATGCCACCCCCTGTATCTCTCCAATCTTATGCTCTCCTGTGTCTCTCCAGCCTCATGTCACCATCTGTGTCTCTCCAGCCTCATGTCACCATCTGTGTCTCTCCAGCCTCATGTCACCCTCTGTGTCTCTCCAGCCTCATGCCCTCCTGTGTCTCTGCAGCCTCATGTCCTGCCCCATATCTCTCAATCCTCATACCATTCTGAGTTTCCAGCCTCATGTCCCCCCGCGTCTCTCCAGCCTCATGCCACCCGTGTTTCTCCATCCTCATGCCCTCTTGTGTCTCTCCAGCCTCATGCCACCCCCTGTATCTCTCCAGCCCCATGTCACCCTCTGTGTCTCTCCAGCCTTATGCTCTCCTGTGTCTCTCCAGCCTCATGTCACCATCTGTCTCTCCAGCCTCATGTCACCCTCTGTGTATCCAGCCTTATGCTCTCCTGTGTCTCTCCAGCCTCATGTCACCCTCTGTGTCTCTCCAGCCCCATGTCACCCTCTGTGTCTCTCCAGCCTCATGCTCTCCTGTGTCTCTCCAGCCTCATGTCACCCTCTGTGTCTCTCCAGCCTTATGCTCTCCTGTGTCTCTCCAGCCTCATGTCACCCTCTGTGTCTCTCCAGCCCCATGTCACCCTCTGTGTCTCTCCAGCCTTATGCTCTCCTGTGTCTCTCCAGCCTCATGTCACCATCTGTGTCTCTCCAGCCTCATGTCACCCTCTGTGTCTCCAGCCTCATGCCCTCCTGTGTCTCTCCAGCCTCATGTCCTGCCCCATATCTCTCAATCCTCATACCATTCTGAGTTTCCAGCCTCATGTCCCCCCGTGTCTCTCCAGCCTCATGCCACCCGTGTTTCTCCATCCTCATGCCCTCTTGTGTCTCTCCAGCCTTATGCCACCCCCTGTATCTATCCAACCTTATGCCACCTGTGTCTCTTCTGTCTCATATCTCTGTTTCTGTTTCTTCTTTATGCCTCTTATGTCTCTCTGTCACCCTACCCCCATATCTATGATATCTGTCACCCTACCTCATCTCCCTCTCATCTCTGTCCCCCCTATCTCTTTATTGCTGTGATCCCTGTTACACTTTATTCTTTTGGGGTCAATTGAGGGGCCCGCAAGTGTGTGTGTGTGTGTGTGTGTGTGTGTGTGTGTGTGTGTGTGTGTGTGTGTGTGTGTGTGTGTGTGTGTGTGATTGGAGGGGAGGCGTGGGGGGTTCATGACTGTGTATGTGTGTTGGCAACAGCACTGGCTGGGGGAGAAGTGAGGTGGTTGTATCTAGCAGGGAGCCAGTGAGAGCTGTAAGGGGAGGGAGTGGAGTCAGGGCTTCTCTCTAGCTTTCTACTAGAGTCTAATCTAGATGGTCATTAGCAGCATTATAAAATAAGTAGTACAGAGTATTACATTTAATTGTACAAAAAAAGATAAACTAATTATATGGAGTTGTTTAAATCATGTAAATGCTTAAGGAGTGGTTTGATATAAGTGTACTTATTTGGGATATTTTTCTTGGATTCGATTGGCCTTCATTTCTAATATACCTTACTATAGCCTCCTTCTTGGAGGACACAGGAGCTGTAGGCCTATGGCGGTCATTAAGTTATATATTTCACATGTGCATTTGAGAAAACATCTTCTCAGTGATGCCACCCATTATACTCAATATGACATTGCACTTTGGGCCTAATTCAGCATGGATTGCAAAAGCAAAATCTTTCTCTAATGGGCAAAACCTTGGCCCTCATTCCGAGTTGTTCGCTCGCAAGCTGCTTTTAGCAGCTTTGCACACGCTAAGCCGCCGCCTACTGGGAGTGAATTTTAGCTTATCAAAATTGCGAACGAAAGATTAGCAAAATGGCGAATAGACACTTCTTAGCAGTTTCTGAGTAGCTCCACACTTACTCGGCAACTGCGATCAGTTCAGTCAGTTTCGTTCCTGGTTTGACGTCACAAACACACCCAGCGTTCGGCCAGACACTCTTCCGTTTCTCCAGCCACTCCCGCGTTTTTCCCAGAAACGGTAGCGTTTTTTCGCACACACCCATAAAACGGCCTGTTTCCGCCCAGAAACACCCACTTCCTGTCAATCACATTACGATCACCAGAACAAAGAAAAAACCTTGTAATGCCGTGAGTAAAATACCTAACTGCATAGCAAATTTACTTGGCGCAGTCGCAGTGCAAACATTGCGCATGCGCAATAAGCGGAAAATCGTTTTGATGCGAGGAAATTTACCGAGCGAACAACTCGGAATGAGGGCCCTTGTGTACTACAGGTGGGGCAAATGTAACATGTGCAGAGAGAGTTAGATTTGGGTGGGTTATTTTGTTTCTGTGCATGGTAAATACTGGCTGCTTAATTTTTACATTACAATTTAGATTTCAGTTTGAACACACCCCACCTAAATCTAACTCTCTCTGCACATGTTATATCTGCCCCCCCTGCAGTGCACATGGGGGTTATCCAGACACGATAACTCGCTAGCGTTTTTTGCAGCACTGCGATCAGTTCAGAACTGGGCATGCGTATGCACCGCAATGCACAGGCACGTCGAACAGGTACAAAGCGGATCGGCGCTCAGCGATGGGTTTGTGCGAAGGTTCCATTCGCACGGGCGATCGCAAGGAGATTGATAGGAAGAAGCTGTTTGTGGGTGACAACTGTCCGTTTTCTGGGAGTGGTTGGAAAAACGCAGGCGTGTCCAAGCGTTTGCAGGGAGGGTTCCTGACGTCAATTCCGGTCATGGACAGGCTGAAGTGATCACAGCGGCTGAGTAAGTCCTGGGCTACTCAGAGACTGCACAAGATCTGTTCGTACAGCTCTGCTACACATGCGTTCGCACACTTGCACAGCTAAAATACACTCCCCTGTGGGCGGCGACTATCTGTTAGCAGCAGTGCAAAAAAAACCCTAGCGAGC
The DNA here is from genome assembly GCF_028390025.1 of Pseudophryne corroboree. Taxonomy (NCBI): domain Eukaryota; kingdom Metazoa; phylum Chordata; class Amphibia; order Anura; family Myobatrachidae; genus Pseudophryne; species Pseudophryne corroboree. Next base: position 298,240,471 of record NC_086454.1, on the reverse strand, counting down.
GATCAGGTCTGAATTAGGCCACTGTCCAACTAATATCCCACTTATGAACGTCTTAATACCCAGACGTTATGGGAACAGGACTTTACCTTTTTTGTATGTTGCCCATATAATTCCAGTTCAGTGGGGAGACACTGCACTATCAATGCAGTCCATACATACATACATTAATTAATAATACCTGAAATAATATTCCATTATCTGGATGATGGCTGAGCTAAATGTCTATGTGTAGATGTTCTGCTCAGGTGTCATCCAGATAATAGGTTAGGCTGCGGGAAGGAGGGTTAGGGTTAGTTTAGTTGCACGATCCTGTCAGGATTATGGTAATTGAGATGCTGAAGTCGGTATTCTGACCGTCGGCATATCCTACCCAACTCGGTGGAATACCTCAATCTGCCACTTCTGCTCCTGACCCTGCTATAATGAAAGTCATGATTTCCTGTGGTTCCCTTCTGAGGATTAGCCCAGTAAGGTAAAGGGTGTGTGACGTTCTATAATCCAACTTTGTGTATTCATTATCTGGATGATAGATGAGCAGAATATCTATCTATAGATTTTCTGCTCAGGCATCATCAAGATAATGGAATAATATTTCAGGTATTCTTAATTAATGTATGTATGGGCTGTATTGATAGTCTGGCGTTTCCCCATTGAATTGGTATTATATGGGCAATATATAATACAACTATGTGTATGAAAGAAATAAAATGCTTAAATCAGTAATTGTTAAATAATAAATGACATGTGCACTCCTGGGTGCTGTGCGATGAGCAGGGGGCATAGAAGGCGCTTAGAGGTGGTCACACGCTGACAGGCCCCTGACATATGTACTGTAGCCCATGTTATAGTGATCAGCCATGATGTCAGCTCACTATAGGGGGGTACACACGGAGAGATCACTGCTTACATTCTAACTTAAGAACAGATCTCTGCGTGTGTATGCCCCACAGCGATGGTGATGTGCGGCCCCGCGGCTTTGCTATCGCCGGTGCAAGATTGGCCTGCAGGTAGCTCATTTCACCACTGGGTGAAATGAGCACCCCCCCACCTGTCCGCCCCCATCGCTCATCACACATCGCGCTGTGCTGAGCGGGGGGAGAGATGTGTGCTGAGCGGTCACTGATAGATCGTGTGTACGGGGCTTACGAGAGAAAATATCATGTGCTAAGGGGGGGGGGGGGGTTTCTGTGCAGAAATCATGTGACACAAACTAATCTGACACATGAAGATGTTATCTATCTCACATATATACTGCTGTAATGTAACACATACACACACCACTGCGCTATATACACACACTCCTGCTGTGTAACACATACACACACCTCTCCATTATAGATACACCACTGCGCTATATACACACCCTCCTGCTGTGTGACACATACACACACCTCTCCATTATAGATACACCACTGCGCTATATACACACCCTCCTACTGTGTGACACATGCACACACCACTGCGCTATATACACACACTCCTGCTGTGTAACACATACACACACCTCTCCATTATAGATACACCACTGCGCTATATACACACCCTCCTACTGTGTGACACATGCACACACCTCTCCATTATAGATACACCACTGCGCTATATACACACACTCCTGCTGTGTAACACATACACACACCTCTCCATTATAGATACACCACTGCGCTATATACACACCCTCCTGCTGTGTGACACATACATACACCTCTCCATTGTAGATACACCACTGCGCTATATACACACCCTCCTGCTGTGTGACACATACATACACCTCTCCATTGTAGATACACCACTGCGCTATATACACACCCTCCTGCTGTGTGACACATACATACACCTCTCCATTATAGATACACCACTGCGCTATATACACACACCCTCCTACTGTGTGACACATACACACACCTCTCCATTATAGATACACCACTGCGCTATATACACACCCTCCTACTGTGTGACACATACACACCTCTCCATTATAGAGACACCATTGCGCTATATACACACCCTCCTACTGTGTGACACATACATACACCTCTCCATTATAGATACACCACTGCGCTATATACACACCCGCCTACTGTGTAACACATACACACACCTCTCCATTACAGATACACCACTGCGCTATATACACACCCTCCTACTGTGTAACACATACACACACCTCTCCATTACAGATACACCACTGCGCTATATACACACCCTCCTACTGTGTAACACATACACACACCTCTCCATTACAGATACACCACTGCCCTATATACACACCCTCCTACTGTGTGACACATACACACACCTCTCCATTACAGATACACCACTGCGCTATATACACACCCTCCTACTGTGTAACACATACACACACCTCTCCATTACAGATACACCACTGCTCTATATACACACCCTCCTACTGTGTGACACATACACACACCTCTCCATTACAGATACACCACTGCCCTATATACACACCCTCCTACTGTGTAACACATACACACACCTCTCCATTACAGATACACCACTGCCCTATATACACACCCTCCTACTGTGTGACACATACACACACCCAGGGGTTAAAGTGAGCCGGAACGGGGCGGAACTGCGTTCCGTCAGTTCCACTTGGAGACGGAACGCAGTTCCGCCTCCTCTGGCTCACCTAACCCGGCGATGTGTCCCCCGTCGCTGCAGGGAGATGACGGGCGCCGCTTCCCGCCCAGCGGCAGCCGGAGGCAGGAGCTCACTGAGCTCCGCCTTCCGGCTCAGTCAGTGCGCGCTATGGGAGAGACGTCATGACGTCTCTCTCATAGTGCAGAGGAGCGGGCGACGAGAGGACTGCAGCGGCCGGACACGGAGCGGGGCTTGGTAAGTATGGTGTGTGCTGTGTTTTTTTATTTTTTTTATTTGTGTAGCAGCTGGGGGGCAAGCTACTGAGAGGTCATTACTACGGGGGCATTATTACTGGGGGGGCAAACTACTGAGGGGCATCTACTGGGGTCATTACTACTGGGGGGCATTTACTGGGGGACATTACTACTGGGAGCAAACTACAGGGGGCAAACTACAGAAGGGCATTACTACTGGGGGACAGACTACTGAGGGGCAGTACTACTGGGGGACATTACTACAAGGGGGCAAACTACAGGAGGGCATTACTACTGGGGGGCAAGCTACTGATGGGCATCTACTGGGGGGCATTTACTGGGGGGCATTACTACTGGGGGACATTACTACAGAAGGGCATTACTACTGGGGGACAGACTACTGAGGGGCAGTACTACTGGGGGACATTACTACAAGGGGGCAAACTACAGGAGGGCATTACTACTGAGGGGCAAGCTACTGAGGGGCATCTACTGGGGGGCATTTACTGGGGGGCATTACTACTGGGGGACATTACTACAGAAGGGCATTACTACTGGGGGACAGACTACTGAGGGGCAGTACTACTGGGGGACATTACTACAAGGGGGCAAACTACAGGAGGGCATTACTACTGAGGGGCATCTACTGGGGGGCATTTACTGGGGGACATTACTACTGGGGGGCATTACTAATGGGGGACATTACTACAGGAGGGTATTACTACTGGGGGGGCATTACTACTGGGGGGCAAACTACAGAGGGGCATCTACTGGGGGCATTACTACTGGGGGCATTACTACTGGGAGACATTACTACTGGGTGCAAACTACAGGGGGCAAACTACAGGAGGGCATTACTACTGGGGGCATAACTACAGTGGCATTACTACTGGGGGCGTAACTACAGGGGTTAAACTACTGGGGGCATTACTACTTGGAGGCATTACTACTGGGGGCTAAACTACAAGGGGGCATAACTACAGGGGCTAAACGACTGGGGGCATTACCATTAAGGGCATTACTACTGGGGGCACTACTAATGAGGGCATTGTAAAGGGGGCACTTCATAAGGGGCATCAATCCTGGGGTCATAAGGGGCACTGCTATTGCGAGCATTGCATAAGGGGCACCACTACTATGGGCTCTATATAAGGGGCGCTACCACTGTGGGCATTGTATAAGAGGCGCTACTGCTGTAGGCATTATGTGTATTATGGGGTGCTACTACTGTGGGCGTTATTACTATTGTGTAACACGCCCCTTTTTGAGACCACGCCCCTTTTTACGGCGCGCGCCTACGGCGCACGCAATACCTTTGTTTAATTGCCACCGTGGGAAGGGGGGTGAGTTCCACCACCTCTCTAGGACCACTTTAAGCCCTGCACACACCTCTCAATTACAGATACACCACTGCGCTATATACACACCCTCCTACTGTGTGACACATACACACACCTCTCCCTATGTGCACTGCACACATTATAGATACACCACTGTGCTATATACACACACTGCTGGTGTGTGACACATACATACACCACTCCCCATGTACACAGCACCAGGGACGTGCAGTCAGAGGAGGCAGGGGAGGCACTGCCTCCCCTGTCATTAATGATTACAGTAATCCAAAGAAGATACTTATGTCACATTTTCTGTGTCAAGTATCTTCTTTACATTATTGTAATCATTTTAAGGCATTAAATTAGTTTGGGAGGCACTGATAGCAAGTGCCTCCCGTTGACAACGGTAACGGGATAGAGCTGGTGGGCGGGGCCAAGCACTGGGCTGTAAATGCCCATTGAAAAAAAGCAGTGAAAGCTGCACTTCTACATGTGCCTCGTTGACAGGGACGGTCTTCCCCATCCAGCGAGGCACATGTGATTGGCAGTGCCGTAACTAGGTGTGTGCACTGTATGCCTAGCACACAGCGCACTTCTGATAAGAGCGCATCATGCGACTTGCCCCCGATTGGCCGCCCTGACCTGGTAGCGTGGAGTGAAGGACTAAGCAGGGTGCTGCTTCATTCCAATACAAAGTGTTCCGGACCGCCTCTTCCGACAGCCCTGGTGGTCTAGTGTTATACGCGGCTCTAGCCGCGGGTCCTGTCTGACCGTGACTGTCGGCTGCAGCCACGGTCACGTGATCTGTCCACAGCGGGTCCGGATTTACAGCCTGCTCGGCCATTGAGCAGGAGAAGACCTGGTCCTGCAAAGAGCTTGGAGCCGGAGTTGGGGGTGGACGCAGAGGCGGCTGCTGCTGTGAGCTGCTCCGCTGCAGGGAGTGAGCTCCTCATTCAGACACTGGGGTGCAGTGCATTTCTCTCACTGGTGAGCTAGATGTCTGATTCATCTTCCAAGGTAATGCCCCCCCATGTCATTCCATGATTCAGTGGTGCTGCAGAGTGCCACCTCCTGTAGACTATGGGAGCCCCACAGCCTACCTCTGTAATGCACTGCATCGGTTGCTCATAGCCAGCAGCATCAGACCACATCCAGGCTCCAGCTACACCGCTGGACACATATGCCCCTCACTGTAATTGTTAGTTTTTTTTAAAAGTGCCAAAAAACAATAGCGGGGAGCACATGCTGCGGTTCAGTGTCGTAACTAGGTGGGCAGATGGTGCTTCGCATATAGCGCAGTTGCGCTGTGGGCGCACCATCCACATCCACCACCACTGGCAGCCACCAAATGCCTCGCTCCATGCTATAATATATAATAGCGCTGCGTTCGGCTCCATCTATGCCAGACGCATCGCTGCTAATTCATTATAGCCTGCAGTGCTGTCTGTGTTGCCGTGTGCTCCGTCCGCTAACCCCCTCTCCTCGACTCCAGCAGCAGTACAAGTCAGGGCAGTGCAGGCCGGGGACGTGTCTCCTCGCGGAAGGAAGCCACACCTGGGATGCCGGGAGCCAGTTGGACGAAGCTGAACAGACTGGCTGCAGCAACTGCGCCGGGTCTGTACCGCCGTAACTCGCTCATGGACATCCTCCGCCGCTGCCATGATTGCCCGCACTCCCAGGAAGAGGACGTCGACGGGTGAGTCACGTCTCACTGCCTACTTAATGTGTAAAAAAAGGGGATGCTGTCTGCCGTAATGTGTAAAAAGGGGTCGCTGTCTGCCGTAATGTGTAAAAAGGGTCGCTGTCTGCCGTAATGTGTAAAAAGGGGATGCTGTCTGCCGTAATGTGTAAAAAGGGGTCGCTGTCTGCCGTAATGTGTAAAAAGGGGACTGTCTGCCGTAATGTGTAAAAAAAAGAAAAGAAAAGAGGACACCGTTTGCCGTAATGTGTAAAAACGGGACGCTGCCTGCTGTAATGTGTAAAAACGGGATGCTGTCTGCCATAATGCATAAAAAGGGGACGCTGTCTGCCGTAATGTGTAAAAAGGGGACGCTGTATGCCGTAATGTGTAAAAATGGGGACGCTGTCTGCCATGATATGTAAAAAGGGGACGCTGTCTGCCGTAATGTGTAAAAAGGGGACGCTGTCTGCCGTAATGTGTAAAAGGGGGACTGTCTGCCGTAATGTGTAAAAAGGGGGACTGTCTGCCGTAATGTATAAAAAAAAACGGGACGCTGTCTGCCGTAATGTGTAAAAAGGAGACGCTGTCTGCCGTAATGTGTAAAAATGGGAATGTTTAAAAGGGGCTCTGCCTGGTGTAGTGGCACTACTGTGCGGCGTAATTTGAATAATGGAGACTACTGTGCACCATTATATGAATTGGTATTATTTTGTGGCCACACCCCTTCCCCATGAAGCCACACCCCTATATTTTTTGCGCACTGCCTTATTCTGCATAAAGGGGGGGGGGGGGGGGGGCGCCGATGCCGTTTCTTGCACACAGCGCTAAAATGTCTAGTTACGGCACTGGTGATTGGATAGCGGATCCAGTGCTGGATCCACTGTCCAATCACACATATGAGGCGGCGGAACAAAGCTCATCTCTCTTCATTCCCCCTGACTCCTCTCTCCTGCTGGGGCCTGGGTGATGTGAGCCTTCCTGACCTGTGCTCTCTGTTTTACCCCGCAGCTGGCAGCAGCGGATCATCAGCGGCCGAGGTAAGCCTGAAGGTGGGAGTGCATTGTGCAGCGGCGGCCGGCGCTCTCCTCCTCCTTTCACGTAACAGCCTCAGCAGCACCAGCGCCTGCTGCACTCTCCCACTGGCGGCTCTACACACAGACTGCTGGGGATGTACTAGAGAAGCCAGAGCATCCCCAGCCATTGAACTCACCGCACGTCACTGGACCGCACACTCTGCACCCATGATATATACACACACTCTTGCTGTGTGGACACACACCTCTCCCCACACATATTGTAGATACACCACTGCGCGATATACACACATAGCTGCTGTGTGACCCACATACACCTTTTCCCCACCGCACACACTTGGCCGCAACATAACTCTACTCCCCCCACCCACAGCCTAACCCTAAACTCCCACCACAGCCTAGCCCTGACCTCTGACCCCCCCCCCCCCACAGCCTAATCCTAATCCTCCCACCCGCAGCCTAACCTCCTCCTGCATGCTAGCCCTTTCTTCCCTCAACAGCCTAGCTCTAACCTTCCCCCCTGCAGCATAATCCTAACTCTTCTGCCTGTAGCCTAACCTACCCCGGCATCCTAGTTCCAGTGGTGCAAGTAGAAAAACCGTCTTAGTGGTACTGTGTGCGCACGCCTTCGGCACGCTAGCTAAAAAATGGGTGTGACCAAATGCCACATGGGGTGTGGCCAATGAAAATGTGGGCTTGATAGACATATGAAGGGGCCAGATAGACATATGACCCCAATAGTGCCATATACACATATGCCCCCACAGTGCCAGATACGCCCCCACCGTGCCAGATATGTTCCTACAGTGCCTGATATGCCCCCACAGTGCCAGATACACAAATGCCCTATGGTGCCAGATACACAAATGCCCCCAGCAGTGCCATGCCCCCCACAGTGCTAGATATGCTCCCTCAGTGCCAGTTACACATTGCACCACAGTGCCGGATACACATTGCCCCACAGTGCCAGATACACATTGCCCCAGAGTGCCAGATACACATTGCCCCAGAGTGCCAGATACACATTGCCCCAGAGTGCCAGATACACATTGCCCCAGAGTGCCAAATTCACAAATGCCCCATGGTGCCAGATACACAAATGCCCCCAGCAGTGCCATATATGCCCCACAGTGTCAGATACACATTGCCCCAGTGCCAGATACACATTGCCCCAGAGTGCCAGATACACATTGCCCCAGAGTGCCAGATACACATTGCCCCATGGTGCCAGATACCCAAATGCCCCATGGTGCCAGATACACAAATGCCCCATGGTGCCAGATACACAAATGCCCCCAGCAGTGCCATACATGACCCACAGTGTCAGATACACATTGCCCCAGAGTGTCAGATACACATTACCCCAGAGTGTCAGATACACAGTGCCCCAGAGTGTCAGATACACAATGCCCCAGAGTGCCAGATACACTTTGCCACAAAGTGCCCCCCCCCCTCCTGCTTACCGCTGCCTCTGTTGTTTCTGCTATGTGAGGGCAGGAGAGCGCAGCGCCTCTTCTGCCCCTCAATGCTCGTGAAGTCCGGTCTCCGGCGGCAGATATCTCAAATGAGGCACCAGTTCATTAGCCAATCAGAGCTTGTGGACTGGCAGCCAATCAGGAGCTGCGGCTGCCGGTCCGCGAACTCTGATTGGTTAACAAACCGGTGCCTTGTTGAGATTCACCCCGCCGCCGGAGACTGGACATCACAGAGCATTGAGGGGTAGGAGAGGCGCTGCGCTCTCCTCCCCTCACACAGCAGCGGACTGCAGGTATGGGGAACGGCCCAGTGGTACTGTGTACCAGCTGGGAATTTCTTACCGGTATGCCATACCGCTCCGTACCGCCATCCCACCTGTAGCCTACTGTAGCCTAACCCTGTGTATTGACATATTGACATTTCACATGATGACATTTCAGATGTCAACACTGTGAATCTTTCAACAGTTTGAGGATGTCGACCTAGTGTCTAATAACAATATGAACTGTATCAACGTTCTGCTGTTGATGTCGACATTATGCTTGGGTACTATGGACTATGCAACCGAATACCATATCAGAAATACAGAGGAAGCCAGGAAGAGGCATGCAATCTTCATAAATGTTTGTCATAATGACATATTCAGAATCTCTGGGACAATATACATTTTGATCCCTGACTATCTGTACTCTACAGAACACGTAAAGGAATAGATAATCACACCTACAACTAATCAGTCAGGTTTGTCTGGCCATGAGGCGCTGCATGAACACAACATGGAAAAGTTATTTACCAGGACGAGAGATGTAAACTGCTAGACGGATGGCCTCAACGGAGCAGAGAATCGTTGTCCCAATATACTTCACATAAGAATCCCTGTCTGTACCAGTGTCCTAAACAATCGAGAACAGTATAAGAAGATGGATGTTGTGGGGCCTTTGTGGTTGGTCATATGGACTCTCTTCTCTCCCCTACCTTTTAGTTCTCAATCAGATGCTGACTGTAATTCCTTCCTTCCTTCCTTCCTTCCTTCCTTCCTTCCTTCCTTCCTTCCTTCCTTCCTTCCTTCCTTCCTTCCTTCCTTCCTTCCTTCCTTCCTTCCTTCCTTCCTTCCTTCCTTCCTTCCTTCCTTCCTTCCCTCCCTATACCCTCTTATCACATTGTATTGTCAGATTTGTTTGCTATAGCTTGGGACTCTATTAACATTATTTCTCTGACGTCCTAAGTGGATGCTGGGGACTCCGTCAGGACCATGGGGATTAGCGGCTCCGCAGGAGACAGGGCACAAAAGTAAAAGCTTTAGGATCAGGTGGTGTGCACTGGCTCCTCCCCCTATGACCCTCCTCCAAGCCTCAGTTAGATTTTTGTGCCCGGCCGAGAAGGGTGCAATCTAGGTGGCTCTCCTAAAGAGCTGCTTAGAGTAAAAGTTTGTTAGGTTTTTTTTTTTCAGTGAGTCCTGCTGGCAACAGGCTCACTGCTACGAGGGACTTAGGGGAGAGAAGTGAACTCACCTGCGTGCAGGATGGATTGGCTTCTTAGGCTACTGGACACCATTAGCTCCAGAGGGAGTCGGAACACAGGTCTCACCCTGGGGTTCGTCACGGAGCCGCGCCGCCGACCCCCCTTGCAGATGCCGAAAAGTGAAGAGGTCCAGAAACGGCGGCAGAAGACTCTTCAGTCTTCATAAGGTAGCACACAGCACTGCAGCTGTGCGCCATTGTTGTCAGCACACTTCATAGCAGCGGTCACTGAGGGTGCAGGGCGCTGGGGGGGGCGCCCTGGGCAGCAATGATAGTACCTTATTCTGGCTAAAAATACATCACATATAGCCCCTGGGGGCTATATGGATGTATTTAACCCCTGCCAGGTCTCAGAAAAACGGGAGAAGAAGCCCGCCGAAAAGGGGGCGGGGCCTATTCTCCTCAGCACACAGCGCCATTTTCCCTCACAGAAATGCTGGTGGGAAGGCTCCCAGGCTCTCCCCTGCACTGCACTACAGAAACAGGGTTAAAACAGAGAGGGGGGGCACTTATTTGGCGATATGTGTATATATATATATATATTAAAATGCTATAAGGGAAAAACACTTATATAAAGGTTGTCCCTGTATAATTATAGCGTTTTTGGTGTGTGCTGGCAAACTCTCCCTCTGTCTCCCCAAAGGGCTAGTGGGGTCCTGTCCTCTATCAGAGCATTCCCTGTGTGTGTGCTGTGTGTCGGTACGTGTGTGTCGACTTGTATGAGGACGATGTTGGTGAGGAGGCGGAGCAATTGCCTGAAATGGTGATGTCACTCTCTAGGGAGTCGACACCGGAATGGATGGCTTATTTAAGGAATTACGTGATAATGTCAACACGCTGCAAGGTCGGTTGACGACATGAGACGGCCGGCAAACAAATTAGTACCTGTCCAGGCGTCTCAAACACCGTCAGGGGCTGTAAAACGCTCATTTACCTCAGTCGGTCGACACAGACACAGACACGGACACTGACTCCAGTGTCGACGGTGAAGAAACAAACGTATTTTCCTTTAGGGCCACACGTTACATGTTAAGGGCAATGAAGGAGGTGTTACATATTTCTGATACTACAAGTACCACAAGAAGGGTATTATGTGGGGTGTGAAAAAACTACCTGTAGTTTTTCCTGAATCAGATAAATTAAATGAAGTGTGTGATGATGCGTGGGTTTCCCCCGATAGAAAATTATTGGCGGTATACCCTTTCCCGCCAGAAGTTAGGGCGCGTTGGGAAACACCCTTTAGGGTGGATAAGGCGCTCACACGCTTATCAAAACAAGTGGCGGTACCGTCTCCAGATAGGGCCGCCCTCAAGGAGCCAGCTGAGAGGCTGGAAAATATCCTAAAAAGGTATATACACACATACTGGTGTTATACTGCGACCAGCGATCGCCTCAGCCTGGATGTGCAGCGCTGGGGTGGCTTGGTCGGATTCCCTGACTGAAAATATTGATACCCTTGACAGGGACAGTATTTTATTGACTATAGAGCATTTAAAGGATGCATTTCTATATATGCGAGATGCACAGAGGGATATTTGCACTCTGGCATCAAGAGTAAGTGCGATGTCCATATCTGCCAGAAGATGTTTATGGACACGACAGTGGTCAGGTGATGCAGATTCCAAACGGCACATGGAAGTATTGCCGTATAAAGGGGAGGAGTTATTTGGGGTCGGTCCATCGGACCTGGTGGCCTCGGCAACAGCTGGAAAATCCACCTTTTTTACCCCAAATCACATCTCAGCAGAAAAAGACACCGTCTTTTCAGCCTCAGTTCTTTCGTCCCCATAAGGGCAAGCGGGCAAAAGGCCAGTCATATCTGCCCAGGGATAGAGGAAAGGGAAGAAGACTGCAGCAGGCAGCCCATTCCCAGGAACAGAAGCCCTCCACAGCTTCTGCCAAGTCCTCAGCATGACGCTGGGGCCGTACAAGCGGACTCAAGTGCGGTGGGGGGTCGTCTCAAGAGTTTCAGCGCGTAGTGGGCTCACTCGCAAGTGGACCCCTGGATCCTACAAGTAGTATCCCAGGGGTACAGACTGGAAATTCGAGACGTCTCCCCCTCACAGGCTCCTGATGTCTGCTTTACCAACGTCTTCCTCCGACAGGGAGGCAGTATTGGAAACAATTCACAAGCTGTATTCCCAGCAGGTGATAATCAAAGTACCCCTCCTACAACAAGGAAAGGGGTATTATTCCACACTATATTGTGGTACTGAAGCCAGACGGCTCGGTGAGACCTATTCTAAATGGGAAATCTTTGAACACTTACATACAAAGGTTCAAATCAAGATGGAGTCACTCAGAGCAGTGATAGCGAACCAGGAAGAAGGGGACTATATGGTGTCCTTGGACATCAAGGATGCTTACCTCCATGTCCCAAATTGCCCTTCTCACCAAGGGTACCTCAGGTTCGTGGTACGGAACTGTCACTATCAGTTTCAGACGCTGCCGTTTGGATTGTTCACGGCACCCCGGGTCTTTACCAAAGTAATGGCCGAAATGATGATTCTTCTTCAAAGAAAAGGCGTCTTAATTATCCCTTACTTGGACGATCTCCTGATAAGGGCAAGGTCCAGAGAACAGTTGGAAGTCGGAGTAGCACTATCTCAAGTAGTTCTACGACAGCACGGGTGGATTCTAAATATCCAAAATCGCAGCCGTTTCCGACGACACGTCTGCTGTTCCTAGGGATGGTTCTGGACACAGTCCAGAAAAAGGTGTTTCTCCCGGAGGAGAAAGCCAGGGAGTTATCCGAGCTAGTCAGGAACCTCCTAAAACCAGGAAAAGTGTCAGTGCATCATTGCACAAGAGTCCTGGGAAAAATGGTGGCTTATTACGAAGCGATTCCATTCGGCAGATTCCACGCAAGAACTTTTCAGTGGGATCTGCTGGACAAATGGTCCGGATCGCATTTTCAGATGCATCAGCGGATAACCCTATCTCCAAGGACAAGGGTGTCTCTCCTGTGGTGGTTACAGAGTGCTCATCTTCTAGAGGGCCGCAGATTCGGCATTCAGGATTGGATGCTGGTGACCACGGAGGCCAGCCTGAGAGGCTGGGGAGCAGTCACACAGGGAAAAAAATTCCAGAGAGTGTGATCAAGTCTGGAGATTTTTCTCCACATAAATATACTGGAGCTAAGGGCAATTTACAATGCTCTAAGCTTAGCAAGACCTCTGCTTCAAGGTCAGCCGGTATTGATCCAGTGGGACAACATCACGGCAGTCGCCCACGTAAACAGACAGGGCGGCACAAGAAGCAGGAGGGCAATGGCAGAAACTGCAAGGATTTTTCGCTGGGCGGAAAATCATGTGATAGCACTGTTAGCAGTGTTCATTCCGGGAGTGGACAACTGGGAAGCAGACTTCCTCAGCAGGCACAACCTCCACCCGGGAGAGTGGGGACTTCATCGGGAAGTCTTCCACATGATTGTGAACCATTGGAAAAGACCAAAGGTGGACATGATGGCGTCCCGCCTGAACAAAAAACTGGACAAGTATTGCGCCAGGTCAAAAGACCCTCAGGCAATAGCTGTGGACGTTCTGGTAACACCGTGGGTGTACCAGTCGGTGTATGTCTTCCCTCCTCTGCTTCTCATACCCAAGGTATTGAGAATTATAAGACGTAGAGGAGTAAGAACTATACTCGTGGCTCCGGATTGGCCAAGAAGGACTTGGTACCCGGAACTTCAAGAGATGCTCACAGAGGACTCATGGCCTCTGCCGCTAAGAAGGGACTTGATTCAGCAAGTACCATGTCTGTTCCAAGACTTACCGCGGCTGCGTTTGACGGCATGGCGGTTGAACACCGGATCCTAAGGGAAAAAGGCATTCCGGAAGAGGTCATTCCTACCCTGGTCAAAGCCAGGAAGGAGGTGACCGCACAACATTATCACCACATGTGGCGAAAATATGTTGCGTGGTGTGAGGCCAGGAAGGCCCCATGAAGAAATTTCAACTCGGTCGTTTCCTGCATTTCCTGCAAACAGGAGTGTCTATGGGCCTCAAATTGGGGTCCATTAAGGTTCAAATTTCGGCCCTGTCGATTTTCTTCCAGAAAGAATTGGCTTCAGTTCCTGAAGTCCAGAAGTTTGTCAAGGGAGTACTGCATATACAACCCCCTTTTGTGCCTCCAGTGGCACTGTGGGATCTCAACGTAGTTCTGGGATTCCTAAAATCACATTGGTTTAAACCGCTCAAATCTGTGGATTTGAAATATCTCACAGGGAAAGTGACCATGCTGTTGGCCCTGGCCTCGGCCAGGCGAGTGTCAGAATTGGCGGCGTTTGTCTCAAAAAAGCCCATATCTGATTGTCCATTCGGACAGGGCAGAGCTGCGGACTCATCCCCAGTTTCTCCCTAAGGTGGTGTCAGTGTTTCACCCGAACCAGCTTATTGTGGTACCTGCGGCTACTAGGGACTTGGAGGACTCCAAGTTGCTAGATGTTGTCAGGGCCCTGAAAATATAGTTTCCAGGACGGCTGGAGTCAGGAAAACTGACTTGCTGTTATCCTGTATGCACCCAACAAACTGGGTGCTCTTGCTTCTAAGCAGACGATTGCTAGTTGGATGTGTAGTACAATTCAGCTTGCACATTCTGTGGCAGGCCTGCCACAGCCAAAATATGTAAATGTCCATTCCACAAGGAAGGTGGGCTCATCTTGGGCGGCTGCTCGAGGGGTCTCGGCTTTACAACTTTGCCGAGCTGATACTTGGTCAGGGGCACACCCTGACTGAGGAGGACCTGGAGTTCTCTCATTCGGTGCTGCAGAGTCATCCGCACTCTCCCGCCCGTTTGGGAGCTTTGGTATAATCCCCATGGTCCTGACGGAGTCCCCAGCATCCACTTAGGACGTCAGAGAAAATAAGAATTTACTTACCGATAATTCTATTTCTCGTAGTCCGTAGTGGATGCTGGGCGCCCATCCCAAGTGCGGATTGTCTGCAATACTTGTACATAGTTATTGTTACAAAAATCGGGTTATTATTGTTGTGAGCCATCTTTTCAGAGGCTCCGCTGTTATCATGCTGTTAACTGGGTTCAGATCACAGGTTGTACAGTGTGATTGGTGTGGCTGGTATGAGTCTTACCCGGGATTCAAAATCCTTCCTTATTGTGTACGCTCGTCCGGGCACAGTATCCTAACTGAGGCTTGGAGGAGGGTCATAGGGGGAGGAGCCAGTGCACACCACCTGATCCTAAAGCTTTTACTTTTGTGCCCTGTCTCCTGCGGAGCCGCTAATCCCCATGGTCCTGACGGAGTCCCCAGCATCCACTACGGACTACGAGAAATAGAATTATCGGTAAGTAAATTCTTATTTTTTA
This sequence comes from Pseudophryne corroboree, assembly GCF_028390025.1. Taxonomy (NCBI): domain Eukaryota; kingdom Metazoa; phylum Chordata; class Amphibia; order Anura; family Myobatrachidae; genus Pseudophryne; species Pseudophryne corroboree. The sequence goes on along the minus strand of NC_086454.1, from coordinate 298,225,240 downwards.
CTAAAATAATGTGAAAAAAGGGTATTTTCACACCCTTCTCACAAAATTTTAGTTTCACCTAAATGTACTAAAGAGGAATTGTAGGAGAATTCACAAAAATCTCCTCCAAGTCCTCTTTATCGTATTTTTTAAAAAAGCAGATACAGTAGCATTTCTCATAATTGTAATGGGAAATGTGATCTGCTCAAATTTATTAGACTTCAGTCGTAAAAAAATATTGGAACATCACCTAATGATAATAACGCGGCTTCTGAGCCACGTTATTCAGGTCCTGTGTGTCTGAAACTGTGATCAGGCTGGCTCCTTCGCAGTGGCAGATTTAACGGGGGGCAGAAAGGGCGATCACCTCCCCCGTACAGCAGCGCCCGCACATTTGAGAACCCGCCTACCGCCGGCGGTGCCATGTCCACGCCCGTAGTTCTGCCGCGCAGGCTGAGGAGCAGCAGCACTGATTGAGAGAGACTGCCCTTCTTCACTGTCCCTAGTGGCAGGCCCGAAGTGATGCAACGCAGGTGGGGCAGGGCATGAGACGCGCTCTCTCCCTTATACCGCTGCAGCTGCTGTCCAGGAAAACTGCCGAGGAGCTTTCAGACGGTGGCGGGAGTAGAAGTGGATGCATCATGTGAGTGCAGTGCTGTATCTATGCGACAAAATGGGCATAATATAGAAGTGGAATTATTACTACGGTATGGGCATAATGTATAACATGCTTATATTTCTCTAACGTCCTTGAGGATGCTGGGACTCCGTAAGGACCATGGGGAATAGACGGGCTCCGCAGGAGATAGGGCACTTTAAGAAAGCTTTGGACTCTGGGGGGTAAATTTACTAAGATTCGTATTTTCCCGTTTCAGGTCAAAGTTCAATCACGAATGACATCGAAAGTGTAAAACTGCAACTTTTTGAATTGGTTACGACGGATTTACTAAGCTGTCGAATTCGGGTTTTTCTTTTGTTTCGATGTCATTCGTGTTTTTTTTTTTTTTTTTTTTTACGGCAATGATTAGCAAAACACTGCCGACTTTTTTACAATGAATCTCGGCCGGATCTGTGTGATCCGTGCTGGGGTTCATTTTTTTTTATTTTTTTTTAATTAAACACTGTAAAATCCCCCCAAAAAATTGTGTGGGGTCCCCCCTCCTAAGCATAACCAGCCTCGGGCTCTTTGAGCCGATCCTGGTTGCAAAAATATGGGGGGAAAAATGACAGGGGTTCCCCCATATTTAAGCAACCAGCATCGGGCTCTGCGCCTGGTCCTGGTTCCAAAAATACGGGGGACAAAAAGAGTAGGGGTCCCCCGTATTTCTAAAACCAGCACCGGGCTCCACTAGCTGGACAGATAATGCCACAGCCGGGGGTCACTTTGATATAGTGCCCTGCGGCCGTGGCATCAAAAATCCAACTAGTCACCCCTGGCCGGGGTACCCTGGGGGAGTGGGGACCCCTTCAATCAAGGGGTCCCCCCCCCAGCCACCCAAGGGCCAGGGGTGAAGCCCGAGGCTGTCCCCCCCCATCCATTGGGCTGCGGATGGGGAGGCTGATAGCCTTTTGTGACAATGAAAAGATATTGTTTTTAGTAGCAGTACTACAAGGCCCAGCAAGCCTCCCCCGCATGCTGGTACTTGGAGAACCACAAGTACCAGCATGCGGCGGAAAAACGGGCCCGCTGGTACCTGTAGTACTACTACTAAAAAAATACCAAAAAAAAGACAAGACACACACACCGTGAAAGTAAAGATTTATTACATACATGCACACAAACATACATACATACTTACCTTATGTTCACACGAGGGTCTGTCCTCTTCTCCAGTAGAATCCAAGGGGTACCTGTTGAATAAATTCTACTCACCAGATCCCGGGTCCCAGGGTCCTCGGGGCAACCATTTGTAATCCAGGTACTTGAATAAAATAACAAAACGGACACCCGAGCCACGAACTGAAAGGGGCCCCATGTTTTCACATGGGACTCCTTTCCCCGAATGCCAGAAACCCACTCTGACTGATGTCTAAGTGGGTTTCTTCAGCCAATCAGGGAGCGCTACGTTGTAGCACCCTCCTGATCGGCTGTGTGCTCCTGTACTGAGTGACAGGCGGCACACGGCAGTGTTACAATGTAGCGCCTATGCGCTCCATTGTAACCAATGGTGGGAACTTTCTGCTCAGCGGTGACGTCACTTTAGGTCAACCGCAGGGCAGAAAGTTCCCACCATTGGTTACAATGGAGCGCATAGGCACTACATTGTAACACTGCCGTGTGCCGCCTGTCACTCAGTACAGGAGCACACAGCCGATCAGGAGAGTGCTACAACGTGGCGCTCCCTGATTGGCTGAGGAAACCCACTTAGACAGAAGTCTGAGTGGGTTTCTGGCATTCGGGGAAAGGAGTCCCATGTGAAAACATGGGGCCCCTTTCAGTTCGTGGCTCGGCTTTCCGTTTTTTTATTTTAATCAAGTACCTGGATTACAAATGGATTTGAAGAGGACCGATCTACACTGGATTTTGTGAGTATAATTTTTTCTACAGGTACCCCATGGATTCTACTGGAGAAGAGGACCGACCTGCGTGTGAACATAAGGTAAGTATGTATGTATGTTTGTGTGCATGTATGTAATAAATCTTTACTTTCAAGGTGTGTGTGTCTTGTGTTTATTTGGGTATTTTTTTAGTAATAGTACTACAGGTACCAGCGGGCCCGTTTTTCCGCCGCATGCTGGTACTTGTGGTTCTCCAAGTACCAGCATGCGGGGGAGGCTTGCTGGGACTTGTAGTACTGCTACTAAAAACAATATCTTTTCATTTACAACAAAGGCTATCAGCCCCCCCATCCGCAGCCCATTGGATGGGGGGGGACAGCCTCGGGCTTCACCCCTGGCCCTTGGGTGGCTGGGGGGGGGGGGGGGACCCCTTGATTGAAGGGGTCCCCACTCCCCCAGGGTACCCCGGCCAGGGGTGACTAGTTGGATTTTTGATGCCACGGCCGCAGGGCACTATATAAAAGTGACCCCCGGCTGTGGCATTATCTGTCCAGCTAGTGGAGCCCGGTGCTGGTTTTAAAAATACGGGGGACCCCTACTCTTTTTGTCCCCCGTATTTTTGGAACCAGGACCAGGCGCAGAGCCCGATGCTGGTTGCTTAAATATGGGGGAACCCCTGTCAATTTTTTTCCCATATTTCTGCAACCAGGATCGGCTCAAAGAGCCCGAGGCTGGTTATGCTTAGGAGGGGGGACCCCACGCAATTTTTTTAGAAAAAATCATCACTTTCCCACCCCTTCCCACTGATATACATGCACGGATCTCATGGATCCGTGCATGCCTATCCAATCACGAATAAAAAAAGCAGGTCTGTTTTTTTTAAGCATTTTTTTACGAGTTGTAATTTTTCACGGCAGTGTTTTGTTTTTTTTTAGCTTTGCACTTCTTAGTAAATGACCGAGATTCATACTTAAACAGCCGCGTTTTGACCGATGGTGTATTCATTCGTGATTTTTTTCCTAGGACTTCCAAATATTACGAATGCCCTCATCACTGCCGTGATTTGAGTTTAGTAAATTACCGAGATGACACTTTGATGAAAAAACGGCATCTCGGTCAAAATCGGGACCTTAGTAAATTTACCCCTGGGTGTGCACTGGCTCCTTCCTCTATGCCCCTCCTCCAGACCTCAGTTAAGGAAACTGTGCCCAGAGGAGATGGACAGTACGAGGAAGGATTTTTGTAAATCTAAGGGCGAGATCCATACCAGCCACACCAATCACACCGTATAACTTGTGATAAACTACCCAGTTAACAGTATGAACAACAACATAGCCATGGTTCAACCGATAAACTATAACATAACCCTTATGTAAGCAATAACTATATACAAGTCTTGCAGAAGAAGTCCGCACTTGGGACGGGCGCCCAGCATCCTCTACGGACTACGAGAAATAGATTTACCGGTAAGTAAAATCTTATTGTGTGCACTGGCTCCTCCCTCTATGCCCCTCCTCCAGACCTCAGTTTTACACGGTGCCCAGAGCAGGATGGGTGCACTGCAGAGAGCTCTCCTGAGTTCTCTGCCTAAAAGCATTTTTGTTTGGATTTTTTCACTACTTTTTCACAGGGAGCACTGCTGGCAACAGGCTCCCTGCATCGAGGGACTGAGGAGAGAGGAGCAGACCTTCTTGTCTAAGATAGGCTCTGCTTCCTCGGCTACTGGACACCATTAGCTCCAGAGGGGGTGAACGCAGGTTCTTACTGGGCGTCCACCCCTGGAGCCGCGCCGCCGTTCTCCTCACAGAGCTAGAAGAACAGAAGACAGAAGTCGTCAGGCGGCAGAAGCCTTCAGCTTCACGGAGGTAACGCACAGCACTGCAGCTGTGCGTCATTGCTCCCATACACCTCACACACTCCGGTCACTGTAAGGGTGCAGGGCGCAGGGCCCTGGGCAGCAATATAAACAAACACCACTTATGGCAAAAGACAATATACATGTATATAAAAGAGCCCCCGCCATATTTTTGTAAGTTTGAGCGGGACAGAAGCCCGCCGCCGAGGGGGCGGGGCTTCTCCCTTAGCACTCACCAGCGCCATTTTCTCTCCACAGCACCGCTGAGAGGAAGCTCCCCGGACTCTCCCCTGCTTACACACGGTGAAGGGGTGTTTAAAAGAGAGGCGGGGGCACATAATTGGCGGATAACATATTATACAGCGCTGCTGGGGAAAAACATTTTGTGTTGGTCTCCAGGACCATTGCGCTGGGATACTGTCTTCAGGAAAGGGGTTCCCTGTGTGTGTGTGAAGTGTGTCGGTAGGCATGTGTCGACATGTTTGACGAGGAAGGCTCGCTTAATGTGGAGGGGGAGTGCTTGAATGTCATGTCGCCATCGGCAACGCCGACACCGGAATGGGTGGATATGCTGAATGTCTTGAATGCAAATATTAATCTATTGCATAAAAGGTTAGACAAGGCAGAAGCTAGGGATCAGTCAGGTAGCCAGTCCATGCCTGTCCCTGTGGCGCCAGGCCCTTCGGGGTCTCAGAAGCACACCATATCCCAGATCGATGACACAGATACCGACACAGATACTGACTCTAGTGTCGACTATGAAGATGCAAAATTACAGCCGAAGGTGGCAAAAGGTATTCGGTACATGATTATTGCCATTAAAGAGGTTTTGCATATTACTGAAGAACCCCCGGTCCCTGACACGAGGGTACACATGTATAAAGGGAAAAAGCCTGAAGTCACCTTTCCATCCTCATTTGAACTAAGTGAATTGTGGTGGTCATTCCGAGTTGTTCGCTCTGTATTTTTTTCTCGCAACGGAGCGATTAGTCGCTAATGCGCATGCGCAATGTCCGCAGTGCGACTGCGCCAAGTAAATTTGCTATGCAGTTAGGTATTTTACTCACGGCATTACGAGGTTTTTTCTTCGTTCTGGTGATCGTAATGTGATTGACAGGAAGTGGGTGTTTCTGGGCGGAAACAGGCCGTTTTATGGGTGTGTGCGAAAAAACGAACCCGTTTCTGGGAAAAACGCGGGAGTGGCTGAAGAAACGGAGGAGTGTTTGGGCGAACGCTGGGTGTGTTTGTGACGTCAAACCAGGAACGACAAGCCCTGAACTGATCGCAGATGCCGAGTAAGTGTGGAGCTACTCAGAAACTACTAAGAAGTGTCTATTCGCAATTCTGCTAATCTTTCGTTCGCAATTTTGATAAGCTAAGATTCACTCCCAGTAGGCGGCGGCTTAGCGTGTGCAAAGCTGCTAAAAGCAGCTTGCGAGCGAACAACTCGGAATGAGGGCCCGTGCGAAAAAGGCATGGGAATCTCCGGATAGGAGACAACAAGTTCCCAAAAGGATTATTATGGCGTATCCTTTTCCACAAACTGATAGGATACGCTGGGAATCTTCGCCTAAAGTAGACAAGGCGTTGACCGCAGGCAGGAAATTACCTTGAAGCACATTTACACTCATTCAGGTACTATTGCTAGACCGGCTATGGCGTCGGCCTGGGTTTGTAGTGCGGTTGTGGCATGGGCAGATTCCTTATCTATGGAGATTGACACCTTAGATAGGGATGCTATTCAAATGACCATAGAGCATATCAGAGATGCTGCCTTGTATATGAGAGATGCTCAGAGAGACATTTGTTTATTAAGCTCCAGAATAAATGATATGTCTATTTCTGCTAGGCGGCTCTTGTGGACCCGACAGTGGATGGGAGATGCCGATTCAAAGCGGCATATGGAGTCCTTGCCTTACAAAGGGGAGGAGTTGTTTGGAGACGGCCTCTCGGACCTTGTCTCTACGGCTACGGCTGGTAAGTCGAATTTCTTACCTTATGTCCCCCCGCAGCATACAAAAAAGGCACCTCATTATCAAATGCAGTCCTTTCGTTCCAATAAAAACAAAAAGGTACGAGGATCGTCCTTTGTTGCCAGAGGGAAAGGTAGAGGAAAGAAGCTGCACACAGCTAGTTCCCAATAGCAAAAGTCCTCCCCTGCCTCTGCAAAGTCCACCGCATGACGCTGGGGCTTCCCGGGGGGAGGCAGATCTAGTGGGGGCTCGTCTTCGGTTTTTCAGCCACGTCTGGGTTCACTCGCAGGTGGATCCCTGCGCAATAGAGATTGTTTCTCAGGGATACAGGCTGGAATTCGAAGACTTGCCTCCTCGCCGGTTTTTTAAATCGGGTCTGCCGGCTTCCCCATCAGAGAGGGAGCTAGTGTTGGCGGCAATCCAAAAATTGTATATTCAACAGGTGATTGAGACAGTTCCTCATCTCCAGCAAGGAGAGGGATATTACTCGACCCTGTTTGTGGTTCCGAAACCGGACGGTTCGGTCAGACCCATTTTAAACCTAAAATCTCTGAACCTGTACTTGAAGAGGTTCAAGTTCAAGATGGAATCACTCAGGGCGGTCATTGCCAGCCTGGAGGGGGGGGACTGGATGGTGTCCCTGGACATAAAGGATGTATACCTTCATGTTCTGATATTCCCCCCTCATCAGGCGTTCCTGAGATTTGCAGTGCAGGACTGTCACTACCAATTTCAGACGTTGCCGTTTGGGCTTTCCACGGCCCCGAGGATTTTCACCAAGGTAATGGCGAAAATGATGGTGCTCCTGCGCAGGCAGGGGGTCACAATTATCCCATACTTGGACGATCTCCTCATAAAGGCGAGATCTCAGGAGAAGTTGCTGGACAGTGTGTCTATGTCCATGAAGACGTTGCAGATACACGGCTGGATTCTCAATATACCGAAGTCCCAGCTAGTCCCTACAACGCGTCTGACCTTTTTGGGCCTGATTCTAGACACAGACCAGAAAAAGGTTTTTCTTCCGATCGAAAAGGTTCAGGAGCTCATAGCCATGGTCAGGAACCTCTTAAAACCAAAAAAGGTTTCAGTGCATCATTGCACGCGGGTCCTGGGGAAGATGGTGGCTTCATACGAGGCCATCCCTTTCGGCAGGTTCCATGCAAGGATCTTTCAATGGGACCTCTTGGACAAGTGGTCCGGGTCCCATTTACGAATGCATCAAAGGATCACCCTGTCTCCCAGGACCAGGGTATCTCTCCTGTGGTGGCTGAACAGTGCTCACCTGCTAGAGGGTCGCAGGTTCGGCATTCAGGACTGGGTCCTGGTGACCACGGACGCAAGCCTCCGAGGCTGGGGAGCAGTAACACTGGGAAGAAATTTCCAAGGTCTCTGGTCAAACCTAGAGACTTGTCTCCACATCAACGTCCTGGAGTTGAGGGCCATATACAACACCCTGTGTCAAGCGGAGGAATTGCTTCGGAGAAAACCGGTTCTGATTCAGTCGGACAACGTCACGGCAGTGGCTCATATAAACCGGCAAGGTGGAACAAGGAGCAGAGTGGCCATGGCAGAAGCGACCAGGATTCTACGCTGGGAGGAAGGCCATGTAAGCGCACTATCAGCAGTGTTCATCCCGGGGGTGGACAACTGGGAGGCGGACTTCCTCAGCAGGCACAACCTGCATCCGAGAGAGTGGGGACTTCATCAAGAAGTCTTCGCACAGGTCACGGATCGATGGGGACTGCCTCAAATCGACATGATGGCATCCCGTATCAACAAAAAGCTAAAGCGGTATTGCGCCAGGTCAAGGGACCCTCAGGCGGTAGCGGTAGACGCTCTGGTGACACCTTGGGTGTTCAGATCGGTCTATGTGTTTCCTCCTCTTCCTCTCATACCCAAAGTGTTGAGAATAATAAGAATGAGCAGGGTCAGAACAATCCTCATTGTTCCAGATTGGCCACGGAGGACTTGGTATCCGGAGCTGCAAGAGTTGCTCACAGAAGATCCGTGGCCTCTTCCTCTAAGGCAGGACCTGCTGCGGCAGGGGCCCTGTCTGTTCCAAGACTTACCGCGGCTGCGTTTGACGGCATGGCGGTTGAACGCCGGATCCTATCGGAAAAGGAAGGAAGTCATTCCTACCCTGATCAAGGCTAGGAAAGACGTGACGTTAAAACATTATCACCGTATATGGCGGAAATATGTTTCTTGGTGTGAGGCCAGAGCTGCTCCTATGGAGGAGTTCCATTTGGGCCGTCTTCTTCACTTCCTTCAAACAGGAGTGACTTTGGGCCTAAAATTAGGGTCCATAAAGGTCCAAATTTCGGCCTTATCCATTTTCTTTCAAAGAGAATTAGCCTCTCTTCCTGAAGTACAGACTTTTGTGAAGGGGGTGCTGCATATTTAGCCTCCCTTTGTGCCTCCGGTGGCGCCTTGGGATCTTAACGTGGTGTTACGTTTCCTCAAGTCACCTTGGTTTGAACCACTCAAAACTGTGGAGTTGAAATACCTCACGTGGAAAGCGGTCATGTTTTTGGCATTAGCTTCGGCTAGACGTGTTTCAGAATTGGCGGCTTTATCACATAAAAGCCCATACTTGGTTTTTCACGTGGATAGGGCAGAGTTGAGGACTCGTCCTCAATTTCTGCCAAAGGTGGTCTCATCTTTTCATATGATCCAACCTATTGTCGTGCCTGTGGCTCCACGGGACTTGGAGGATTCTGAGTCCCTGGATGTGCTCAGGGCTTTGAAGATGTATGTGACCAGAACGGCTAGAATCAGGAAGACTGAAGCTCTGTTTGTTCTGTATGCGGCCAACAAGGTTGGCGCTCCTGCTTCAAAGCAGACTATTGCTCGCTGGATCTGTAACACGATTCAGCAGGCGCATTCTACGGCAGGATTGCCGTTACAGAAATCGGTTAAGGCCCATTCCACTAGGAAAGTGGGCTCTTCTTGGGCGGCTGCCCGAGGGGTCTCGGCATTACAGTTGTGCCGAGCAGCTACTTGGTCGGGGTCTAACACCTTTGCAAAGTTCTATAAGTTTGATACCCTGGCTGAGGAGGACCTCCTGTTTGCTCAATCGGTGCTGCAGAGTCATCCGCACTCTCCCGCCTGTTTGGGAGCTTTGGTACAGTATGTATAATCCCCATGGTCCTTACGGAGTCCCAGCATCCTCAAGGACGTTAGAGAAAATAAGATTTTACTTACCGGTAAATCTATTTCTCGTAGTCCGTAGAGGATGCTGGGCGCCCGTCCCAAGTGCGGACTTCTTCTGCAAGACTTGTATAGAGTTATTGCTTACATAAGGGTTATGTTATAGTTTATCGGTTGAACCGTGGCTATGTTGTTGTTCATACTGTTAACTGGGTAGTTTATCACAAGTTATACGGTGTGATTGGTGTGGCTGGTCTGGATTTCGCCCTTAGATTTACAAAAATCCTTCCTCGTACTGTCCATCTCCTCTAGGCACAGTTTCCCTAACTGAGGTCTGGAGGAGGGTCATAGAGGGAGGAGCCAGTGCACACCCAGAGTCCAAAGCTTTCTTAAAGTGCCCTATCTCCTGCGGAGCCCGTCTATTCCCCATGGTCCTTACGGAGTCCCAGCATCCTCTACGGACTACGAGAAATACTGTTGATTTACCGGTAAGTAAAATCTTATATATATATATATATATATATACACACACACACACACAACGTCCCCCTGTTGCTAGGGGAAACAACCAGCGGCACTCCAGAGGCTTGATAAACAAACTTAAATATGTATTCAAATCATGTCAGAATGCACCGACGTTTTGGAGCTTGCACACCCCTTCTTCAAGGTGTCATACAACGTTGTATGACACCTTGAAGAAGGGGTGTGCGAGCCCCAAAACGTTGGTGCATTCTTACATGAGAGCCGCTGGTTGTTTCCCGTAGCAACGGTGGGACGTTGTATGCATACACAATTTTGCCCTGAAGGCACCGGAGCACTTATCCCCTAGAAAGGAGTGCCAGTCCGTTTGTGTTCTTTTTAACATTTATTTATAGATAGATAGATAGATAGATAGATAGATAGATAGATAGAGAGATAGATAGATAGATATAGATAGGGGATACAGTTATGCGACCACTGGTCAGGAACCCTGGATCCCTGAACCTGGATTACCGAACCCTGGATCCCGGCCGATCACGATCCCAACGGGACTATTCCCACTCGTGTGTGTCCACGACACCCATAGTGTGGGATTAGATTTGTGCGCTTGCCCCCCCCCCCTCTCTGGCATTCTGCAGCCGAAATCCCGCTGTCGAGATCACGCAATTCCAACCGGTATATCAACAGTCACGCAATCCCAACCCGTATATATTGATGTATATAGTTAGATGGATATAGATAATAGAGCCACTATTATGTATGTAATTGCTAGCATTGCTCAGTCAGGATGATATTTCTATGACTGCTATATATATAATTATATTTGTTATTATTTACAGATAGATAGATAGATAGATAGATAGATAGATAGATAGATAGATAGATAGATAGATAGATATAGATATAGGGGATACAGTTATGCGACCACTGGTCAGGAACCCTGGATCCCTGAACCTGGATTACCGAACCCTGGATCCTGGCCGATCACGATCCCGACGGAACTATTCCCACTCGTGTGTGTCCACGACACCCATAGTGTGGGAATAGATTTGTGCGCTTGCCCCCCCCCCCCCCTCTCTGGCATTCTGCAGACGAAATCCCGCTGTCGAGATCACGCAATTCCAACCGGTATATCCCCAGTCACGCAATCCCAACCCGTATATATTGATGTATATAGTTAGATGGATATAGTTATATAGAGCCACTATTATGTATGTAATTGCTAGCATTGCTCAGTCAGGATGATATTTCTATGACTGCTATATATATAATTATATTTGTTATTATCATACAGGCATTATTTTACATGCTACTATTATTCTCAGTAACTTAACAAGGGCGAGGCGAGTGTCCTGGGAGCCATGGCAGACCCACCTCTGCTCTGCAGCCCACCAGTCCCCCACTAAGGAAGAGCACCTGAGGCAGAGATGGCAGCTGCTGTTTGTGCGGAACAGCTGGGGGCGCGCAATCCCCCTCTCCTCTTCCAATTGCTCAGAGTCCATCTCCAACCCCGGCTACCTGGAATCTGTCCCTACTGGCACCAGGCAGCCAACATCACCATCCAAGAGAATCCACCATCTGTGTGCTGCTGCAGTCTTGGGCCCAGGTAAGAACATTTTATTACTGTACTGTATATTTGTCACCCACTGCTGTCACCCTCTCCCTGGCGCCACCCTCACCCTGTCACCCACTGCTGCCACCCTCTCCTTGGCGCCACCCTCACCCTGTCATCCACTGCTGTTACTCTCTCCCTGGTATCACCCTTACCATGTCACCCACTGCTGTCACCCTCTGCCTGGTGTCACCTTCACCCTGTCATCCACTGCTGTCACCCTCTCCCTTGCGTCACCCTCACCCTGTCATCCACTGCTGCCACCCTCTCCCTGGCATCACCCTCACCCTGTCACCCACTGCAGTCACCCTCTCCCTGGCACCACCCTCACCCTGTCATCCACTGCTATCACCCTCTCCCTGGCATCACCCTTACCCTGGTGTCGCCCTCACTCTGTCACCCACTGCTGTCACCCACTACTGTTACCCTCTCCCTGTAACCCACTACTTGTCCCTGTAACTCTCTCTCTGTCACCTTCTCCCTGGTGCCTCCCACTACTTGTCTCCGACACTCTCTCTCTCTTTCATCCTGTCCCTGACATCATCCAATACTTTTCTCCGTTTCTCTCTCCCTGTCATCCTCTCCCAGGCGTCACACACTACTTATCTCCATCACCCACTGCCTTTCCCTGTTACCCTATTCCTGTTACCCACTATTTCTGCAGCGGGGTACACTGGGGTACCACAGGGATAACATCGGGTGTAGAGTTGGATCTTAATCCGAGGCACCAACAGGCTAAAAGCTTTGACTGTTCCCAGAATGCATAGCGCCGCATCCTCTATAACCCCGCCTCCGCGTACAGGAGCTCAGTTTATAAGTTGGTGCCTGCAGTGCAGGCAGCTAACAGGGAGGGCTGCGCTGAGCAGCCCTGAAAAGAGCTTTTATGAAGATAGAAGACTTCAAGGGCCGCAGCATAGGCACTTAGAAGTGCTGTATGTCATTATGACATATCATGCTGCGGCTCCCTCACCTCCCCCAGCGGCGCTGTATACTCCCGCTCCCTGGTTGCCGAGTACTTACAGCGGAGGACTCCGGTTCTTCACCTAGGGCACACACACCTGCCGCAGCTCTCTGGGATCACGTGGCCACATCAAGGGAGGAGGTAAGAGGATCCCCCAGGCGGGACCCACTGGAAATCGCGATCCGGCACGGTTTTTAGGAGATGGACCGCATGCGCTGGCATGGACACTGTGGCCGTACAGGTACCGCACTAGACCACCAGGGCAAGGGCACAGGTTGGATTACCTCATGATCCGTTTTACTAAGGCCCGCAGTACCCGATGGTGAAGTCAAGCAAGGGGATAAGGCTCTGACCTGTTGCCCCTTTCCCAGCCCCAGGTGCCATTTACTGCTAATGTTCCCTCCCTGGAGCTGCTTCTCTCTGCCTCCCTCACTCCCTGTCATGCTGAGCTGACTTTGGGACTGCTGGGCAATGTCTCCTCTGTAAAGCTGCCTGCATCATCAGTGCTGTGCATTTACATAACACTTAAGTATTCTACATGTCTTTAGACAGTGTTAGTTAAGAACAAGTGCATACATTCAGGGTTATTTCGTACAAGTACTCTGTGATATAAATCCAGTCTTTACTGTGCATTGTTATGTCTATATTTATATATAGCTTTACTTTGTAGTATTGCTAGTCCAGTGCAGTTTTATTGTTATTTGTGATAATTTCTGCATTGTACATGTGACTGTGTGTGTGCCAATAGCTGCTGTGTGATTTCCATTCTGTGTATCTCACATATACTGCAATCCCTATATTCTGTACCCTGAGGGGGGCTAAGTGCGTCAGGGTTTTCATATAATATAGTGTTTCACAGGATATACTCCTTTGGTATTTTTCTCTGTGTTTTACAGTCACCATATACCTCTTAAATTCTCTGTGTGTGCTCTGCTTGTAGTCACACTATACAGGGGGATTTTTGTAAGGTACTTTGTCTGCTTATATTGTATTATTTCGCCCTGCGGTTACGCTTTCATATTATGTCAGCTACACAGGGTGATAATTCTATGGCTAATCCTGCACCCTGCAGTGCTAATGCCATAGATGTCTCTGAGGAAAATTTTGCAGCTGAGGGTTCAGGTACAGGGGGTTTTATAACCCTTCGTCAGTCCACAGCAACGGGGGCAAATCATGACCCGCTGTGGGCTACATTTTCTAATTTACTGACTACGCTTGTAACTAGACTTGCGCACCCTATGGGACCTCCTGTGCCATTACAGCCACATATTGTCCCTGCAGTTAATCCACCATGGGCAGATACTCTGTCCTCTCAGTTACAGCAATTAAATCAGTCTTTGGTCAAGCAAAATCCTAACCCTCGCCCGCCTAAGACCAGGGGGTTGTCAAAACGGGCCTTAACTTCCTCACAATCACACTCATGTTTCAGATACTTCATCTGATGAAGATGGCGCATATACTGACCCCTCAGACACTGATGCAGATGCTTCTGATGGGGAGTCTACTACACAGGTGGATGTTCCTGGCCTTTTGGAGGCTATGATGCTGATTCTTCAAATTGATGATGACAAAGAACCCCCAGCTACCTCTAAGATACCAGATAAGTTTAAGCATCAGAAGTTTACTAAATTAGTTTTACCTTATTCTGACCACTTAGTTGATATACGTCAGGAATCCTGGGAATATCCAGGAAAGAAAGTCTCCCTGTCTAAGAAGATGCTAGCTCGTTATCCTCTCGCTGCTGAGTTAAGTAAAACTTGGGAAACACCGCCGCCGGTGGACTCACAAGTCACGCGTGTGGTGGTGTCATCTGTCCTGCCTGTCACTACCGTCACCTCTTTGAAGAAACCGATGGATAAACGAGTGGAGGGTTGCTTGAAATCTATTTACACTCTTGCTGGAGCTGTGCATAGGCCTACTATTGCGGCCTCTTGGGCTGCTAAACCTATAGAGGCCTGGGTTCAGGAAGTTGAAGCGGAACTTCCATCTAATTTTCCTGATAATGCTAGACAGTGTCTTTCATACATTATTACAGCCTCTCATTATATACAGGAGGCGGCATCTGATGCAGATGTCCTGGCGGCCAAAGCGTCAACTACGTCTATTCTGGCTCGCCGTATCCTCTGGTTGCAGTCCTGGGGGGGTCATTCTGAGTTGATCGTAGCTGTGCTAAATTTAGCACAGCTACGATCATTCACACTGACATGTGGGGGGACGCCCAGAACAGGGCTAGTCTGCCCCGCATGTCAGTGCCGGCCCACCCCGCAGAAGTGCAAAGGCATCGCACAGTGGCGATGCTTTTGCACTTCAAGAGTAGCTCCCGACCAGCGCAGCTTTAGCGTGCTGGCCAGGAGCTACTCGTCGCTCCCCAGCCCGCAGCGGCTGCGTGTGACGTCACGCAGCCGTCGCGGCCTGCCCCCCCAACGGTCCGGCCAATGCCGCCGTCTAGCACCCTTCCGTCCAGTGACCGCCTCTGCCTCAGAGGCGATTGATAGGCAACGACGGCTGGCATGCGCCGGTGCACTGCGGCGCCAGTGCATGCGCAGTTCCGACCCGATCGCTGCGCTGCGAGAAACTGCAGCGAACGATCGGGTCGGAATGACCCCCCTGGTTTGTAGATCTGGACTCTAAAAAGACCTTGAAGGTTTAAAGGAAACATTCTTTTTGGGGAAGACCTCAATAAGATTGTTGCTGACTTAGCATCTGCTAAGACTGCATGTCTACCTAGTACTACTCCTTCAGCTCCGAAGGCTAAGAGAACTTCCTTTCATTCCTTTCGACCTCCAGGTAAAGCAAAGAGTCAGGCGTACCCTAAACAGGCTTGCACTTCCAAATCCACTAAGCCCAAACCTAAACGTGCCTGGGCTGCCCGTCAGCCTGCTTCCAAAACAGATAAGCCTGCTGCATGACGGTACTGGCCTCCTTCTGGGCGATCCCAGGGTGGGAGGCCGACTTCTATGGTTTGCTCAAGTATGGTTACAGACCACTTCAAATGCCTGGGTAAGTGAAGTAGTCGCTCACGAATACTCCATCTCTTTCAAGAAACGTCCCCCTCGCCAGTTTTGCTCAACAAACGTCCCTTCGGACCCAGTAAAAGCAAAAACTTCAACCTCCCTATGTCCCACCTGTGGCTCCTTGGGAATTGTCGGTTGTCCTGGATGCCTTACAAGAGTCTCCGTTTGAACCTCTTGAGTCTGTGGACCTTAAGTGGTTTACTCTAAAGGTCTTGTTTCTGCTGGCTATTGCCTCTGCTAGACGAGTTTCAGACTTGGGTGCCTTGTCCTGTTGGTCACCTTTTCTGATTCTTCATCGTGACTGGGCGGTTCTTAGGACTCGCCCTGGTTATCTACCTAAGGTGGTGTCATCGTTCCATCTTAACCAAGAGATTGTGGTTCTGGCGTTTACCTCTCCAGGTTTGTCCTCCAAAAAGCGGTCTTTGGATGTGGTACGGGCTCTCCGTATATATGTGAAGATAACAGCTTCGCTTAGGAGATCTGATTCTCTCTTTGTTCTTTTTGGTTTTCACAAACGTGGCCGGCCTGCTAATAAGCAGACCTTGTTCCAGATGGATTAGAATGATGATTGCACATGCTTATGTACAGGCTGGACTTCCAGCTCCTGCTGCCATCAAAGCCCATTCTACTCAGTCTGTAGGACCTTCTTGGGTGGCCCGCCGTGATGCGACCCTTGAACAATTGTGTAAGGCGTCTACGTGGTCTTCAGTGAACACGTTCATAAGATTCTATGCCTTCTATACTTCCACCTCCCAGGATGCCTCCTTTGGACGCCGGGTTCTTGTTCCTGCAACAGTGCATCCCCTCCCATGAGGAACTGAGGGAACATGAGGACATCCCCGATGTAATTCCCTGTGGAATACCAGAGTACCCCGCAACAGAAAAGGAGATTTATGCTAAGAACTTAACTTTGCTAAATCTCTTTCTGCGAGGTACACTGGATTCTACAGGGCGCCCACCCCGACGCACTTAACTTCTTTGAGTTTGTATGGCATTAGCCGCTGGTACCTTCTCCTGTCATGGGATTGTAGTTGTATGTGTCTACTAACTGTTGTCGTCTCTCTTACCTGCTACTGCATTGGACTGGTTAAAAAAACCGAGCTCCAGTGCCTGTAGGCGGGGATATAGATGAGCTGGCGCTATGCATCCTTGGAACAGTCAAAGCTTTTAGCCTGTTGGTGCCTTGGATCAAGATCCAACTCTACACCCCGATGTAATTCTCTGTGGAATCCAATGTACCTCGCAGAAAGAGATTTAACAAAGGTAAGTTCTAACCATAAATCTCCTTTTCTCTCCGTCACTCACTACCTCTTTCTGCCGCCCTGTTCCTGTCACTCTTCCGTGGCATCCCCCACCACTTGTCTCCATCACCCACTCCCTGTTACCCACTATTTGTTTCCGTCACTCCCTGTCACCCACTCCCTGGCTTCACCCACTACTTGTCTCCATTTCTCTCTCCCTTTCATCCTCTCCCTGGCGTTACCCAATGCCTCTCTCCATCACTCTCTTCCTGTTACCCTCTCCTTGTTACCCACTACTTGTCTCCATCATTCTCTCCCAGGTACCCTCTCCCTGTTACCCACTACTTGTCTCCATCACTCTCTCGCTGTCACCCACTCCCTGGTGTTACCACTACTTGTCTCCATCACCCTTTCCCTGGCATTACCCCCTACTTGTCTCCATCACCCTCACCCTGACATTACCCCCTACTTGTCTCCATCACTCTCTCGCTGTCACCCACTCCCTGGTGTTACCACTACTTGTCTCCATCACCCTCTCCCTGGCATTACACCCTACTTGTCTCCGTCACTCTCTCCCTTTCATCATCTCCCAGGCATCACCCACTACTTGTCTCCGTCACTAACTGCCTTTCCCTTTTACCCTATCCCTGTTACCCACTATTTCTGCTGCTGAGTACACTGGGCTCCACAGGGACTAACATCAGGGTGTAGAGTAGGATCTTAAACCAAGGCACCAACAGGCTAAAAGCTTTGACTGTTCCCAGAATGCATAGCGCCGCCTCCTCTATAACCCCGCCTCCGTGCACAGGAGCTCAGTTTTGT